>NC_068297.1:35540749-35865997 GCF_025860055.1 Xyrauchen texanus | reverse complement strand
CGCTGTCGAAGCGCCCCGGGGCAAGAATGCACAGCCGTGCACAAAGAAGAAAGCCGCTGTTGTGCGCCATAAAGTCCAACAGCATGCAGGAACTTGGTGTGTAACTCGCAGCAGACTGCATGCACGACCATCGGCTCTGAAGAAATTTTCTGAATGAACTCCCATATTTGCCCCCCTTAAATACCCGTATGTCCGGGGGCGGGATATGCAAATACCGGCTGCCAACTTCTCATTGGCCTTTTTTCATAGATCAGAGGTGTATATCGGCACTCAAGAGAGACCCCTAGTGTCGCTTCTCTGACACAATGTGGAGACAGTGACAGAAGGGGAACAAAGGTCCTATTAAAAATAAGTGTTGTCATAATACATAAGGTATAATTATGGCAGCCACTGCTGTGGACATATTAGGATTAAAATATAAATTGTGTAAATAACTTATAGATAAACTCTCAAACAAATGGCAAAAAAGAACCAAAAAATTGTAGGAACATGTAAGGAAGGGACATTTTATGTTTGTGTGAGGAAATGGAAACGTTGATAAAAAATTACAAAACTAAAGTTAAGAGAAACAAAAATAAAAAGAGAAAAGCAAAAAGAGAAAGGGAGAAAGAAGTGCTAGCATTGTTCAAAACCGAAGGAGAAATTTATCTGAAAAATATAAGACAGGCTAGAAAAATACTGAAGAATGCAGAAAGGGAGATGAGTAGGGAAGGAGAAGAGGCCCTTGTCAAATCACCTCCATATGTGCCCTCAGAAGGTCAGTTCCCAATACTCAAAGGAACAGTAGAGGTTCTAGGAGAAATGCAGAGGGACATGTGGAGTTAGAAAAAGAAAGACAAACAAGACTGGAAGTCAGACCGAAGGGAAAAAGAGAGAAAAACCTGCCACATAAAAGAATTAAAGAAATGTATACGTCATAATAGTTAAACAGGGAGCAGCTTTGAGTATAACTGAGAAATCATTTGTAAAAAATTGGTTTAATGTAATAGATTCTGATCCATATGTATCCTTATATTTAGGGAAGAATTGTATTGCAAAATATTGATGGTCAATGATGAAAAAACTAAACAGTGCCAATGAGAAACAACAGTAAATCCACTGATTTTTTTATTCTGCTGACAAAAATTACATGAAAAAGTTGTGTGGCACTCCATTGATGGGTACTCCTCAGGAAGTAGTCATCAATAAAAAATAAAAATATACAAACGCAGATGATAACAATACACAAATTGGTAGAGACTATTGATGCTGAACAATTTAAAGAATTGGAGCGTCAGGTACCAAATAATTTATGGTCTCAGCATGACACAGATGTAGGACTGGTAAATACAGTCAGTCCAATAAGAATACGACTTAAGCCAGGTGCACATCTGCCAAGAAAATCGCAGTACTCTTTGCGGCCTGAGGCTGAAACAGGCATAAAAGACACTATAGATGGTTTAGTAAAAGCAGGAGTATTAATGGAAACTAACAGTTACAGTAATACTCCAATTTTGCCTGTGATCAAAACAAACAAATCTAAATGGTGCCTTGATCATGATTTACGAGCAATCAATGATATAGTACAAAATTGGCTAGCTGATGTTCCAAATCTGCACACGCTGCTGACAAATGTCCCTCTTGATGACAAATACTTTACTGTGATTGATTTATGCTCCGCCTTTTTCAGTGTTCCGGTGGCGGAAGAAAGTAGACACGTATTTGCATTCATGTATGCTGGTAAGCAGTTTGTAACTCGAGTATGAAAAGTAAATCTTAAATGAGAAAACTTCACATTCATGTGTCTGTTTTAAGTGCTGTCTATTCAACATTATGAGAAAACAAAATTTTTGACAATATTAAATTAAACATATTATAATGTCTTGATATCAAAATGTAAAAACCCATGATTTTATGTTTTGTTTTTGATTTGTTTTAATATGTCTAGAGAACAATTTACATGTGAGTGCAGCTTTATCGGTGTAAACTTGATCAACCAACAAAAATAAGACAGATAGCGTTTATTATTTTTGCTAGGGAATGTCTGAATGGAGAGATTGAGTGAGACCTTTGGGACTCTGTAAGGAGAGTGAGCAGGAGGGGTTAATACCCTGCACTAAAAAATATCGTCTCTCTTGATGTCTCCACTCAAACAAAGGGAATTTAGAAAATATAGCCAGCAGATTCTTTTAAGATTAGATATTTTTCCTTTTATTTCTTGTTTTATATAAACAGTGTAGGCATTGGTTGATCATGGGTACACTGAGAGCTGTCACTGAGACTAGAATTAAAGAAAATACATTTAAGAATGATTTAGATCATTTCATGTTCTCTACTTTTCAAATTTGCTTAGAGAAGTTTTTTCTTGGATTTGGTCTGTGACCAATCATGCCAGATAAAATTGAAATAAAGTCCAAATATGTCATATATTTAATTACAAAAATAATTGAAAATGCTAATAAAAAATTGGTCATTGGTATCAGGTGAAAACCATGGAGAAACATTGAGATTAAATTGAATATCATAAATAATTTCATGCTGTCATCATTATATGTATGTTGTTCACTAACTCATTCTGCAACTAGTCTCTCACCATTGTAGATGACCTGCTATATGATTTATTGAAGCGGCTAATACTGCAGGAGGAAGTAAGAAGGAAAAAAAAACTGAAAGATGTGGGCTATTATCTGATTGGCCCTCACACTACTATAATGACTGCTGGTAATCATTACTGAATTGACATTACAAATGTGGATTACATTTATCTGGATAAATTTATTTCAGTCATATATGACTAATAGCATTTTTGACTTTCTAACTGCCATCTAACTGTTCAATACCCATGTCTAAATTGTTCTGAGGGTCTAAATTTAAATCCAGCAATCCAGAGTTATTTATTTAAAGATCAAATATTACAAATGTATGGCACAGTAAGAGTTACCTATTGGATTGGTACTCGCTTGTACAAGTGAGCGTACCCTCACTTTAAAGAAAAAGGGTAGTGGGTGTTACAAAGAGTTGATAGAGTATCTTTTTCTAGTGTAAATATTTCCATTTTAAGATAAATCTATGAAAGTATCACTTTAGAGGCATACAGTTTTTGGACAATGATGTTTGTCTCTACTATTTAACTGAATCATTTATCAGGAAATGCTGAGGAATATAAGAGAATAATAACTGAAAAATAGTATTATTAAATTATGCAAAACATTAGGATTTAAAAGTTGAGAGAAAATTAAAAGGATTTAATGTATTTTACTGATCAATTATTACAAAACACAAGAGATTTGATGAATTTCAGTTGTGCCTCTTTTATACCTTATTTAGTTTAAATGTTTACTTACTTTTCTGTTAGTATATAAAGGTGATTTTTGTTGTTTCATTAGATAGAATGGAACTTGCTTCTCATGAGACAGTAAGAAAACAGTTATTCAACAGAAAGAAAAAAGAAGGAATAAGATAGGTGCTGTAAATGTAAAGCTCAGCTTGAACAGAAGGCTAAATTTAGTTGTATTGAATGTAAAGAGAATGTTGAAAAAGAGAGGAAAAGCTTGTATTTATTAAAGATTTGATGGCTGTTGTTTTAGAAACCATTAATTGAAATAATGCAGGTCTATATGAACATACTATGTGAAAAATAAAAGAAAAAGACTCACAAGGTATATGGCGTTTTCATGAAGCATAGATGGTTGCATCAACTAAGATTAATGCATGTTTTAACCAATTCATAAGGGGGGAGTAATACAAATAATTAAATAACAGTGATAAGGAGAATTAAATAACAAGAATATTGGTCTTCATTTTTAGGTTGATGAGTTTTTGTAACGTGAAGTCTGTGCACAAAACAATGTCAGAAAGGAATAATACCATCCATAGCTCATGTGTTAGTGCCAGAAGGACCATTCAAGCATTTTGTTATGTATTATATAGACATCAGAAAGATAGATTGAAAGTTTGGTTGAAAGGTTGAACGTTTTTTTTTGAAGATGGTTTAAAATGGAAAAGTTTGAAAGCAGTTAATATAATGAATTCTTATAATGATCACTTTTTTCACTGTTGAAGGATAACTTAAATGTATTATTGTAAGATTCTAAAATGAAAAAGAAGGAACAGATGTAATGAGATGGAATGTCCCCCTCTGAACCCCTCCCCTTTCTCACTCTCTGTGTGATAAGATGTTGAAGTATACTCTAAAGGCACATCTTTAAATTGTTGAATTTTCTTTTAATTTTCTTTTATATGGTAAATTATGTGATGTGACACTAATGTTAGATACAGTGATACGAAGGAGAGGTTCAAAACGCTTTCCTTATCATCATTAAAGATTTTAAGGGCAATTAAGGTTTTCCCAATTCAGAGGACAATTTGAAGTTAAGTTTTTATATTAAAGATAAAAGATTAAGTTGAACGTTCATCTGTCATGGCCTCTCCTCTGCCTTGCTGGGGCGGTTTCTCCTGCAGGCACAGGAGGGTCGTTAGTGATTGGAGCCACCTGGGCTCAGGGTATTTAAACTGCCTCACTAACATCTCTCTCTCTCTCTCTGCTCCTCCAGGTATGATCCTGTTTTTGTTTGTTCCTTTGTAGTTTTACTTAGTTTCCACTCAGTCATGTTCACACACACAAATTCACACATCCCTGCACTTTACATACACCTTACATTATGACATTTTCACACCTCATTCCTTTTCCTTTCTTAAAGTTAACAGTCTTGGGTTTACAATAAAGAAAACCTTTTTGTTTGGCCTATACCTGTTGTTTGTGTCCCCTCATTTTTGCCACAGGCTATGAGCCAGCCTGTGACAAAATGTAGGTTCAAAACTATCTAGAGACCATTATTGATTAAGGTGATGTTTTAAATTAAGCTTCCTAGAACCTTGACAGAGGCTATCCTGTATTTTTTGTTCTGATATAAGTTCCCATGATTATACAAGGTATTTTGTGACATTTGCTAAAGGAGCAGAAATACAACTTGAATGAAAATGAATGTTCTGGAACTGAGTTAAATTTTAGCATTTTATTTAATTTGTTAAGTTTAATTTTGAATAATGCTTAGTGAATTTAACCATGTTTTGAACTGTCTCCATATTTAAGCAGTTGTAGATGGTTCCATTGACTGTGACGGTTCTCAGGTGATACTTCCTGAAGCAACAGAAAATATCTGTTTACAGATACCAAATTATTAAGAATTGGCTGATAGGACTGAGCGGTATCAAACCAGTGGCAAGAGGTGATGGACCCAATGACGGGTAAGACTCGACAATGGAAAAAAAAAGGTTGAGCAACCTAAGGCAGGGTCATCACCGCCCTGGAAACCTGCCCAAGATGGGAGGGTAATATGGGTTTATGGAAGTGGATGGATGCTTTTAGGTTAGAAGCATCAAAAGGGAGGTCTAGAAGAAACCTGCCCGAAGTTGTGAGTTCCACTCAACCCGACTGTGTCTTAATAACCGCTTTATTCTAATATTTTATCACAGTGTTAAATACCAGGAATTCTATCACTGTATTATCAGGGGATCATACCCTGTGTAGAAGATAAATTAAAGATGGATTTTGGGGGTAAAAGTTTCAGAACCGTTGCAGACAAAGGAGTGCCTAAATTATTAAAGATGTATTGAACAAACCTGAGACTGTTGTATGATGAAGAATTAGGATTGAAAAATGTTTTTTTCTTATGATTTTATTGAACTCATGTACATTTTAATAATAATGATGAATGGAAAAAGAAAACATGGTGGCGGCTAAAAATTTACATGGCTTGACTTGTTTATAGCAATTTAAATAGATTGCTTAAAGAAATGGGGCGCACAATTAGCTAAAATGAATATATTGTTTGGAATAACAACATTGTGGAAGGAATAATATTCTGTTGTGTGTTACCACTGGTAAAATCATTGTTTTGAGCAACATTAAGTAGATTACCTTGATCGATGTATATGGTCCAATGCAATTAAAACTAACCTGGATGGACAGAAAGACCAAGATGGGAGGAAATTGATCTCTCTAATGAATATATATGAAGATATGAAGAACCACGCCCTGGGTGTAAGTGCTAGCCTAACTTCTCCCCAAAGGGTGACCCTCTTCGATGCGCAAAGTATCTGGGTTGAAGACATCTACACTAAAAGCAAGAACTCTTAAAATTATGATGAATATTTTGTATGATACACTCTACATAACTGTGACAACCAAACACGAGGCTGAACCAGTTGCACACGCATGCTTAAATATGTGAAATATGTAAAGTTGTGAAGGTGTGACTCTGAAAGTCACAAAGGGGGATATGTGGTGTATTTTTATCATGTTATGTATACATTAATCAAGAATAATCGATGCCATTTTATTCTACAATTTTTTTCTGATGGTCAAGTATGCATTTTACTTTGTTTTTTGTGTATGTGAGTGGCTCAGCAAAAAGTCTGGGAATGGAATGTCGGAGGTACATGGACACTCACACATAAATGGCTTGCAGATGTTTCCTATTTACTTCTGTGGAAGCTAAAGAAGATATATGATGAGGCCCCGTCTTAGTAAAGTGTTTTTACATAGTGTGAAAATTGCTCACAGGATGTAACTGAAGCCTTCCGGTTTAAAGATAAAGAAGATCGGTTGGGTCCCCAAAGATCTTTTTCTGCTCAAAACATGATAGAAACAGGATATGGGTTATTTTAGCCACGCCTTGTGAGACCTATGTAAGCGGGTGCAAACTCAAGACATGTTAGTTGTTCTGCTGGCAACTCGGCTTTATGGTCTGATAATAAAGTCTATTCTTCTGAAATCAAAAACTTTCTTTGAGAGTGAGTTTTTCACAAAGTGGGCAGAAACCACAACACTTTCAGCTGTTCAAAAGCCTGCTGACATTGAGGGGTCCACTGGAAAAGGCTGTCCTTCTTTTTCAAGACATTAAGGGGTTCAGCAATCAGCGAGAAATTTGGGACAAACCGGTGGTACCATCCTGTTAAACCAAGAAAGCGCTGGACCTCCTTGAGGTTCCTGGGGACTGGGTAAGAATGAATAGCCTCCACGTTGCTGGGATCAGCAGAGATGCCTTGAATACAATATGGCCTAGGAATGCTATTTCCTGTAGACAAAATTTGCTTTTATTAAGATTAATCGTCAGACCAGCCTTTTGAAGTTTGTGGAGAACACTCTGGGGGTCAAGGAAGTGCTGTTCAATGGATGGTGAGTGGATGATTATGCCATCTATATACAAAAAACAATTTTGACCATGTAGTTCACCCAAAACTGTTTCCATTAAGCTTTGGAAGGTAGCTGGGGCAGTTTTTTTTTATCCAAATGGCATAACATTGAACTGAAATAATCCATAAGGTGTAATAAATGCCATTTTTGCTGTACTTTCAGGGTCCATGGTCACCTGCCAGTATCCACTATTCAGGTCGATGGTGGACAAGATAGCTGCATTTTTGTGATGTTTGGCAGTGGGTAAGCATCACTCTCTGTAATAGCATTGACCTTGCGGTAATCTACACAAAATCGGAGGCTCACATTTTTTTTTGGAACAAGGACGACAGGTGAGGCCCACCCTGAATGGGAAGGTGTCACAATACCTGCACTGAGAATCTCTTCTAGTTGCTTTTTTACCACATCTTGTTTTTCAGGGGACATACGATAGGGTCGCTGTTTTAATAGTACTTGCTGGGTGGTATAAATACGGTGTTGAAGAACATCAGTGCGACCCGGTCGGGGCGTACACACCTGTGTGGCAGCCTCGAAAACCTGACGTAGCTGGTGTTTTCCATCAGCAGATAAATGGGCTTCATTCACAGCACTGTCAATGAGGTTTTGAATGTCCATGTCATCTGAGCTAGATGTAAAGTTGGGTTGAGGGGGAGGAACTGAACTCAAGAGAGAGAGAGACGTTTCCCTTTTCCCAAGTGGGTTCTGTTCTCTGGTACACTTGGAATGGTACACTCGGAATGGGTAATCCACATCAGGGTCTGACTTGAAAGTATACTTTTTATCAATTACATTTATCTGCCCGCGACCCTGTACACAGGATAAGCGGTTGACGATGGATGGATGGATGGACATTTATCTGCAAGCCACTAAAGAAGATAAAATCCAGGCCCCAGGACTGCTGCATATCAGAATCAGAATCAGCTTTATTGCCAGGTATGTGTACACATACAAGGAATTTGTCTCAGGATTGTACATTGCTCACGGTATGCTTACTCATAAAAAAATAGGCTACAGTGTAGACAACACAAATATATACACTATGAACAAAAACAATATAGACATATTGACAAATAGTGCAGTGATCAGAGTGCAAAGGTTGCAGGAGTAAAATTATTATTATCATTATTATGTACATGTCGGAGGTGGATGTGATATACAGGTACACATACATGCATACATAAACACAGTGCGATGAAGGATAGTGCAAAGGATGCTGGAATAAATAGTATAAGTATTTTGTGTAGGAGTTGTGACTTGAGGTAGGTGGATTGGTATACAGTATATATAATATGACAATATAACAATAACAATATGAACATTATGAACAGCTCTGAAATAGAGAATGGTGAATAAATAATAAGTAGTAACCAGTAAACAGGTGGCTGATTAGAGACAGAGTTACTGGGTTATTGTACAGGAATTGTTCCTTACACTGTGAGTCAGAAATCAGCTGTTCATCAGAGTGATTGTTTGTGGGAAGAAACTGTTTCTGTGTCTGTTGGTTTGGCGTACATTGCTCTGTAGTGCCTACCAGAGGGGAGAAGCTGGAACAGGTTGTGTCTGGGGTGAGATGGATCTGCAGTGATGTTTCCTTCCCGTTTCCTGACTCTGGAAATGTATAAGTCCTGAATGGAGGGCAGGTTGACACCAGTGATCTTTTCTGCAGTCCTGACTGTCCATTGTAGTCTGCTCCTGTCCTTTTGGTGGCAGGTCCAAACCAGACAGTGATGGAGGTGCAGAGAACAGACTGGATGATGGCTGTGTAAAAGTGGATCAGCAGCTCCTTAGGTAGGTTGAGCTTCCTAAGCTGGTGCAGGAAGTACATCCTCTGCTGGGCCTTCTTTATGACGGTGTCAGTGTTGGGCTCCCACTTCAGGTCCTGGTATATAATGTAACCCAGAAACCTGAAGGATTCCACAGCAGACACAGGGCTGTTGAGTATGGTGATGGGGGGGACAGGGTGGGGGGCTCCTCCTGAAGTCCACTGTCATCTCCACAGTTTTGTGCATGTTAAGCTCCAGGTTGTTCTGACTGCACTTGCGAGCCAGCTGATCAACCTCCCGTCTGAAGGCCGACTCATCACCGTCCCGGATGAGGCCGATGACTGCTGTGTCATCCGCAAACTTCAGGAGTTTGACAGATGGGTCTCCTGAGTTGCAGTCATTGGTATAGAGGAAGAAGAGCAGTGGGGCGAGCACACACCCCTGGGGGGCGCCAGTACTGTTAGTCCGGGTGCTGGATGTGATGTTCTGCAGTCTCACCTGCTGACTCCTGTCAGTCAGGAAGTTTGTGATCCACTGACAGGTGGAGGCTGGTACAGTGAGCTGGGTGAGTTTGGTGCTGAGGATGTCTGGGATGATGGTGTTGAATGCCGAGCTGAAGTCCACAAACAGGATCCTTGCATATGTCCCTGGAGCGTCGAGGTGTTGCAGGATGTAATGCAGTCCCAAGTTGACTGCATCATGTACTGACCTGTTAGCCCTGTAGGCAAACTGCAGATATGCCAAAGCTTTAGATGCTAGAACTGCAGCTGGTATGGTGAACACTTTGTCATGGATGT
Organism: Xyrauchen texanus; assembly: GCF_025860055.1. NCBI lineage: Eukaryota > Metazoa > Chordata > Actinopteri > Cypriniformes > Catostomidae > Xyrauchen > Xyrauchen texanus. The sequence goes on along the minus strand of NC_068297.1, from coordinate 35,856,260 downwards.
TAACTGAGACATTCAGCCACCCGAGTGGAACCTCTGCTTCACCGTTAGCTAGATACAAAGGTACGAGTGTCCAGGGTTGGAGAAGGTCTAGGGGTAATTGAGCAAGGTTCTTCCAGAGCATCTCGTGGATGAGGGTAAAACTTGCTCCAGTGTCTACAATAGCTTTCCCTTGCCATGAGCCAATACTGACAGGCACAATTAACTGTTGAGGTACACTGACAGGGTTTCTAGGAGTATCTGGGCTTTCAGGTGCAATGGTGGTGATGAGTTTACCTGGGGGTGGATCCCTTGTAGTTGCAGAAAACACTGAATTGTTGGAAGGCTGACCAGGCTTGTGTGAATGGACGTTCCGTTTATTAGCGTGTGGCTGGTGGCTTGAAGACTGGGTTGATTGGGCTGAAGAGGTGAAGTGAGGTGTGAAGTCCTCTACATCACCAGCATTTTACGATAGGTTGGGAGGACGTAGCCCCTCTGGGTGGTACAGAACTGGTTTTAGGCACAACTTTGCCATCACATTGCTTTTGTTGTTCATGGTCTTTCCTTGGCTACGAAGGTGACTGGTGAGGTAAGGTTTTATATTTTTAAGAATCCTCTTAACTATGTATGTTTCCGATAAGTTTGGATTCCATCTTTTACAGAGGGCTCTGTAGCTATAGGCAAAATCTCGAACGGACTCCCTCTCTCCTTGAATCCTCTTGCGCACACCCTCAGCCAACTCATCTTCATAGTCCTCAGCAAGAAAAGCAGAGAGAAATTCAGACTGGAACTCACTCCAGCTTTTCAAAGATTATCGTGCTACTTCCCACCAGTCACGGGCAGTGCCAGATAAAACTGTCCTGAAGGAGGCCAAGATGTCTGTGTCAGTTAGAGGGTGTACAGCAAGGAAGTCTTGACAACTTGTTATGTACAATACCGGATCTGGGTCATCCGCTGGTCTTCCAAATGTGGGAAATGTTAGTTTGATGTGGTCACTTTTAACCACAGTAGCAGGGGCTGGAGAGGTTAACTGATAAGGGAGGTAATGTGTTATGAAGGGGTACACTTTTCCCTGTCAGGTCAGCTATTCCTTTTTCTTGAATGTCAAACTTGGCTTCCATTTCAGTTTGCAATTCTTTCATTTTTTTTGGACAATTTACCAATGTGTAAGGTCAGTTCATCATAAGCCCTCTGGGAGTGCAGCTGAACTGCTTGGATGTCCTGTTGAAACTTCAACTGCAACTGTTGCACCATGAAGCGCACTTCTGACACCAAAGTATCCTATACTTTTCGGAGTTCCTCGGTCATCATCAGTTTCATGGCTTTAATTGTTTGATCTGCCTCAGTTTCTGCTTTTTGCTTATTTGTAGATAAGGTGGTGAAAAGTTGTTGCGTAATTTCCTCCATTTTTACAGAGAGTTTAGCGATCTCCCTTTCATGGCTGGATGAATTTGATTTCATCTCCTTGGTGAGTTCATTCACAGCTCTCTCTTGTATGGTCATGAAATCATGCAAGTTGTCCCAGTTACCTTGCACTTGTGCAGTGAGTTGACCAATCTCTCTTCCAGGTGTTGGAAGAATTCCAGGCAGGTCATACTGCGTCACTGAGGATGGAGATGTAGGTGAGGTAGTAGCTGGGGATATTCCAGGTGATGGAGTGCATAATTGCATGGATTCATGATGTCTCTGTTCCCTTGTGTAGGATCGAGCTGGAGTGCTACCACCTAATGGTGGGTATGCAAACTGTACATGAGTTTCTGGTTGTGCCATGTGGCTGAACTGTGTGGGTGTGTGGCAGAAGGTAGGGATACAGGATACTTGAGGAGCTTGGCAGTGCACAGGTGGCCAAATAGGAGTGGCCACATCCGGAGCCTCTATCTCCACAAAGGTCGATTGTGGGGAATGTTTATTTGCCATGATTGAGTATATAAAAGGAAATTGATTACTTGTCAAATTCAAAATGTAGCAAATCAGTATAATGTGGCAGTCAGTGTATTTAAACAAATTACAATGCCTTTCAATTCACCAAAAAAGTTCCCAATTCACACGGTTCAAAAAAAACTCAAAACAATTGTTCACTATAACCCACAAGACAATCAGTTTCAAAAGAACAAAGAAAAGTGTACAGTGAGAGCACACAGTAATTAGTCCTTAGACCCTGCTCACCAAATGGAGTAATTGATATTCTAATTCAGTGGCATCCCATCTGATTCAGTATCACATAATAAAGTTAACAAAAGTTGCTGTTCATTGAAATTCCCAAGAATGGCGAAAAAAGTTCAAAATCCATATGTTTTGTCAATAGATTTCCCCACACTTAAATTCCAAAATCAAAAAAGCCCACATTACTCTCCCTCAAGAAAATAATATAATACAAGTAACAAATTTCAAAAACACATTCACAAGTTCTTACATCCAGCTTGGTTACAAAGTTTTTTTTTAATTTTTTTTAATTTTTTATAAATTCAGATGACAAAATGCAAAAACGCATTCACAAAGTTTCTTTAAACCAATTTGTGGCACAATCTTCAAATGTAAATGTTAATGTCCCTGTTCGGGTGCCAATTCTGTAATGGTGGCTGACTCCCAGAGTGCAACTCAGAATGAAAACTCTATTTTATTTAAATTTTATCTAATTTATTTTCGGGTGCCAGGCAGACAGGTTAGGTCTGCCAATATAATTAACAGTTTTAACCGAGATAACTCAAATTAAAAACATGCCACCAGTTACAAAAAAAGAAAAAAAAGAAGATACTAAATACTGCTACTATCATATATTGTTTTTGTCATATATTATTAATCAAAACACACCTTAAATTGCCTATTGCCACTTAATGAAATTATTTTCTAATAAAAAGGAACACTGTTCACAACCAGGGTTACATCTTAAATTGTGTTGTATTGAACAAAATAAATGTAATCCTCATAAGCAAAGCACAATACAAATAATCAGTTCGTAAGTCAGTCTGCTCTTGGAGTCAGCAGCAGTAGCATTACTCAGCAGATTCAAAAAATAAAGAAAGTTGTTACAACAAAGAAACATGTAATTCACCCTTGCACTATATTGAAAGCGCATCTGTAATGTCAGTGTAGATGGGTAAGCGTGGCTTGCGGGCATGCAGGTGACCAGAAGCGAGCTTCAAGGTGGGATTTTATCAGGTATAATCAATGTAAACATTGTTGATTTGTACCACAGTTATATCTGACAGGCAAACATACAGTTTACTGTGTGTGCATGAAGGCCTTAGGTCATATTGGAATGTGGGTTCCATATATGTGTGACATTTGAAGGTGTGTGCAGAATAAGCATTACATAGGGGGGGCTCTCATTACTGCTGGAAGAATTTATCCCTTCCAAAGGTGGTTCTGTTACTTCCTAATATGGTCAGACCAGAGTCTGAGGATGATAGATAATGCATGTTTAAAAAAAAGGATAAGCCCAACCTTGTTTGAGGAGATGTATTTAAGTGAACGGAACCCAGAGTTAGTTAGTTACTCTGCAGGATGACTCGACTTTTTTGGTTGTAATAATAAAGTCTGATTTTTTGGAATCAAAACCTAAGAATTTGAGAGTGATTCTTCACAGATTAAGGCAAAAACTTACAACAATTGGCGCCCGAACAGTGACAGAAGAGAGCAGAGTCATTGCATCGCGGGCTGGCTGGGAAGGCAACACAAACAGGTGGCCACCATTAAAAGGTAAGCAACTTTTGCTTATATATAAAAGTTTGTGTTACGTGCCAGTTCGCCTGTGGTGGTAAGAACGCTCAAAAAGCTCTTCTAAACCAATAAAGAAAGGAAAATAAGAATAAATAAAGGGTTTTGATTCCAGAAGAAATAATTGCATGCAATGATTTGTTTTTATTTGCTGTTAATGGTCTAGATGACTTAGCAGTAAATAAAGGCAGCTAAAAGGCAGGAAAAAGACCTACGAGATACCGCTCTATTGAATAGCAATACGAGGCTGCACAGGTAGGCAGGAAAAAAACCTACGAGATACCGCTCTATTGAATAGCAATACGAGGCTGCACAGGTAGGCAGGAAAAAAACCTACGAGATACCGCTCTATTGAATAGTAATACAAGGCTGCACAGGTAAAAAATTAGGGGCAAAACCAAAAAAGAAACAGGATAGAAAAAGTGAGAGGAGTCTGTCATTAGATTGTTATGATCAAGCACGGACAGCGTTACAAGAAATGAAAGCACAGTTTAATAAAAAAACATTATGTGAAGAACCATTAGGACAAGTAAGAAGAGAAAAACAGGAAATAGAAGCAGAAGCGCAAATAATAGAAGCACAAATAAATAGGAAAGTTAAAGAAACAGAGAAATTAATACGAGCAGGGGTGCCACCAGAAATTCTGGGCCCTATGGAAACCAAAATTTCTGGGCCCCCTACATTTTTTACAGATAAAATTTAACCCAATAAACATGCCCAGTATACTTTAAAAAAGATACTTAGCACATTGCATAGTTAAAATGTATAAAGATGAGTACAAAGCCTACAAAAACAAGAAAAAAATATAGAAATATGTACTTGTTTACATGAAAGGGAGAACATTTATTATCTCAATTGCAATTGCAAGCACAACAGAACATAATGTACACATATTGACATATACTTTACATGAACAAGCTTTAGCTGGGTCAAACTGCTCAATCAGGAAACATCAGCTAGAACAAACCCATAATTAAATCAGACCAGGAATAAAACTAGCTAGGCCAAAAGGGCTCAAAATCAAGACACACCAGGAGTAATGCCAGGCCTAAACCAGTCCAGGACTAAAGAAGTACTGAACCAGACATCAAATGTTTGTTATCCAGGTCTAACAAAGTTATGTTCAACATCACTTTATAATGGCCCAGTGGCGTACCTTTCTGCTGGCAAAATCATGTATCAAATCATCAAAGTTCAGCTTTCTTGCCAGTTTGCTTTCAATGGATAGTATGGCAAGGTGACAAAGTCTATCCTGCAACATAGCAGACCTCAGATAATTTTTTTATCTGTTTCAGCTTACTGAATGCTCTCTCGCCACCAGCAACGGTCACAGGCAGTGTGCAAAATATTCGCAAAACTATGCAGACCTGCCTAAAAATACTCTGCAGCTGCATCTTGTAAATGCTGTTGAGCAGATCAATTGGTGACAGACACCCTGGGAAAGTGGCCCTATATACAGAGTTGAGGTGTCTGACTTCATCTTCAAATTCACAAGTCAGATCAGTGTTGTATTTTGAAATCAATAGGAGAACGAAGTGCAGACAATAAAGCTGACTCTGCATCTGTATAAGTCAAACACACACACACACACGTAATAATAACCATATTATTTTTATTGGCCTATTTAGTTTTCTTAATATAAAATATTAAAATATCTATTTTGTAAACTCCTTATAGCCAATGGTTACTACAGACACATGTTTTATTCCATTTTACATTATTTTTTCTGGGGCATTTTATTCACATTAAGAACGTCAAGTTTGACAGCATCGATCGTAGCAGCAGCACTGTCACTTCACAGAACACACGGCAAACTGATTTTGTAATATTTGAACATTTAGTGCACGAGGGGCCCTAGCACATTTAATTTATGTATAAAAAAGAGAAAAGAAATAAGAGAAGAAAAAGGGGGTCTGCTCTTCTGGGCCCTAAATCAGCCTGGGCCCTTAGAATCATCCTAACCTTCCACCCCTTTACGGCGCCCTTGAATACGAGATACAGATAAATTGGTCAGAAGTAGAAGCAGATTATTAGACACAGGGGAGGGGGAGAGTGAAGAGGAACTGTCATTTGATGAAGGAAATTGGACGCAGGGGAGGGAGAAACGTAGGCTTAGACCTTTGGCGCAACAACTCCCAATTTTAATTAAGGGTACGCAGGGACAATATGTACCTTGGGCTACACAGGACCTTGATGGGCTTGTCGCTCGCCTCCCTGATATCCACCAGGGGGCTGGAAAGTGGATAAGAGTGTTTGAAGAACAAACAATGGGCAAACTGTTGTCTGTGGGGGACATTAAAGCACTCCTGGCAAAAGTTATAGGAGCAGCCGATATGGTAAAAATCCTTCAAGCATCAGATCTTGATAGAGCTGTGGATTCTTATTATATGGATGGAACTGTTTTTGATGCATAACGTCCAGCAGTGTGGCAGGCAATGCGTAATGTGTATCCAACCAGAGTGGACCCTAAGGCATTAAAAGGGGAACAGCTTGGGGAAACAGAAAACCCAATCACATATGTTCAGAAACAACTAAACAAATGGAAGCAAGAGACTGAAGGGAATCCAGAAGGAGACTCATTAATAGCTACATTGTTCAGAAATGCTGTAATAGATGCCATGCCAGAAACTGTAAAGAGCAGGCTGGAAGACGTGGTCGGCTTAACCTCCAAAACACACAAGGAGTTTTGTGATCATGTGAAAAAATTAACAAAAGTTAAAAACCCAAGAGAAAGAGCTACAGAAAAAACTAACAGAATTAATACAAAAGAACAAGAAAAAGATTCAAGCTACCATAAAGAAGGAAGAATCAGAGCAAATGACAGTAGTGACTCCTGTAAATGCTTCAACACCAAACATGCAGCGGAATCCAATTACAGCTATCCCTAAAAATACACACCAGGGCCCTGCGCCTGTCATCAATGTTTATGCTCAACAACCAGAGATGATGGGATGGGAAACAAAACCACCACAAATGGAAAAAAGATTAAGAAACAGATTAAGAGAGTGCTGGAATTATGGACAGCCTGGACATCACAAAAGGGATTGCCCAATATATCCATGGCAACAGCCACCTGGGGGTGGAAGGGGGGGGAGTTGGCATCAGCCCTACCAGGGTGCAGGTCAAGGCCCAGTAAATACTTGGGGAGGACCAAATCAAGGATATTAGGGATGCCCAGAGAATCCTATAGGGGAGAGTGAGCTTCCAATTTTAACAACCAATGCTGATCCGGAACCTATGCTGCAGGTTAAAATAGAGGGAAAAACAATACCAATGCTAGTAGACACAGGAGCAGTTTACACATGTGTAAATTCAAATTATGCCTCACATCTCCCCTTGTCTGGAAAATGTGCAAAGACAATAGGATTCTCGGGACAAATGCAGCTAATTCCAATGACCTCTCCAGTTTGTCTACAAACTAAAAACAAAACTGCAACCATACCTATCCTGGTATCAAATCAGACACTGCTTAATTTATTAGGAAGAGATGCATTGTGTAAAATGGAACTTCAAATTTGGTGTTCTCCAGAGGGAGTGTATATAGACGTACAGGGAATAGAAACTCAAATGATGATTTCTGAGCCAAGAGCAAATGTGTACTGGATAGGACAGATAGAAAACGACGTGAGACAAATAATAAATAAATGGGGAAAATTCATTAAAGCACAGATTCCAGAAGCACAGGTGCCAAAATCAGAATTTCACTGTACCATGATATACGATCCTGAGAGAGATGCAGAAATAGAAAAGAAATGGCAGGATGGAACTAAAGAACAAAAAGTCGAAATGACCTCACAATACATCATAATAGGTAAACAGGGAGCAGCTTTGAATATAATAGAGAATTAATTTGTAAAAAATTGGTTCAATATAGTAGATTCCGCTCCACATGTATCTTTATATTTAGGTAAAAATTCAAGTGCAAAAGATTTGGGGCCAATGATGATAAAAGCTAAATGGTGCCAATGGGAAACAACAGTAAATCCATTGATTTTTCATTCTACTGACAAAAATTACATAAAAATTTTGTGTGGGACATCATTATTGGGTAATCCACAGGAAGTAGTCATCAATGAAAAAATACAAACGCAAATGATGACAACACAGAAATTGGAAGAGACTATTGATGCTGAACTATTTAAAGAATTGGAGTGTCAAATACCAAATGAGATATGGTCTCAGCATGACACAGATGTTGGACTGGTAAATTCAGCCAGTCCAATAAGAATACGACTTAAGCCAGGTGCACGTCTGCCAAGAAAATCGCAGAACCCTTTGCGGCCTGAAGCTGAAACAGGCATAAAAGACACTATAGATGGTCTAGTAAAAGCAGCAGTATTGGTGGAAACAAACAGCTATTGTAATACTCCCAATTTTTCCTGTAATCAAAGCAAACAAATCTAAGTGGTGACTAGTACATGATTTACGAGCAATAAATGATATAGTAGAGGATTGGCCAGCTGATGTTCCAAACCCACACACGCTGCTGACAAATGTCCCACCTAATGCCAAGTACTTTACCGTGATTGATTTATGTTCTGCATTTTTCAGTGTTCCGGTGGCAAAGGAAAGTAGATACTTATTTGCATTCACATATGCTGGAAAACAGTATACTTACAAACAAATGCCACAAGGATTTAAACACTCACCACATATATTTAATCAAGTTCTCAAAGCTGACTTAGAAGACCTAACAATAGACAGCGTTATGCTGCAGTATGTAGATGATTTAATGATCTAATCCACATCATTGGAACAGTGTCATAGAGATTCTATTAAAGTACTTACTAAGTTAGCACAAGGAGGACATAAAGCATCCAAAACAAAACTACAGTATTGCCAGCCACGAGTGGAATACTTAGGACGACTGGTCTCATATGGTACAAAAGCTATAGCTCCAAATCATTTAGAAGCCATAAGTAAAACACCATTGCCGCAAACAGTAGGGCAGTTGATGACCTTTCTAGGAATGACAGGCTTCAGTTCTGATTGGATAGAGAGATATGCAGTAAAAACAGCTCCACTAAGAGAGATCATGAAACAAGCAGGATTGCAAAATTTAAATACTAAATTAAAATGGAATTCAGATGCAATGATATCGTTTGAATCTATAAAAAAAGAATTACAACAAGCACCTGCCCTCCAGGCACGTGCACACATAGACATCAAAAGGGGCTTGAGCACCTGCCCTTTTTATTCCTGAAGAGAAAGTGCCCTTTTTTCTGGGGTGTTTTTTTTTTTTTTGGAAAAATAATATATATTCCTGTTTGCGCAGATGCGCACAGCTTCCCTGTCAAGCAAATATATTTATTGAACAGTGTATATAAATATCGGGTCAGGAGTTCTGAAGCGCTCCCCCCCCCGCGTGGTCTCTGCGCAGCGGAGAGCACACACACACACACACGAGGCAGCAGCAACAGCGGCCCCTCCCAGCAGTGTTTTTCTTGGCTTGCGTTGAGGTGAGTGGCGATGAACAAAAAATTTAACTACCAGTGCCTCGAATTTACTGCTGATTAGCCAAAGACAAATATAGTTAACCTGTGTCTTGCTAACATGCATGACTCATGAGCTACTAGCTAATGTAATAAGTTAGCTACGGTTTAGCTAAGGCAAATATATCATGGCCATACAATGCTACTGTACTAAATGGGGACCCTACAGGTGAATACAGTGTGTGTTTCTAATAACATCATCACAATCGATAAACTGATATGCAAATTAGGCGTCAACTAGTTAAAATGCGCATATTTGCATCTAATTGACAGGGCAATGCAGGTAAATAGGATAAACAAAATAATTAAAGCATATCACCACAGAACGTCCCCAGTTAATGACTTGCATACATCAAGAGTCTTTCCCCCTGAAATGTAACAAATTAACAAAATAGCAGCAACAGCCCTCTTCAGTTTAGAGTGAATATTTGTGTTGATTTTTGTCAAAGTGTTATGTATTCTGATAACACCAAAATAATTAAAATGATGTAGTGCCTTGTGCAAAAATAAACAAATTATTAGTAAAACATGCCCCTCTGCTTGATGCAGTTATTTAGGTTATTCTAAATATATACTTGAAACTAGTAGCTTAGAAAACATGCACATTGTGGCATAGTTTCCTTTGCTGCTCTATACACCAAGTGAATACTAAGGAGACCATGGTTTCTGTGTGAACTGATTATTTTGTAGACATCTTTTGAAAATGAAACAATTGTGTGAGTTTGAGGAAGATATAAATGAATTAACTTTTTTTAATTATTTTTTTAAAAAGGAAGTCAGAGTTGTAACATATATACTTTTTTGTTTAAAAAAAAAAAAAAAACGTAATTATGAGAAGTGCCCTTTTTTTCACTTGAGCCCCTGCCCCTCAAAATGTCTGTGCACATCCCTGCTGCCCTCTGTAATCCCGACTACACTATACCATTTAACCTGAATGTGGCATACAGAACTGATGGCTATGCATCAGCTGTATTGATGCAAGAGACATGTAGTGGCAGGAAAAAACAAACCATAGCGTACTATAGCACTAAGTTGGACAATGTAGCACAAGGTTACCCACCATGTTACCAACAAGGCCTTGCAGCATTATATTTTGCTTAAGAGAAGACATCCACATTTACTATGGGGTACCCAGTAATCATTTACACGTATCATAAAATTGTAGAGTTACTAGAACAAGGAAAATTTGTTTTAACGCAAGCCCGTATTTTAGCATATTCGTCACTACTGATGTATCCAGATGTTACCATTAAACAATGTAATACAACCGTGACTAATTCATTGGCATTCACTGGGTTACAACCGGATCTTAAGTCAACACCGATCTCTGAAGCAGAAGTAATTTACTTTGTTGATGGTTCCAGTTTTAGAGATTATATAGGAACTCATACAGGATATTCAGCAATAAAGAAAGACAAGGATGAATTTATACCAGTAATATCCCAACATTGTGTACAGCCATGTTCTGCTCAATTAGCAGAATTAAAAGCTCTCACAATTGCATGCCAATTAGCAAAAGGACAATTAGCAAATATTTTTACTGATTCAGCTTATGCTCATGGTGTATGTCATCTATTTGGGGCTGTGTGGAAACAAAGAGGTTTCAAAAAGAGTGATGGAACTCCCATCCAACACACTCAACAGATAGGTCAGTTAATTTCTGCTATGATGTTACCAAAGCGATTAGCTGTTATCAAATGTCAGGCTCATAAAAAAGGAAACAATTATATCATTAAAGGTAACAACACAGCTGATTTAGAAGCTAAAAAAGCATCAGGATGTAAGGTGGCAGTATTAGCTCCAACAATTTTAATAGAACCACAACCTCAGATAGAGGATATAATCAGAATTCAACAACAAGCAAGTCCATATGAACAGACAATGTGGCATCAAAAAGGAGCCAAGAAAGACACACAAGATATTTGGCATTCACATGAAGGACAGATAGTAGCACCAACTACACTATTAAACATACGTATTACAGATGCGCATGGATTTGACCATTGCGCAAGGGGGGAAGTAGTAAGAAAAATTAAGCAGCAAGGATATTGGTCACCATACTTACATGCAATGGTAGACGAATTTCTGTCCACATGTGAAATTTGTGCCAAAAACAATGTTAGGAAAGGAACAACCACACCGATAGGCCACATACCAATACCAGAAGGACCATTCAAGCACTTAGTAATGGATTATGTGGACATGATAAAGCGAGTACAAGGCAAAAGATACATGCTTGTGGTAATAGACAGATTTAGCAGATGGGTAGAAGCAATACCATCAGCAGATGAGGGGGCAGGAACAGTTATTAAGTTTCTAACAAGGGAAGTAATCCCTAGATTTGGAATACCATCAGAAATAAGTTCAGATAACGGGTCAGCATTTATTCAAAAAACTGTAAAGCAAGTATTACAGCAACTAAGAATAAAACAGAGGTTAGGCTGTGTTTATCACCCACAATCTCAAGGGCTGGTGGAAAGAGTAAATGGTACCCTCAAGGCCAAACTTAACAAAATATGTGAAAGTACTAAACTCAACTGGATTGATGCTTTACCTCTTGCGTTAATGAGTTATCGCATGCAAACTAACAGAAGCACGCATTTAACACCGCATGAAATGCTTACGGGTCGACCCATGCCTGTGCCATATTGCAGAGCAAATGGAACTGAGGTCGTATATGAAAAAACTAACTGCAATACATAAAACTATCTATTTACAGGAAAAAAGAAAAGAGCCTGAAAAAGAGACAGAGACATCTTGTCCAGTCGTTCCAGGAGATCGAGTCTATTTGGGAGTATTCATAAGAAAGTGGAATGAGCCCAGGAGAGAGGGACCTTACAAAGTGGTGACAGCTACTCCAACAGCAGTCCAAGTGGAAGGAAGTACCACCTGGTATTATTTGAACCACTGTACATGGGTACCCAAAGTAAGTAAGGAAGGAGAAGGAGAAAAACTTGATCCCGACAGTACAAAAGAAAGTGTGGTAAGACCAGAGACACAAGAGGAAAAGGCACAGAATGTCAAAAGTTCAGAAAAAGTTACACAGGGAGTGGAGCAAAGCAGAGAAGATCAAGAAAGCAATAGAAATTAATCCAATAACATGCGTGATGATCATCATATACCTATTGCATCTGGCAATGCAAGCTCAAGCCACAGCCAACACTATTACTCAGGAAGTCAACCAGACTTCCCTATCATTGATTTTTCAGCCCTCAGTCAAACCTTGTAGCGATTCAGAAATAACGCAAAAAAATCAAGAATTAGGTAAAACACAAAAGATATCAAAACAACGTAGAAACATTGAAAATAAGATTAATAGTAATGGAAATATTAGGAAATTAGATGGGAAACAGCACAAAATAATGAATGGTATGAATGGGCAACTTTTACAGCAAAAGAAATAGGTATGGAAATCTGCCTACTATGCTCCAAATCACCCCTAAATAAGGTAACGGTAATTCCAAATCAGCATGACTATCAAAAGTGTGCCAACTTTAATAGAAACTTTTGTCATTTAAGAAAGCATGTTAGACCATACTGCCCAGCAGAATGTTTGGCATTTCTAGGAAATTCCATTCTTAAGGATCACTTCAATAAACCACATTGGGAGATTGGTGTAGATATGGGGATATAAAAGAAAACATTAAATTAAAAAAAGGAAAGGTAGAAATCCCAAAATGGTATGACATAGATTATAGCCAAGAGTATGAGTGTTATAGTAAACCGGAAGGAGTTCATGATTTGGGAGAATTTATGGGACAATGTGCTACTACATGGAACCTAGATAAAACAAATGCTTGGAACTCAGATGTACCTGTAAGAGCCCCAGAACTTCAAGCACAAGTATTGAGAAAGGGAATACAAATTATCAAGAAAAGTGTGAGAATCAAACTATAGCATTACCGTCAATAGAATTATATGAAGATCAAATACTAGTGGTGGCAGATTTTTTCTGGGTCTGTGGAAAAGAACAACTTATGGCATCTTTACCACTAGGATGGAAAGGGATATGTGTTAGAGTACGATTGATTCAGGAAATTACAATGGCATAGTGGGAAGCAGGACAATTCATAAAGGAAGAAAGGAACAGAACGAAAAGAGCGTATAAAACAGACCCTAATGTGTTTTTAGACTCAATTGGTCAACCTAGAGGTATACCTAATGAATTTAAGGCTAGAAATGAGGTCAAAGCAGGGCTAGAATCAATATTCATTTGGATTACACAAAATAAGAATACAGAGTGGATCAATTATATTTACTATAATCAACAAAGATTTATTAATTACACTGATGATGCTTTATCTGCTTTAGGAGAGCAAGTACATGAAACAAGTAGAATGACATGGCAAAACAGACAGGCTCTTAATTGGTTACTGGCAAAACAAGGGGGTGTATGTATTATGTTTGGAGATCAGTGTTGTACTTTCATACCAAACAATACCGCACCAGGAGGAACATTTAGTGAAGTCATGATTAAGTTAATAAGCTTAAGAACCTAAGTTAAATCAAATGCTGGAAGAGATAATCAAATGTGGGATTGGTTTGATTTAAAGTTAGGAGCATGGGGAGCATGGTTTGCTAAATTAGGAATGTTTTTGGGAATTGCAATAGTAATAGGAGTGTTAGTATTTGTTGTATGCTGCCTTTATTAAGGTCACTAGTTATTAAAGCCACAGTTAATTAAATGGAATTATTAAGATGTCAAGATAATGGGAGAGTTATAGTAGACAGCAGGGTTGGATTAAAAAACCAAATTGGGATTCACAAACATTGGATGAGTAGTCAAGTACCTCCAATGAAGACGAAGAAGATGAATAAAAGATGAGCCATACCCTGGGTGAAAGTGCTAGCCTAACCTCTCCCCAACGGGTGACCCTCTACGATACGTAATGTATCTGGGTTGAAGACATCTACATTACACTTTAATGATATGATGGATGGTTTGAATATGTATGCCACAAGACTATGGCAAACACAATTAAAGCTGAACCATCACAATCAAGCTGAACCAATTGGACATTTAGGATTATAACATGCTTATATATTAAAAGAAAATGGAGACAGAATCTTTTACTCTGCTCTTGAAACAATTTGAGTAGAGATGTTTTCATTCTGTAATCTCCACCGGAGTGCGGTTGCATAATGGGGTCATTGGTAGTGCAATGGTGAGACTTAATTGAGTCACTAGATAGCATAGCTAAAGCGGCTGAATTATGAAACTGCACTCAGGGCTGTGACTCTAAAAAGTCACAAAGGGGGGATATGTAGGAGATTTTATCAGGTATAATCAATGTAAACATTGTTGATTTGTACCACAGTTATATCTGACAGGCAAACATACAGTTTACTGTGTGTGCATGAAGGCCTTAGGTCATATTGGAATGTGTGTTCCATATATGTGTGACATTTGAAGGTGTGTGCAGAATAAGCATTACGTAGGGGGCTCTCATGACTGCTGGGAGAATTTATCCCTTCCAAAGGTGGTTCTGTTACTTCCTAATATGGTCAGACCAGAGTCTGAGGATGATAGATAATGCATGTTTAAAAAAAAGGATAAGCCCAACCTTGTTTGAGGAGATGTATTTAAGTGAACGGAACCCAGAGTTAGTCAGTTACTCTGCAGAATGACTCGACTTTATTGGTTGTAATAATAAAGACTAATTTTCTGGAATCAAAACCTAAGAATTTGAGAGTGATTCTTCACAGGTTAAGGCAAAAACTTACAACAAATGTCCTCACTTATATAGTGAAACAAGTGTGTGTGTGTGTGTCTGATGTATAATATACCTGTCCTGTTTAGTAGGTTGTGTCTGGCTTTGACAAAGGCCAATATATCAGCATCAGTCTGTTTATCTCCAGTTAGAGGTATAGAGGTTGATGAGATGCCAGTTGAGGGCAAAGCTCTAAAACACAAGTCAAGACATGATGCTTTGGGAATTTTAAGGATCCAAGGTAAGGTTGGTCCATAATTTCTCAGAGATTTGGCCACACCACCATAAAGACCCTTTCTGTTGTATATTAACTGTTTCAACATTAACCAAGATTGCAAAGGAAGGTCAATTATTTATCTGTTATTGGTTTACTCATTTCAAAACTTCAACTTTTTTATATTCTCACAATAAATAATACATGTATAAATAATGCTGATAACAAATATATATATATTCTGTTATGTTTTAGTGTAGTTTTATTTTATAAGAGGTGCTTTTACCTCAATTTTGTGGTGGTCACAGGATTGGATGTATTGTCTCCATTTCTGAAAGAGGAATGACCATTACTTTTAGTCCTATTTAAAAAGGTTGAATTTAGACAGAGCTTAATATTTTAGATTTGTATTAATGTTATCAGTTTCATTAGACATTTGTACAATCCACAAGATAAGTCAGCAGGTGCTTTTATTCAAAGCAACTTACAGTGCACTAATTAAAAAAATAGTCCAGGGATCTTTGCTATGCTCACGACACAATAGTGATGGCTCATGCATCACTTTTTTTTCAGGGGACAGGAACGAATGCATTGGCGCAGTATCAAAAACAATATCAGTAAAAGAACAAACACATCATTCTTTTGCATGCAGTTTCATTAGTGGAAATCTGGAGTTTTCTGCACTCCTGCTGAACTCAAGCAGTGGATGAAACTGGTAGCAACTAGTTGATGATGGGCTGTGAGATTTGGGTGTTTTTAATAGCGATACCCAGTGATTATACTATGTATTTCAAGGGGCAAATTCTGTTCCATTTTTTTAAGTTTGAACACCCCTGCTATAACCCTTCAGTTTCATGCTCAGATCTTTATGTATTATACTACTCCTTCCTACAATTATTTATATATATATATATGAATGACCAACTGATTCAGCTGTAAAAATTAAATTGTATAATTGAATTATATAATAATATCATATTTGTGAGGATTTACCTCTGATCTCTGGAATAGAAAGAAGTTTGCTCCTTTTGTCTTCTCTCCTCAGGGTCGGTGTCATAACCTTTTGAATTTGTGTCTCTGTAAAAAACAAAAAATAATATAATCATTGCTAAAAGCAAAACCATTCAAACTATTGGTCCATGTGTTAGTAAAATGTTTTGTTGTTAATGCAAATCTTGAGTATTTGCAGATCTGCAGAATCTATAATCTAGCAGAATCTGATCACTAGTGGATATACACAGCTCAGAAACATTGTTGGGATTTTTTTTGTCTTTCATAGAACAGAGGTAATTAATGTGGAAATTAGGCCATTCTGCTGTCACCAAATGAAATCGCTACATAACATTTTATTGCAGCCTTTTTCTGGTTTAGTCTACAATGTATTGAGATAGTCTCACCTGATTAACATGCTGCTGAGAGGGCTGGTGTGACTGTGTCCTGAGTTCTGTGCACGATGACCCTGATGGCAGAATGATACAAATATACTTGAATCCAGCTACCCATTAAAATTTGATCATGTTTTTATTTAGCAAAGCACTCATTGAAAAAAGAACTGAAAGCTACCCATTAAAATTTGGTTTAGTTTGGTGCTTTTGTTTAGAAAAGCACAAATTGAAAAAAGTACTGAAAGCTGAGTATAATTAACATCCTAGTGCAGACCTTAATTAAATTGATGGCACTTTTAAATCTCAGTTGCAAGAATTTGTAAGAGCTTGCCAAATAATGTTTCCTAACACTTCAGTGGAATATTTAAAATAATTCTGCTACACCCAGACAGTAGGTATAATTTGAATAATTTCTTGTTCATTTTAATTACATGTGACATTTCATTACATCTCAAGTATTCTATAAACAAATTCATCTCCGTTTTGAATGGATCAGTCAATGTGAGCCCACTTTGAACATTCTGCATATCAAATCTATTCCCCCCACTTAAGAATGTTTAATTGGTGCCTTTAGCCTCTGCAAAAGAGGGTGTTTTACCCCAAATACTATCTTGTCACTTATTGGAGAGTTAATAATTTTATATATATATATATATATATATATATATATATATATATATATATATATATATATATATATATAAAATTTTTATATAATTTTGTCATTTAGAAAATGACAAATAAGATGTCAGGATTTACTGCAGCCAAAAAAAGTATTCTACAATCATGGATTGCGCCAGATACCAACATGAACAGATATTGGTTGTCTTCGTTTTACAATATAGTTTGCCTAGGTACTGTGAATTGCTGGAGCAGGATGGTTAACATTTTGAAGGAACTGACTTAGCTTAGTTTTATGTGTGTATGTTCGTGTGTTTACATGTGTGTATGTTCGTGTGTTTACATACCGTTCATACATATGTATATGTTTATGAGCTCAATATGTATGATTATAAGTACACATAGATGAGAATGTATATCTGAGCATATAAATGTATGTACATGTTTGTTTTTGTTTAAAAAATAAAATAAAATAAAATCACAACTAAGTATATTGTCTTAAAAAAACTGATAATTTACAGGATATTCATTAGCTACATAATTTGGCAATATTTAAAACATGATTAAATATTAGATCAAATTGTCTGAAAATCAACCTTTAGACAAAATACACAATGATCAGGACAATTTTGCATTCTAAATTGACAAACAGGTGTTTGGGAAAGTGTTGTGGTAGTGTATTTTTTTCTCCCCAATTTGGAATGCCCAATTCCCAATGTGCTCTAAATCCTCGTGATGGTGTAGTGACTCGCCTCAATTCGGTGGTGGAGGATGAATCTCAGTTGTCTCCACGTCTGAGACCATCAAAAAACGCATCTCATCACGTGGCTTGTTGCGCGTGTTAACGCCGAGACGTAGCGCGTTTGGAGGCTTCATGCTACTCTCTGCACCATCCAAGCACAACTCACAACGCGCCCCACCGAGAGCGAGAACCAAACATTATTGCGACCACAAGTAGCTTACCCCATGTGACTCTACCTTCCCTAGAAACCAGGCCAATTTGGTTGCTTAGGAGACCTGGCTGGAGTCACTCAGTCTGTGGTAGTTTTTTATGCTATTTACTGTTTTGAGAGAAAATAAGGTGACTTTTACCCCAGGGAGCCTTAAGCCACGTTGTACCCTACATATTCTCAACTTCAAACTCAATAGGCAAACCCAAAACAATACATGCAAAAATATGTGTTGCACAGCTTGTCAAATGTCTGGTCAAAAGATTCCTATTTCCTTTTGTTACGTCCCATGGGACGTATATTATAACATTGTGATAGTGATATTTAAATGTGGTTTATTGTGTGTTGTGTCTCCCTGTGTATTTCCTTGTCACTTTCGCTCTCCATTTAAGCAGGATAATGTGGCCCACCTGTAGTTCATCACCCATGATTGGCTCAGCCCAGGAAAGGAGAGTACAAGAGGCCCACAACTCTTCACCAGTAAGAGAAAGGCACACAGAGAATAATTTATCCTGCATTTCATCGCTTCGTCCCAGCTTTACAATTGTTGTGTTAATGTGAAAAGGATAACAGTCTTGTCAGTTGATTAACCAAATTGTCATTTACAGTTGTTTATTGTTTACACAAGTTTATTACCCAAGTTTTACTATACTTTGAATCTATTTATGTTGTTTGTGTTGTGGGATCATTTAGTAGGGAGGTGGATGCCATTTACTTTAAAGGATTCTGTTTTCTCTTGGTTATTTATATAGATAGGGAGTTAGAGAAGTCATTTGTGTTTTCTTTTCTTTTGCTTTTTGATAGGTAAGTCACTTTCTAAACCCCTGTAGGAAGAATGTCTTTTGTTTGTTATTTTGGCCGGTTCCACTCCTGAAGTGTTCCATTTATTCCACTTATTTCTTTAATAAATGTGTTATATTTTACTATATCACACGTTCTTGTCATCAGTGGTTGCTCTGGGACCTGGAGGCAGGGGCGAAAATTTCATCAAAATGTTGGGGGGGACAATAAACATAACAATTCTCAAGAGCAATTTTTGAAGGGGACACCAAGGTTTTTTTTTTGTTGTTGCCCCGTTTGCATTTGTATTATTTTATTTCTTAAACAATTGTTTTAAGAATATATCATTATATTATTTACAATACACATATTTTAATGATATTTTAGGGGGTACAACCCTCAGATGGGGTCCCGACCCCCCCCCCTGCAATTTCCGCCTATGCCTGGAGGCAGGATCACTTTTGCACTCTCTCCAACACATTTGTTACCCACCTTCCCATACCACTAGACTAAGGAAGGTGTGCCGTAACACTTTTAACAGGAATAAACAAAAACTTTGCCATAGGGATAGGTCAGATGCTAATTTGCACATTAAGAAATGTGGGCACCAAAAGCATATTTCTGAACATCCAGAACAGAGAATCACTGCATGTTTTATGGGGAAGGATGGCTTCATTTCTTTGGACAATTGTCAAAATATTGATTGGACTAAACAGATTGTTCAAACATACTGTAGTGTGAATTCTGTAATTTTTTTCAATGTTAAAATACCCTCTCAGAATCCCAGCTTCAAATGCAAAGACAACTACAAGTGACCAGGGACCAAAGTTTGACCAAAGAATTGTTGAAGGAACAAAAACAAAAAAACAAACACACACACACACACACACAAAAGAAATTAATTTCTGAATGTAACCGATAAACAGGAGCAAGACATTTTTAAATGCTGGTAACAAGTTAATGACATTTTATGTTAAGAATTTTTTTCCCCAAGAAACCAAAGATGCAAGAATATACTGTATATTAGAGGTAAAAAGGAAATTTATTTTTTTCCAATTCTCCTATTAATTATTGTAATATATGGTGCATTAATACAGATTTGACTGAGAAGCAAAATAATTAATATTAAATTATCCATATATTTTTTTATTTAGGCCTTACTTTGTAATAATGTTTGGGTTTCATAAAGCTTATTACATCTAAAGAGCCACAAGCAATGACTGCATGTTTACTCCTGTTTTACCCCAGAGTTGGTCATTAAACCACTATAAAGTTGATCCAGGACTTTATTAACTCTAGAAGACATGTTTGGTTTATGCGCTGTCTGTGTTTACACCAAGGTTTAAAACAATACAAATAATTTGGCCTGTGGGTGACTCTGTCCTCCACTGCTTTATTTAATCAAATCTATATATAATCTTGATATTTACTGTTTATTTTCCATGTGTTTTTAGATCCTCAAATAATTTTTATTTTATTTAGTTTCATTGAAAGTTTATTTTCACCTGTTGTGTTAATCATAAGCAGACTTGATGTCACATTAACATAACAGTGAAAACAGATTTTTTTTTGCTTGGTTATCTCTAATAATGATTTGTCATGAATGCTAAAATGAGGCAAATTTCCTTTTGATGCTTATGATTTTTATGCTGATCAATCCCAAAATATAGAAAAAAATTGGATTGATTATTTTGGTCTGGGAAGATCTTTATTTTGAGCATGCTTTCCCATACCAGGGTGACTAGCCAAGTTTCAGTTTAGGTTGCATGAACCCTGGGTTTTAGGTACCATGAAAGTAGGTAGTTTACCACAAGCCAGATTATGATTCAGTAGGAATCATGCTCATTTAGGAAGAATTCCCTCCTCTGCCTGACACTCCATGCAAGCTTCTAATAAATAATCATGGGACCAATTGCGGGTCCGAGCTCACTCAACCAGGAGTGTTAAGTCCTCATGGGCACTCGCCAGGGGCACCTCCCTAGCAGACATCTGCAGAGCAGCAGGGGGGCAACACCTAACAATTTCGCGAGATTCTACAATCTTCGAATTGAGTCAATATCGTCCCGTGTTCTCTCAGGTCCGAGCCCGTAGAACTCGGTAACATGCTGACGATCTGGCCGGGTGAATCGCTTGCGCCTAGAGCCCTTTCCCTCAGCTGAGGTAAAATAGTGCGCCTTGTACCCAGAAGACCCCATCTTTGGATCCCTGGTTGATTCCTCCCTAGCCCTTTTGGGTCTGCAGTTCAGCGGAGGAACTCGCCGACCCAAGCCACTATGGGTAATCAATCTACCCTGTACTGGAATAGGTGCTTCACAGGTTAAGGCCTCCTGTTCGGACTCCCCCTGTGTGTAATTCCGCGGTACTGTCCCCTCACGAGCGGACCCCGTGTCTCCCTTAGGCAGTCCCAGCTGCCTCGGTCGCCGTGCTGTAGCTTCCCCCCTCCACGAGCCTGGATCTACTACCGCGCCAACTTTCCCACATAGGACCTAAGCGGCCATGTGATGTATTCGCCACTCTTTGCCTCCCCTGCAGGGTAGGTGTGGTCTCCGCAGGGTCTTCTCCCCCTGAAAGAATAGGAAACGGGGTAAGACCCCCTACATTAATGCATGTAAGGGCCCCGGCCATAGTTGCTCTATGTGAGAAACATAGAGAAAAAAGAGGCCCAGCCAGGTTTGGCCCCTTCTCATTGGCCTTTTTTCATAGAACAGAGGTATATATCGGCGCTCAAGAGAGACCCCTAGTTTCGCTTCTCCGACACAATGTCTCGTTCCCTCCATCGGGGAACAGAGGTTACATACGTAATCTAGACGATTTGGGAAACTGAATCTTAGTGCAGCCTTCTACACTATAGGTCATGGTATTCGCTTAGAGTGCTTAAGTCAGTGGGTGGGGATTCTAGGGACTGCACTTACATGGCTCTCTTCCTATTTGAAGAAGAGAACCTTCGCTGTTGAAATTGGGAATTTCTTCGCCTGCTCTGTGCCCATCTCATGTGGGGTTTCTCAATCTATATATGCTTCCATTAGGTTCAATCTCTCAAAAATACAACATTGCATACCACTGTTATGCTGATGTCATTCAGCTTTATCTACCGCTGAAGCCATGTGATGATTTTACTTTAAATTCTCTGTTTGATTGTCTTAATGATATCAAACAATGATTAACAGTTAACTTTCACCAGCTCAACGAATCAAAATCTGAAGTGTTAGTGTTTGACCCCCCTGATTATGATGAACATTTAAATTAACATCTAGGCCCCCTTTCAACTAATTGAAATATTCTTTTCTGAAAAGATCCTTCGCAAATCCCATTACCACTGCACATACTCCAATTCTTCTCTAAAGCTTCAGGTTTACATCTTATTATTAATAAATGTGAATTATTCTCAATTAAAAGTTGTTCTACTTCTTCAATTGTTGGTATTGCTGTCAAAAATTGTGTAACATTCCTTGGGCTGTGTTCCACTTAAAATTTTTATGCCCTTCCCTTGCTAACTTCCCTCCATCTCACGGACTCAGATGTACGTCTTTGCTTACAATTACGTGAGTGCCCACTACCGTCGGAACACATGAAATGGGTTTAACAGGAACAGTTTTAACTGAGCCCTTAATCACTTGGAGCATGTTGAGGGCTGATGTCAATTTGTGGAATTATTTAGTGATTTTTACACCTGAGAAAAAGAAAGTTTTCAGAGATTGATACAACCACAGATTCGTGATATACTGTTTCTCCCAGATGCAACTGAGATTTAATCTAAGCACAAATGCAACATTTGAGCAAAATTATCAGCTTGTACCTTTGTTATTTCACCTTCAGATATGTGTGCTTGGCATCTTGCTATACACCATGATAGCTCAGCAGTCCACCTCAGAGGTCTTTCTCACACATTCTGAGTGACTAAGAACTCTGGCAGTTATCTGGAATTCACAGAACCACAGTTGCATACATATCGTCTAGGTTACGTATGTAACCTCCATTCCCTGACACTAAGGGTCTCTCTTGAGCGCCAAATATACCTCTGATCTATGAAAAAAGGCCAATGAGAAGTTGGCAGACAGAATTTGCATGTCCCGCCCCCGGACATATGGGTATAAAGGCGGGGAAATGCGTCTGTTTCATTCAGGAATTTTCTGAGGTGCCGGAAATGGTCCGGCCACAACAGTGGCTCGGCTCAGTGACGTGGCCGGGAGGACACAACGTCTCATTCCCTCCATCAGGGAGGGACATAGACATTTCCCGTCTGTCGCTCACTTCGATGTTGTGTTGAAGAAACTAGGGGTCCAATTTAAATCACGCCATGTGCTGAGCCGTGCACATGTACTGCTGACACAGGAGCGGGCAGGTACTTGACGTGCCAAAACGACCAGCTGTATCAGACTGCAGATGGCGAAATACACCACATGGGCTTTTAGGTCACATGTGGGATGTGGCGCTGTGGTAGATCCTGCCTCTTTGGAGGGAGGAGGAGTTGTTATAGACACAGCGACCGGGGGGCAGCGGGAACTGCCCAAGGGAGATGCGGGTCCACTCGTAAGGAGACCGTACAGCGGGAAATACACACAGGTGGAATGTCCACGTTGGAGCCCTAACCTGCGGAGCACCTATTCCAGTACAGGGTAGATCTGATTACCCACAGTGGATTGGGTCAGCGAATTCCTCCGCCAAATTGTGGACCCACAGGGCTAGGGAGGAGTCATCCAGGGAGCCGAGTGGGCTCTCCTGGGAGAAAAAGCGCACGGTATTAGCTAAGCCGAGGGAAAAGGTGCTAGGTGCAAGCGATTCACCCGGTCAATCCGTGAGCGTGGCTCGGACCTGAGAAAACACGGGATGAGACTGACTCTACCCTGAGATTGTATAATCTCGCAAAGGTTGCCCAACCCACTGCTCTGCATATGTCTGCCAGGGAGATGCCTCTGGCCAGTGCCCATGAGGACGCAACACTCCTTGTTGAGTGTGCTCGAACCCGCAAGGGGGGGCATGGTCTGGGTGCATAGGCGATAGGCATCCACAAACCCAATGGGAGAGCCTCTGTTTGGAGACAGCGTTCCCTTTCCGCTGTCCACTGAAGCAGACAAAGAGCTGCTCAGAGCATCTAAAGCTCTGTGTGCGGTCCAAGTAGGTATGCAAAGCATGTACCGGACACAGCAACGAAGGTTCACTACTTGATCTCTGAAGGGAGTGGTAGGAACCTTGGGCACGTAGCCCGGCCGCGGTGTCTGCCGGTCCGAACTCCAGGCAAGTGTCACTGACAGAGAACGCTTGCAGGTCCCCGACCCTATTGATGGAGGCGAGCGTGATCAGCAGGGCTGTTTTTCAGGAGAGGGCCCTGAGTCCAACTGATTCTAGCGGCTCGAAGGGGGGTCTCTGAAGGCCCAAGAGGACCACTGAGAGATCCCAGGAGGGGAACAGGCTTGGCCGGGAGGGATTTAACCTCCAAGAAACCTGAATAATCAAGTCGTGCTTACCCAAAGACTTGCCGTCTTCTGCGTTGTGGTGGGCTTTGATAGCAGCTACATACATCTTCAAGGTGGATGGGGACAGCCTCCCCTCCAACATCTCCTGCAGAAATGAGAGCACTGACCTGACTGCAGTAGGTGGTAGATCAGCTAGATCTTCCGCATCCCTTCCAGGGGCCTGTCTTGGAGGTTCCAGAGGTCTGGGTGTGGATGCCAGAGCGTGCCCCGTCCATGAGAAAGAAGGTCTTTCCTCAGGGGAATTTACCAGGGAGGGGCTGTCGCGAGGAGTATGAGGTCCGAGGACCTAGCCCGGGTGGGCCAATAGGGAGCCACTAGAGTGACATGTTCCTCGTCCTCCATGACCTTGCATAGCACCTGAGCAAGAAGGCTCACTCGGGGAAATGCGTACTTGCGCAGCCCTGTGGGCCAGCTTTGTGTCAGTGTGTCTGCCCCGAGGGGAGCCTCTGTTCGGGCATACCAGAGCGGGCAGTGGGAGGTCTCTCGGGAGGCGAACAGGTCTACCTGAGCCTTGCCGCACCGTTCCCAAATCAGCTGGACTGACTGGGGGTGAAGCCTCCACTCCCCACTGGGCAAGAGTTGTCGTGCCAGCGCGTCCGCTACCACATTGAGGTTGCCGGGGATGTGAGTGGCACGCAGCGACTTGAGTCGTTACTGCTCCAAAGGAGGAGACGACGGGTGAGTTGTGACATGTGGCGGGAGCGTACGCCGCCTTGGCGATTTATGTACGCTACCGCGGTGGTGCTGTCTGATTTGATCAAGACGTGTTTGCCCTAAACCAGCGGGAGAAATGCCACAGGGCAAAGAAAACAGTCAGCAACTCCAGGCAGTTGATGTGCCAGCAAAGCGGGGCCCCTTTCCAATGGCCAGCAGCTGCATACCCATTGCACACGGCGCCCCAACCCAATCTGGATGCGTCCAGCAAGGAGGTCTGTCAAGGGTTTGAATGTTTGGCGGCAGGCGGGGGTGACAATCACACCAGTCGTCGAGGTAGTTGAGTATGCGAATGCCGGCTTCTCGGAGCGGGACAAGGGCTGGCTCTGTGACCTTCATAAAGACGCGAGGAGACAGGGACATGCCAAAGGGGAGGACCTTGTACTGATACTGATTCTCGAGGAAGGTAGAAAGGATGACAATAGATGGTGAGAAGCTCCAGGTTGGGTGTGCAGGAACGTGAGAGAGGAACTATGCTTGCACTGTCGCACCAGCTGTTGTTAACCATCAGACATACACCACCTCCCCTTGACTTTCCTGACTCCATTGTTCTGTCCATGAACATGCGCAAAAACCGAAAAGAATTTGGCCGGCTAGATGGTGTGGTCCGGAATCGCTGGGTTATCTCAGTGAAGCAGAGGGGGTTGCAGTCTCTAAGGTCCCTTTGGAACTTCACCTTGGCCCTGAGGTCATCCATCTAGCAGAATACTAGGCAGGGGAGTGCGTTGGGCATGAGTCCTCAGCCTGTTCCTCATGCCGGCTTGTTTCCCTCGGGGTCGCCGCTTCTGGTTGTGTCCTTTGTTCTTCCTTAGAATCTCGCTTGGCCAGCATGGGTCCGGTGATAAAATGGGTAAGTAAGTTGTAGACCAACAGATATAAGAGTATTTCTGTCGTAATTGTTAATATCCATCTTGAGAAGTAAGAAAGATTAAAATATCTTAAAGCGCAAGAGAAAAAAAAGCAAATTGTGTTCGGAGCAGTCATGACGGCAGCCGACCTCACCGGCGCCATATTTTCTAAACCTACGGCCAGTTGTGCAGCCAACCAATAACGTTAGAGTGACAGCACCACTAACAACAAGAAATACAGATACTAGCGACATCTAGCCAAAAAAATCTCTGGCAAAGTGAACGGTGAGCACGCGGTCCTTGGCTCTGTGCTTCCTCTGCACATGCGCTGGCCATTGACTGTCCTAAAAGAGTGTCACAAAGACACAAAAGTAGATGTAGTGCTCATGCGTCGAATGCATTCCTATTCATTCATGGTCAGAAAAGTATAATCACAAAGACAACATGGTCGACCAGGCCCAAGGCGATCCGTAACACACAAAAACAAAGTATACCTGGGCCTCTTCCCAATCCTGTAAAATTAGCCTAAAACGCCTAATCAAGGCATACCCAAAGTAAATTTAAAGCTGTTCTTGAACCGTTTGGAGTACATGCATGGTTTTGGTCACATTTGAAAGGGGACACTCTGAAGTTTTTTCTCCAGCAGTCAGAATTACTGTAAGTGCTACTGATTTTGAGTAATAGAAGTTTGAACACAATGAAATAGAATTTTCTTTTTCCGCCTGAAATTTTTTTTGCATACAGATGCCTGCAGATGACTATAACTTGTAGCTATTAGCTTGAGAACACAATGGGATCACAGCATGAATCCTTACCTAGTCCAGGTTCAAATGTTATAACAATATCATAAAAAAATGAATATTTTACACATGTTTTTCTAAGGGTACACCCAGGCGTTTTACAAAAGTGCCTTTTGGATACTCCAAAAGGTCACTTTGGAAACCTAGGACAAAAAGGCTGCAACTTTTGAACGCTTCAACGTACAGTCATAATTTTGGGCTCTAATGAAAGATGACACTTAGAGCTATCATATTCCATATCCAGATCCACTATTAGTTTTGCTGACACAGAGTAACTGATGCATAAACACATTAGAGTGCCTTTTCCCTTCTTGAAACTAAATGTTGTGCATATAAAAGAGTCAAAACTAGTGCTATGGTGGACAATTTGTTTATATAACAAATACACAACAAACTATTTACATTAATTTTTACATAAAGTATTTACAAACCATTATAAAATTGTACATGTTTCTAGCAACATGCCAGTCATTGTAGCAGTCACATTTGTGTACAAAGCACATAGGCACAACACAGGAGAGTACTTCACTGGTGTCTTTGCATGACACTGCCTGCACTTCAGACGACCAGCGGTGCAAGATTGGGTGATGTGCAACGGCCTGTGATGTGCTCTTCGTGGAGCAGGAGATACGGGTCTGGCTGTGGATTGAGACCCCAACTCTGCCAGCTCCTCAGCAAGTGTCTCTCTGAAAGCCCTCCTCTCTTGATGAGGTGCTGTCCTGCTGCTCCACTTTATGTGGCCGCTTGCTGAGTGAGGGATAATAAATAAATATAATTTACAAAGCTAGACACAACTTTTCCATCTTTTCTGTATTCTATATATATATATATATATATATATATATATATATATATATATATATATTAGTTTTTCTTTTCGAGTGTGTAAAAATGTATTATTGTATGTATATTTACTGTAAATACTGTATACTTTGCCAATGTACTATGGAACAAAGAGATGGGCCTACACCTCCCCCATGAATTCAGCACTGTAACAAATAGATGGCCCTACACCTCCCCACCTCCCCGCATTGTAACAAATAGACTCTCAAACACAACATATATTCTTATTTTCAACTTATATTTATTGATTTATTTACTATATATATATATATATATATATATATATATATATATATATATATATATATTTTACAGTAAATATACAAAACATCTATATAGCATGTCAATAGATCTGAAACAAACAATGAACTAAAAACACGCACAAACGGTTCAAACACTCACTGAGGAAACACAGGACAAAGGGTAATTACAAAATGTGTATTCATTATTCAAACTAAAGCTTATTTATGCGGAATATACAGTAATATATGTTATAAACACAAGAAAACACTTACTTGTCCAGAGCCGTGTCTCATCTCTCCATCTGCCTCTGAATCATCTGTATTGTTTTCAGAAATTTCATCTCCAAACTCAGAATTTTGACAATGAATGCCTTCTTATATCACATCCTGGGGTGAAAATCCTGTTTTTCGCGTCCGTTTCACCATATTTAAATCGCCAAATGTGTAAACAGTTCCAAAGCAGCTCTGCATGCATTTACGCTGGAGGCGCACAGCAGTGGGTAAACTCGAGGAAACTTTGCGCACACACACAACAGAGCCGTCATCTAATCGCTCCACTAAAGCCGCATATCACTGTTTTCAGAATTTCATTGGCTATACGATGCGTCAGTCATTTCCACTCTTCAATGTAATTGGTTTGATCAGTAAACAAAGGAAAGTGGGTATGCCCTTACACTCGACACAGATGGTGGTTGGGTATTGAAGGCTGTGGACAGGACATGGAAGCTCCTATTGGGTCAAATGAGGTGTCAATCGAAAGGTCAGAGTGCGTGCTTCCATTTTGATACCGGATATAGGAAATGTTTACATCTGAACTGAAGTTATTACCGGTAATATGTGAAAGATTAGGCACAGCTGCCAGGTGCTTTGAAATGATGCAACAAGAGTCTGTGGATATTTATTGATGTAATACTGTGATTTGGACTAAACATTTTACTTGATTTGATCATTTGGACATTTGACAATGAAACAACACCGTTTTTGTCGGGAAGTTATGGCTCAGTGTACAACTATGAGGCATCATAGGTGAGTTGCCTAAATTTTGTTATTGGTTGTTTATATGTTGGTGGTCTGACAAAGATATAGATTGTACCTGCTGTTGTGATTGTATCTTAAAATGGTTTATATCAATAGAAAATCAAGAAATGTAGCTTTCCAAAGATATGTGGCATGTGTACCAATGTAACACACAGCTGTTTTGTTTATCGCATACTTTTATTTTGTACATTTAAGGGCCCGTCCGCGGGCCTAGATTTCCATGGTGTTAAACGTGCGCGAACAAAAAATTGTGATTCCGTTAACAGCAGCTAACAAAACATTGCCGGATGATAATACATTCGTGGTGCATAATATCTTTGCTCAAAAATAGCAAATACAAAATGGGTTAAGCTGGTGGCATTCATGTGTGCTATTCACAGGCATGAGAGGCTGCACCATTGCTATGGTTTTCACTTATCAATCATCGCAAATGCAGGAGTCAGTCCTGTGTTCCGTACACATACATGAAATGAAAAAATAGGGGATTTACTCCCGCATTTAAATGCGGTTGTCACACCTGAAACTTTGTAGTGTGACGTGGCCAAACAACACATTTCTTGCAAAGTGTTCCCAGATGACCGACAGGGAAGAAATAGTGAGAACTCATGATATGTTCCTTCTCCGTTCGTATTGTGTATGCGAATGCCAATAAACCTCTAAACACAGTGAATCAGACATGTACATTTCTGGCTTTTCTTTAATCTGTTCTTCAAAATATAATCAAATGTGCTTCTTCTAACATCTGTCTTTGTGTAAAACGGCATTTCTTGTCATATGTCACTTCGAGATGTCTACATGTCACCTGCCACAGTGGCAGCCACTGCACATGATTTACCCACATTTGGTGGGTGCTAATTTCCTACCTTGGTTACATTTTTTTTTTGTACTGACTTGGTACTGAAGTACCGGTACTTTTGACAACACTACCAGCAACTCCTAGGCTACATTCACACATTCAGTGTATGAGATTGACAGGGTTGGGAGGGTTACTTTTTTAACGTATTCCACCACAGATTACAGAATACATGCTGTAAAAAGTAATTTGTAATCAGGGGCGAAAATTTCATCAAAATGTTGGGGGGACAATAAACAATTTTTGAAGGGGACACCAATAATACAGGCAAAATTGTACTTGCAAGGATACGTGTACACCGAGGAAAGCCTTACTACTATTATTAGTGTAGCATGGAGACCGTTCCATTATCCTTCTTCTCAAAGTTTCTTTCTGGTTTAATGAAAAAGCTGACTAAATTGAACAAAAAATTCTTCAAAACCATACATTTTTTGTAAATAAGTTGTTTACACAATCAAGCCACCAAAATACAATGGAATTTGAACTTAACTTCAACTTTTATTTATTTATATATCACACTTAATAGCAACGTTGTTGCTTCACAGTTATAATTAAAACATACATAAAAACATTTACCATGCCTAGCAAATGAAGGCATGACTACACTCTTAGACATATACCCTAACACAACTGTATAGTGAGATCAGTATAGACGAGAAAGAGGGAAAAAAAAAACTAAATAAAAATAAGTTATTACTTCAATTAACAAACACCCTTAATTTAAAGCTAAGTTAAAAAGATACATTTTCAACTTAAATTTATAAGTAATGAAAAACATCAATATTGTGAAAAAGTGTCCCCATATAAAAGAAATAAAATGATTTTCATCACTTAATATTAACTTCTTGTTTATTAAACTTGTATAAAATCAAAATCACATTTGTTATCATGCTGATATCTGGAGAAAAACTGCACACTTCGTGTGATATTATATTAGATTGACTATATTAAATGATATAAACCGACTAAATCACAGTGAAAGCGTTAAAATCTAAATGCACACCCGGACTAGTCTAATCTACAAGACTAACGTTACATCACGTAGTGTATGCGTACACTCTATGGGTGTGTGAGTGAGTGGGGATATACTACTGTATTAAACAAGCTAGGTAAACGCATAGACTGTATTAAACAAGGGTAACGTTAAACGTTATAATCGCTAACATAGCAGACTGCATCAGTGAAAAAAGTACATTGGTACACAAGTACACAATCATATATTTGTTTTTTGACATGATTTATTAATGACTCAGCATCATCTATATTAAAGAGAAAATAATCACTTCATCCGATGTTTAAAGTGAATAAAATAACATTGATTTACTAGAGTTCCACAACTACTCTGTTCTTCTCTCCCGCCACCGGAATTTGTGTGTGTCGGTGGTGAGGTAAAAGGGGCGGAGGCAGTGGACCAAAGCACTGTGAGGCAAGGGAGGGGGGGACGCAAAATGTTTAAAACATTTTTTCTTCCTGACCCCCCCGCGATTTCCGCCTATGTTTGTATTGTATTCCATTAGATTACTCAAGGTCAGTAACGTATTCTAAATACTTTGGATTACTTCTTCTGCACTGGTAGATATTTTCACTTTTTTTACTATAAAAACTATGCCAGTACATTAAGACAAAATACACATGTTACAAATACATTATCTGAAAAACCTAAATATCTTATGCAGTGTTGTTTCTAAAACAAGATTAATAAAATTGATCTTATTTTAAGGATTTTTAGATATTTTTACAGGAAAACAATACAAAAATTATTAAGAATTATTAAGAAAACAAGATCAGTGATTTTTGCCCTAATATCAATGGTCTTATTAGAAAAAATGTATTGTGATCCAATGTGAATTTTCTTGATAAAAGAAATATGATTGTGCCTGGTAACATGTACATGTAAATGGCTAGAAATAGCAATTTAGTTTAGCATAACGCTGACAATTTTCACAAGATTTCTTTCTATTTCTTCTGCTCCAAACTTACTTCAAACTTACTTCTCTGTCTGCTCGTATGAATGTAACACATCATAAGAAAGTGTTTCACTGCTGTTCAAATGCACTTTGAATCGCATGATTGAAATTGATAAAAAAATTCCTTCAGAAAGGACTAAATATTAAATTAAACAAATTACAATAAAATGCAAAGTATTCTCTTCAGTAATCAAAATATTTTTTGAACGTAAATGTATTCCACTGCAGTTACAATTTAAATCATTGGTATAGAGCATACAATTATTTACATTTTGTATTTTAAATACGTATTCCTGTAACATGTATTTTGTTACTCCCCAACTCTGGAGATTGACAACCGTATTGGAGTCTTGAAATCCTGTTTATACAACAGCTTACAGCAGCAGTTCCAACCATCTAAGTCACAACCTTATTCTAACACATCTAACCACAGTGACAGTGACTTAAAAAGGGCGATGTCCATAACAATGGCATGTCTTATCACAATTGCCACCGTGTTATTAAATAAGAGTCCAATCGTGGCGCGAGTTTATCCATCAGATCATAACTAACTGTGAGCAGCCGATGGAAGACAGCAGCTGAATTTTCAGATGACACACAGCTCATTTTTACGTCTCCATGATTTATGGAAACACTACGTGAAACACACAAGACACATGCATGTAGAGTGCAGCGTGTATCTCATTGTAGGTTTGCAGAGAATGCAGTTGTGAGACCTGAAAGATTTTGGGTTTAAGTTCAGTTATAGAATGCGGTTGTCACTCTCGTAAATAACCGAACTGTGTGTGACCATAACCATATTAAGCACTCAAAACAGGTCTGACAACTGTATTCTAATTCTGTGTGAACGTGGCCCTAAAGAACTTGCTACAGTTATTTGAGCTATTCCATCTGGTATTTGTACTGTATGCTTTTTAAAAATAATAGCCACTCCTTCATGTCAAGCTTTATTATATCTTATTTTCCTGAACTTTACAACACCCCTATTGGTAACATCTGCTTTACTGAAACCAAAGGGAGAAACTATTAACTAAGAACTTTATTCCTCAAAAACATTATTTCTGCCCCATCTGTAATTTAATTTGATCATTTAAATTGGAAAAAGAAATTGGTCCAAGCAGCAATTTTTTTTTCTCACAAATGAAGTAAAATAAATATCCTTTAAGTTGATCCATAAATTTTACCCTGTCAAATTATAATTATGTTTTTTGTAATCGACATAAATTCTCATTTTGCCAGAAATACACTGAAATTCTTCTACATTTATTTGTGGTTGTGTCACTATACACTCAACAACTTTGGAAAGACATTAGTTTGTTTATAAAAAAAATATCTTGCAAAAATTTTCAATGCATTTTCAAAATTACATTTTTGGGGTATTTTGATATATACCCCCTTATTTTTCTCCTTTAATGCCTAATATTTTATTTTATTATTTGTTCCATTTAATGTTATTCCTTCAATTGATAATTGTTGTATCAACCATTTGTATAATGTACTTTCACTGTAATATGCGGAAGGAAGGTAGACCTTTACCAGTGTTCATTGCCATTGTAACTTATGCTAAACGGCTAACCTGCTACGTGGAAGGGTTATGGTTCTGCCTAACAAATCACTAACAGATGTTGATCCAATCAGCTGTGAGAAAAGTTACATCTTTGATGAAATGAAGTCCCTCCCCAGTGCCTCTTAAAGTGCACTTTACAGAATAAACTCGAAATCCACAAAATCGAGTTTCCGTGATAAATTATTTATTTGAGAGTCTGAATATACATTTTTTGCAGATGAAGTCTTGTATTTTATTTAAATGCACAATAATTGTTTTTCATTTACTCACTCTAGCAATAAAATTTCTATGAAAATATAAACATAATAAAATATTAGGCTTTCTATAAAAGAGCTTAATATACCTTGCAATAATGATAAATGTTTAAATATTAAAAGCTTACTCTACAAGATGGCTTTAAAAAGGTATGAATGAGGGCAACTGTCACAATTTGACTGATGAGGGGGCGTGGCCAAAATTGTTGACAGATGTGTATGTCTGATAAGGAATGACCGGAAGCGTGTCTGATAAGGAATAACTGGATATGTCTGACCAGATGAGTGTTTGTGTCTGACACTGAATGACCGGATGTGTGTTTGATAGGTGAATGACCGGATGTGTTAAATCTGACAATGGATGTCCATTGTTTGACCTTTGGTTTGACCAATGACAGATGTTTGATAAAAGTTTGTAGTTACCAGATGTGTGTTAGTCTGACAAGTATTGGATTGTCAAGCGAGTGGTTTGAAAGATGTATGTTTTTCTTAGTGTGGAATAGTCGGGACATTCATAACATTTTCTGAAGGTTGATGACCATGGCTGTTTCTCCGGTGAGAGTGCAAATTAAGTCTTTAGCCCCAAAGCAAAACAATGGATCAAGTATGGCAGAGTTAATGTTGAATATATTGAAGAGTGAATTCCCTATATCCCATGAAAGCATTTCCAGATTTGAGTTTAATAAAACAAAATGTGCTGTCAAGATCAACACTATAGGGAAGTTGACAGAGTTTCATTCAAGGATCTGTTTGGTTTCTCATGGCAGTGGATTTGCAATATTTTAACACTAATGTCTGGATATCTGTAAGGGGCATCCGATACATTATCGACTGGGCCAGTGTGACTCCCAATGTTAGTTTCCGTGTTTTGTCTGATTTGAAATACAGGATGTCAGACAGTTATATCTCCATAGGAGATCACATCTGATCACAACGACGACTCTTCCTCAGGAGACACAGATTCGGGTTATAATACAGACTCTAAATACACAGATGTTGAAAACATGGTAATTGTTTTGGACATGTCAGTCTCAGTGGCTGAGCCTGTGTTGGTTAGGTTGCGTGAGGTGTTTAAAACAAACTTTATTTTCGACTAGTTTTGCAATTATAGACCAAATGTTTTCAAAATAAGGAAATACGTTTTTAAGTCTTTTATGAATTACATGTTTGGGTTTGAGTCCACCTTAGTCAAGTCCAAGTCTTTAAACAATTGAGTCTGAGTCCAAAAGGGGCCGTGTCGGACTCCGAGCCCATAACAGAGTTGAGTCCGAATGAATCTGTTCATGAATCAGAATTAAAATTGTAACCGTAAACTCAACATCAATATTTTAAGCTTTTTTTGACCTTCGCAACTAAGAAAAAAACTATTGTCAATATAAATGTAACAAAAACACCTCTGTTGCCTTTAATATATATATTTTATGATTAGTATCTTGCTGAACAAACTTCAAAATGGTTTCAGAATGAAAGCATATGCTTTAGGTCTATGAAGAAAAAACTGGCCTTCAAAACACTTCTTAGTGTTTTCTGTTGACTTTTCAGTTATTTTTTGCTTTTTTCCTTACACTCAAACATAGACTAAAGAAAGTGAAAGCTGCATTAGTTATTACAACCAGTGTTATTATGTTTCAAATGTTAATTTAGTTTTTATTTCGACTTAATTTTCAATTAATCTTTTCAATTTAGTTATTTTTTTTATATAAAATTATCCCTATCTAAAGAAATAATAGTCTTTACTGAGCTTTCTTTCTTAGTCAACACAGTAGTAATTAGCACTCGCTGAGAAGTTATATTTCACAATTTGACTGCATATGCTACATCCGAAAACACTGGAAAAGCCCACTGCTACTATTAGGGCCATTTAACACGGACATGATTGTCTAGTTAATTTGTGAAAAATCTGTTCAAAAGTGTACATTCCCTTGGTTCTAAAAGGATTAGTTCACTTGTTTACTCACCTCTGTGTTGTTATAACCCCATTAGGGATGTCACGATTCTGAAATTTGGCTGACAGTTAATTGTCAAACAAAGCACACCTTAAGAAATATGACAATTATATGACAATTAATCATGAAAACCCTTAAAGTGTTTTCATGACTAATTGTCAAATAATTGTCATATTTCTTAAGAATGCTTTTTTTCTGCATGTGTGCTTCATGCACCTTAAGAAGTCTTTTTTTTTAATATATATATATATTTAACTTCAGACAGAAAAATCAAATAGTAAAATATGGATATGTGATTTCCTTTAAAGGCTTTAAAAACTTATGAAGGATCTGAAAAAGAATGTTTTATATATAAAAACATTTCTAAATGCTCAAAATATGTCTCTCTTTTAAGTCAACTTTAGTTTTGGTCAGTTTTACATTTACACTTGTTTTTTTAACTCACATATTTTACATTATTATTTAAAATACATTTATATTTCATATATATACTGTATATATATATATATATATATATATATATATATATATATATATATATATATATATAAAATATTTTGTTATATTATGCAATAGTAAAATATTTCTGTCCTAATTTCGTAATTTTCACACATTATTTTAATAATCTGATCAAACCCACAAGCCCCTGTTTCTCATGAAGCAAAACCTTGGAGATTAAGTTTCATCATTTCATCACTCCACAGAAATAAAGCATGGGTCTCCTCCTCTGTGCCACTACGTTTATGAACCAGGAACATTTGCCATTACACAATAATTTATAGTGAAACCAGAGCAATTTGCATTAATTATCACAGTTTATACTTGTTTGCGTCTGCAGCACTGTCAGCAGAGGCTCGCACCAAACTCCTGTCTGTTTCTGAAGCCCCGCTCACATTAACCTAGTTTCCATCCACTTGTCGTGATGTTTTGTTATTGACAAAGTGAAAATGCTTAAAAAACTATGTTTGCAAAATTTGCTATATTCTGCCTGTTTCCATTCAAATGGCCTTTTATCAATAAAAATGGTGTGCATGATGACGTCATGCTTAAAAAAACACAGTCGCAAGAGTTTTTGTTTATCACAAAAGAAATCTGCCCTTAAACCATTTTGAAACAGAAATGTGTGTATATCACTATTTGTGTACCTTTTGCCTCCCAGATGTCCCTAATTCCCCCTAATTCTGGAAGGACTGTAATAATGGTCACCACTAATGGATCCTGGCATGGGCGATATAGGCAGGCACCTACGGAGGCAACACACTCTGGGACGGCCAGACAGGGTACCTGATCAGCCGCCCCCACACAGAGCTAACAAGAACGCGATAGAAGAAAGGTGCCCCAAATTGTTCCGCCCCACCCCTGGCTCGCAAGAAGGTTGCAGACTCCACCTCACTCAGGTCAGGTGATACAGCATTGTGCTTGTGGTGATGTCCATCTTTATGCACAATGATCCAATTCAGCAGCTCGAGCTCCATAATCCACGTTCCTCTCCTTCCTGTTAGGTCATCCTCAATAGACATATTCCAAAGCACCAAGAGTGGTCGATGGTCGGTGATAATGGTAAATGAAGCAAGTCCAGTGTAATGTATGTACCCTCTTACTGCCCGCACAATGGCCAACAGCTCGTTATCAAAGGTGGACCGACGCATCTGTGTGGAATTCAATGCTAGGCTGGCATAAGCAACCACATGCTCAAATCCATCTATATCCTGGGCAAGCACCGCACCGACGGACAAGTGTGAGGCATCAGTGTAGATTTTAAAAGGCACATTGAAGTCTGGCAATATAATTATAGGATCAGATGACAACACACCTGTAGTATTATACATGCAGAAGAATTGAAACTACATGATTTTAATCTAGGATTTACCCTTTTAATCCTAGAAGTCCTCAGCATCATAAAGTAATGGAACAAGCCTCAACTTCCTACTGAAGGCCTGTCTTTGGACAATAAAATGGTCAAGACACTCTAAACAACCTAATTTAAAGCAAAAGGGTCATGGGCCAGAAAGGCCCCTCTGAACGACCTCCTGAACTTCCACACAGAGTTAAAGCAGACTTTTCCTTGCAAGGTTTCCAAAAGACCATCAGATTTTCTCGACTCGAATACTTAGACATTTCATCTTAATCCATGAACATTTGACACAAAGTCACAGTACTTTGCTGATTTAGCCTACTAAAATGTACAGAATGCACTTAAATCCACAATTTATACAAGACCTAGTCTTGATCGGTACTTTTGAAAATTTCTTTGAACTGTGGTAACTTGTATAATTGACAAATTAATGATTATAGACTGATGTACCTCTATAAAATGTGTGTAATGTGTTATCCATGTGGTAAAACCAAGGAATTAACCAGTATGATTTGTAACCAGGAATTTTTATGTTTTGTTACCGACATGTATAATATCCATGGAAAAAACGTCATGTTTAGTATGTAAGCATTAGCTGGCGTATGCAGAGAAAGCTGATGACAACGAATATCATGTCTCTTGTACCATTCTCAAGATATAAAAGTTCATGATTAAATATGCACTATTTTTGAGCAGGAGATTTGTATGAATCTGAAACAAAGGACCATAAATCAACAAGAAGGCTCCTAAGTGCCCCTGAGACGGATGACCCAGGGAGTGAGACGTCTGCTACAGAGCTGGTATCCAGACCACTCCATCCCCTGCTGGAGTACCGAGAGGTAAATCTTTTATTTCCTTTTCTCTTTTATTCGCCGCACCCCAAACGGGCTGCGGTACACACATTGTCAAAAAGAGATCGGTTTCCTCACTCCTTCGGTCACATAATCGGTGTTCATGACAGCCGTTGCCACGGCAACTAGACACCGAGCACACGCAGCCAGGCAATCTGACAAAACCGCAACAGTAGCATATATAAATCGCCAATGTTGGGTACACTCTCTTTGCATGTCGCAACTCACCCGCCATCTCCTCCTCTGGAGTCACCAGTGGCTGAGATAACTGTGGGCCTCTCATATCCTGGGCAGCCTCGACACCACATCGGACGTGCTGTCGAGGCAGGCAATGCTCAGCAGAGAGTAGAGATTCCACCCCAGGTGGTCCAGCTGATTTGGAGTTGATTCGACAATACACAGGTTGACCTGTTCGCTTCCCGGGAATCCTCCCACTGACCGCTCTGGTATTCCCTGACGTGAGCCCCCCTCTGGACAGATGTGCTAGCACAGCTGGCCCCGGGGGCTGAGCAAATATGCTTTCCCCCAGTGAGCCTACAGCTCAAAACCTGTCTGAACAGATGCACACTTCCCTCCTTTAATACCCGTATGTTTGGGGGAGGGGCATGCAAATTCTGTTTGCCCATTCTCATTGGCCTTTTCTCAAAGATAAGAGGTAGCCAAGGCTCTCAAGAGAGACCCCTTGTGTCACTACATCGACACAACGTCACGTTCCCTTCATCAGGGAACGCAGGTTACGACAGTAACCAAGACAAACTCCCTAAAATGACAAACGGGGTGTAAAGTAATGAATTGCAAATACTCACATTACTGTATTTAAGTAGATTTTCCCCGGAATTCTACTTTCTAAGTAGTTTTGAAATTGTATACTTGCTGTACACTCAGTGACCTATATGAGAACATAGTGTTGAGATCCTTTGAAAATTTTTGTTCAACATTTTGGGATCCCCAGATCTCAGTTTTTTACGTATTTAAAGCTGCGACACTTGCTTTGTACTATTTTTGGGAGTAGCATACACCCCCCTAAAGCAGCAGATACTGTGGGAGTGGTGATTTCTGCTTTTGGAAAAGGTCATGAGGCATCAGTTTATTACTCCCTGCTAATTCAGAGTCTGGGGGACGGAGCTTCAACTTCTCTCAAGAGATTATGGAAGAAAAATTTTAACTTGGTATTGGAGGAAGGAGAGTGGGCTAGGATTCTAAAAAATATCAAGTCTGCATCTAGAGAAGCAAGGGTGTGCCAGATGCAATTCAAGATTTTACATAGATTCTATTGAACCCCCTCTAGGTTGTATAGGCTTGGTCTTAAAGACACACCCACCTGCTGGCAATGCCAATCAGAGGATGGTGACATAACCCATGTCTTTTGGGGGTGTGTTAAGATCCAGGAGTTTTGGTTGAAGGTTCAGAGAGTTTTCTGTGATCTATCAGGCATTTGGGTATCATTTTGCCTCAGTCTCTGTATTTTGGGTGATGGGGCAGTCATCGATGTTGAGAACAGACATATAAAGTGTTGGGTCCTAATCAAGGTAATGATCGTGATACGTTTAAGGGATGGAGGTTGGCTGGAGTGCCCTCATTTCAGGAGTGATGGTCAGAGATGGGGAGGGTGGTGGCTTTTAAAGAAGGGTCATTTAGAAGACTGGGGAAGTTTGTGATTATTATTCTAATATATTTTTTATTATATAATCATGTTGCCGGCCAGGGTGGGGTTGGGTATTGAGAGGGATAGAAGTAATAGTGGGGGTTTACAACAAACAGAAGACAAGATAACAAGGCATATACATGTACAAGGAATACATTATACACACCCTCATTTCCGCACTCACTCAACCCAAAAACTACATACACACTTCAACCCACACACATACACAGACAATACAAACAAAAGTAACAATTCTACATTTATCTAACCCCACCCTACCCTCCCTACTGAGTGATCTCTCCCCCCCTCCCCCGGGCAAGAGTTTCAGTAATTTGAAGAGCTTTCGACCAAGATCGTATGGTCTTTTCCTTAGCACCGTGAGACCGTGCCACAGAAAGCTCTAAAGTAAGAATATCTAACAGCAAGTTCCACCAATATTGAAGTGAAAGAGTATGTGGTGGTTTCCACCGTATAACCAGAATTTTCTTTGCAGCAGTTAAACCAGCAAGCCAAATTCTCTTTTCATACGCAGACATCGGCACCCGAGAATTATCATTTAATAAGCATAGTATAGGACAACAAGGAATCTCTTTACTGAGAATTTCAGATAAAAATGTAATAACTTGTGACCAAAAAAACTGTACTTCCGAGCATTCCCAAAACATATGGAGAAAAGTACCTATACTACCCCGTGAACACAATTGACAGAGCGGAGATGACTCTAACTTAATCAGATGTCTAATTCTGGGCGTTAAATAAATTCTATATACAAATCTTAAGTGAATAAATAGATCGATGATTTGGATTTTTTGAAGCTTGGTTAATATTTTTCCAAATAGTTTTCCAAGCTATTGTAGAGGGAATAAAACTACAATCATTTTGCCAAGTTGTTTGAATTGTAATTGCTTTATATGAACTTTGAATGATCTGAGAATACATTGTGGATATAATTCCCGTAGTGTTTGTGTTGTACAGTTGATTTGTAAAGTCATGTTTTGGAGGTTTAGAGTCCCATGGGACTCCATATGCCTTTAGAGCAGAACGAAGCTGCAAATATAAAAAAAAGGAAAATCCAGGCAGATTACAGCCTTCCTTCAAATCTTGAAAAGTACGGAGACCGTTAGAATTGAATAACTGTCCGAGTAAATGAATTCCATTGTTCGTCCACATTGGGTAGGCCACTGTCCGACCACCCAGCAACAGATTGTGATTATAAAATATTGGAGTATGATAATGCCACTTTTTTTTATAATCAGTATTATTGATCGCAAGCTTCCAAGTTAATAAAATATTGAAAATAATAGGCCCAAAACGCATTTTGGCTTGTTTTAATGGAACTTCTGCATAAATTAGATCTTGTAATCTATATGGATAAACTAATTTCTCTTCTAGTGAACGCCAACAAACAGGTTTTGTGGGGTCTAACCAGGATTTTATAGTGCGTAATACAAAACACCAATGATAAATTTTGAAATTTGGGACTCCCCAACCTCCGGCTGATTTCTCTCTTTGAAGAGTTGTGAGTTTGATCATTGGTCTTTTGTTATTCCAAATAAAACCAGTGATCAAACTGTGTAAACTATTCCAATACTCAGACTGTGGACTCAGAGGCAACATAGAGCTAACAAAATTGACTTGCGGCAACACCATCATTTTTATAACAGATATCCTAGCATCGAAAGATATAGGCCTTGACATCCCTTTCCCCAAATCTTTTTAAATTTTTCCCAAGATTTTTGTACAATTTTTACTGACTATAGATTCTAACTTTGGAAAAATGTCAATTCCTAAATATTTAAATTGGTTTACAATTGGGATCTTAATTTGAGTTAAATCATCATCGGAACTACTTAGAGGAAAGAGAGCAGATTTTTGCCAATTTATTTTATATCCTGAGATACTGCTGTAATCTGAAAATAATTTCAGGACATAAGGAAACGACTGCGAGAGTTTACTTATAAAAAGAGGCACATCATCTGCATAGATTGATATATGGTGAATAGTAGCATTTATTATAATGGGTAAAATATTTGCTGATTGACGTACTTTTTGGGCAAGAAGTTCAAGAGATAAAATAAATAATAAAGGAGACAGAGGGCATCCTTGGCGAGAACCTCTAGAGATTGTAAAATATGAAGAGCAAGCATTTCCAGATAACACCATTGCACCTGGGTTTGCGTACAGAACTTTAATGTACTTAATAAATTGTTCGCCAAGCCCCATGTGATCTAATAAAGCCCAGAGGTAATCCCATTCAAGTCTGTCAAAGGCCTTTTCTGCGTCAAGCGTTAAAATACCGCTTGACGTCAGAAAATCTGAAGACTTAGAGGTAAAATAGAGGATGTGCAATAATCTTCTCATATTATCTGAGCTAAAACGACCTTTCACAAAGCCTGTTTGATCACAATGAATAACATTCCCAAGATATTTATTTAAACGGCAGTGCTAATACTTTGGCATATATCTTCATATCAGCATTAATTAAAGATATAGGACGATAACTAGCGCAAAATGTTGGATCTTTATGTTTTTTGAGAAGCAGTGATATTAATGCTGTGTTTGTTTGCTTTAGAAAATAACCCCTTCTAATAGATGTGTTTATCATTTCCAGAAGCATTGGACCTAATTCAGACCAAAAAGTAATATAAATCTCAATAGGAATACCATCTGGTCCGGGAGATTTTCCTAACTTCATTTCTTGTGCTGAGTCCCATAATTCATTTAAGGAGATACTTTCCCCTAAATCAACTGCTTCTGTTTCAGATAATTTCCTTATATTTACATCAGTAAGGAAGTTCTCGAATCTCTCTTTATTAAATATCACATCAGACTCATAAAGATTTTTATAAAAACAAACAAAAGCTGTATTAATTTCTGTTGAGGTAGTTACTATATTTCCGTCTGGAGATTGTATTGCGGAAATGCAGGCCCGCCGTTCATTGGAGCGGAGCCGAAGAGCTAGCTGATGTGAGGGTCTGCTACCATTAAAATAATGATGTTCTCTGGATTTTTTAATTAGAAACTCAGCTTTTGCTCTAAATATTGAATTAAGCTCACTTCTCACCAAACTAAGCTGACCCATTCTTAAAGAAGAAAATGAGTGCTGTTGTGCTCTTTCCATGGACGCCAACTGTTTCTCCAACTCGACCATTCTTTGCTGACGAGAGCGATTTTGATAAGAGGCAAATGATGTAACGTTATCTTTTATAAACCCTTTAGTCGCCTCCCAAATAACCCTGAAATCTTCCACTGAAACCTTATTGAAAGAAAGAAATTCACTTAATTTGAATTTAAATTGAGAACAAAAATCGTTATTTAGTATTAAAGTGGAATTAAACCTCCAGCGGGCTGCTTTTTGTTTAGTAACTGGTAGTAAAAAAATTGCTTTAATTGCATGATGATCAGATAGTGAAGCTACAAAAATGTCAACTTTTTTTGCTTTTTGGCAGAGTGTCTTTGAAACGAAAATATAATCTATTCTTGAATATGATTTATGTCTGTAAAAAAAAAGTATACTCTTTGACCACTGGATTACAAAATCTCCATAGGTCTAGCAAATTAAGATCCAACATACACTGCTGTAAAGCTTTAGAACAGGATAATTGGGAACTGCTTACTGAAAGATTTGATTTATCCAACATAGGATTAATT
Organism: Xyrauchen texanus; assembly: GCF_025860055.1. Classification (NCBI taxonomy): domain Eukaryota; kingdom Metazoa; phylum Chordata; class Actinopteri; order Cypriniformes; family Catostomidae; genus Xyrauchen; species Xyrauchen texanus. The sequence continues at coordinate 35,812,866 of NC_068297.1, read as the reverse complement.
ATGGCATTCATGTCTGCTTCAATAAATAAATAATGCTCTGACAAATTCATCAGCATATTTGTTAATATTGAAAAGAATGTTTTATCGTAATTAGCTGGAGCACAGGCACTGACAAAAACAACTCTCAAATTAGATATATCTGCTTTAATATAAGCAATCCTACCTTCCATATCATTTCCCGTATCAATAATATTTATATTTAATGAGCGTCTGATTACAACTAGCACACCTTTTGTTTTGTCATCTGCTGACGATGAAGCTACAACTTCATATTTGGCGTTACTAAAACTGTTCACAGACTCCTTTGTAAGATGTGATTCATGAATCAGTGCTATATCAATATGTTTGCTATCTATATATTCCAGACAGGCAGTTCTCTTAGTCATCCTATTCAAACCTTGTACATTCCATGATATTACAGAAAGATTAGTCATTAGTGTCGAAAGGAAATGTAAAACATTTGGCTATAATCAAAGACCACCACTTTATTTGTATGTAAATGTTGTGCAAAATATAAATATACTTGCCGGGCCCCCCTCCCAAAAGATCACTCAGTCCCCTCCCAAACCCTTTACCTATATTGTCGTCCGTGATTAGTGGATACAGAGTTGAGCTCCTGTGAGCACCTATTTCCCTTCTTACAGCCACCCCAAAAAAAAAACATTTTGTTTAGGCTATTTGTTAAATTAATGAACAAGAGTAGGCAATTTATATATTTGAGATCATACATATCCACATCAGTATAAAAGTAATAATTAAGCCTGCTTATCTTTGTTAACTTTCAAAGTAATATTTTCTATATTTCCCATCTCTGTCTGCAGCCTAGCCTACAGAGTTCATTTAAAACATAAGTTATTATCCAGTCCAAGAAAAACAAAACATACAAAACAAAAAGCAACAAACAAAAAAAAAAGAAAAGAAAAGAAAAGAAATCAGCCTACTTGGCAGGTTCATTGCTATCCTGAGGCGGGGAACTAATCGTCTCTGACCCAACTGCCCCATCATCCAAGCCCAATGCATGGTCCAGATTGAGGCTGTCCAGAAATTTTTCTGCCTCCTCTGCACATTTAAACAACATGACTTCCTTTCCAATGGTTACCTTAAGAGTTGCTGGATGAAGTAGAAAGTTAGCAATGCCCTCTTTTTACAGCCTGTTGCGTATGTCACCGAAAGCCTTTCTCCTGTGTGCCGTATGTTTGCTGTAATCCACGAAGAAACGCAACTCTTTACCCGCATACATGATTGGTTTCCCACGTCGGGCTTCTTTTAGTATCGCCACTCTCGTATTATGTCGCAAACATTTAAAGATCATGATTCGAGGATAGCCAGTATGATTCCCACTATATATCCTGTGACCGTATTCTAGATCAAGTGGCATATCCTTAAGAGCAGGTATCCATAGTGGGAGATGAGTTGAGAGAAATTGTAGTACATTACTGCCTTCTGCTCCTTCCTTCAATCCGCTGATTTGAACGTTACTCTGCCTTGCCCGGTCCTCCTGATCCACCAGCTGAAGTGTGAGTTTTCCAATTTGGCCGTGACACTCTTCAATAGATCCGGTGAGGCTTTTTTGCTCTTTTTGGATTGTATTGGTTACTGAAATACACTGCTTGAGCTTTATATCATTTTCTTTGGTCTGTTCTTTCAGTACATCCAGACTGATAGAAAGAGCCGACAGTTCTGATCGAAGTGTGGAAATACCTTCCGAAATGTCGGACTTCAATTCTGTTCGTAAATTCCGGATTTCTCCTTGCAATGTTTCCGTAAAAGAAGCCGATTGTTCACTCACGGCAGTCTGAATAGCCTCAACAATGTCTTCAAACTTAGTCGGAGTACGGCCTGAACGCAACATCGTTGCCAAACAGCACGGACCACGTGAATGTAATGTTTGTTGGTAGATCAGCAGTCCTTAAATCCGGCTTCGGTGTAATAAAAAAAAAACGGCAACAGACTTTCCAGCTGGTTTTTTAATAGGTCATCTTCCTTATTTGTTGTATCTTTTTAATGTGTTTATATCTCAACTTATTTGGCTGTTTGAAGAGTTGAAGGCGCTCAGTGGCGTTCGCCATTACCCTACCATCAACCGGAAGTCCGGTTCCCGGGGGGTTTATTGTTGATTCTGTGTATATATGTTTTGTTTTCTATGTTCAATATGTGAAACAATAACAATTGTTAATCTGAAGAAAAGGCAATTATATAGGCCTAACAATATAATATTTTCATATGATAATTTATTTGTTTAATTTAATGCTTTATTCCTTTGGTAATACTTATATAATAATTATTTAATTTAATACAGGGCACTTTTTCAAAAGTAAGCTAGAAGTGGACTATGTTAGTGTTCCAAGAAAGCACACTGATGCTTTTCTCCTAGTATTGTTTATTTATTTTTAATTTAAAACATCTGTGTGCATAGAAATTGTCCCGTGGCATCATCGTCCCATGTCTGTCATCATTTCAGTGTCTGTGTTTGTGTGAGCACACGTTTCAGTTGTATTCCCTGCCGTGCGCTCTTCGGTCTTGTTTCATGTCCATAGCATGGTGTCTGGATCCTGACTTCCTGTCTGATTCGGTTTCAGTCTGTGTTGGGATCTGGACACTCATGCTGCACATTCTGTCTGTTATTGACGTGGGTACATCGTGCTTATGTCATCTTGGCAGCATACACTCGAGTCAATGGTTTATGTCTGTCTCTCGTGAACACAGATGCACAACACATCTGCCTTCACGTTGAGATTTCAGGTTTGTGTGTGGCCTACCTCTCGCACAGGTGTCCTGTCTTGTTTTTGTCACCTTTTGTGTGCATGGCATAGATTTTGCCTCGCAATGTATGCTCAGGTTTTGTTTAGTGCTGAGAATGCATGGCATCACTTTGTTTGCTGTTGCTACGCATACTCTTGTCTTGTTGGTTGGTGGGCATGAGTGTATATGCCCACCATCTTTTGGGTTTTGGGTCCTGTTCTACTCTGCTGATTAGTGACATATTTGTGTTGGCACTCCTGGAAGTGTCATGACACAGATGTATTTGCAGCACCGGATCTGCACAGGTATGCCTTTAAGACCAATCCATAACAGACCGAGTAATGCTTCAATAAATTTTCTTTCAAGAATGTATATCATGTCATCATAATTAATACAGGCTAATGATTAGTGTGAATTCTGTCATGTGACACTATATTTTTGCGTTAATGGCAATTATTTTTCGATAAAAAGTGTTTCCAAACTACTTTTTCATGACATTTGAAGTATCAACATAGAGTTTGTAACGGTGGTGGGCCCCTAATAAATTTAAATAAATAATTCAATTTAATAATAAAATTGTAATTAATAAATGTGGGCGCCAGACAGGAATAAGCCTGTCAAAATCACTTTAGACCCTGGATAGCTGTTATAAACCACCTGTCACAGCAATATTAGAAATCTTTTTAAAGTACTAAGAAATTACCCCAGACAAAAGATCTCTAAAGATTTAATTTTAAACAATAAGGAAAAGTTTAATCTTGCAATTTAAATGAAAATCAAACAAACCGTCTGTTAAATAAAAACAATCCATAAACACCATCACAACATCAAATGATTTAATTTAATAAACACATGTGTGGGTATGTTTGCGTACCAGGTGTAGGTGTATGTGGGTGTAAGGGAGAATGTGAAAAAGAGTTCAGGTGTGTTGGGTCTGATACACAAAAGACAAACATTCTTAAACCTCAGCTCACGACTTTGCTTCACCCATGCCCATGTCAACTCAAGTCACACCTTGTTGTAGCACTGTTTTTAGCAACATTTTATTGTTTCTTTTCTTGTGATGAGCGGCCATTTTATACTCTCTCTCTCTGTGTGCAATTAAGTGGTGGAGGATCCTTAAAGGAACACTGCGTAGTTCTTCTTCCGCGATTAAACGGAAAAATATTATGTCGACACATTTTAGCAATAATTAGCGTTTCCATCTGCTATATTGGTAAACTTTTTAAAGTGCTACACTTTTTGTTGTAAAAATTAGCATTCTGGATGGGAAAGTGTTATAAACTGCAGCAAAACTCAATGCATTATATCAACACAAAGATTGATCTTTCAGTGTATCAATCAAACTCACTCAGAATGCTGACAACTTCTGACACAGCTTTCCAGGCATGTTTCTTTTTATTATAAGTTGTTACAGAAACATGATATAGAACAGTGAAATCGATGACAACAACAATTCCTCTGTCTTTCTGGCACTCTGCTCCATAATCTCACAGGAGACAGATTACGTGAGTTCCATTGTTTTTTCTCATTGGCTTATCACTCTGCGTTTGCATAAAGTTGAACTTTTATCAACTTTGTCGCATCTCTTGACACGCCCACATCCTGTCGCCAGCTCTTATTGAAAATGACTGGTCTCATGTCGCATCCAGTAACAAAATGCCAATGTGAACGGGGATTGATTCATAGCAAAAATCAATAATAATGTTTTAGTAAACTGTGTGGCACATGATGTAGGAGACTTGACTTAATGAAGTTCTTAACCACGATGAAACTGCGATGTGAGCACCGTCTTGGCTGCACAAAAGTACATGTTATTTTAAAAGTTGTCAGGTCCCGTGCCATGCAAAACTGCCTTGTTTAATTTCTAGTACATTGGTACCTGTTGTTGGGCCTCATGTGCTCAAATAGGAGACAAAGGCAGACCTACACACAGTCATAAAGCCTGACTTGGGTCTGTTGGAACACTCAAAGCCTGGATGGGGCAGAAAAAGAAGCTATCAACGGCTGAAACCAGATTTCTGAGAAGACAGGTTGTGGAAAACCCTCGAGTGACTGCAAAAGACCTGCAGCAAGACTTGGTGGCAACAGGCACTGAGGATTCAGTGAGCCCAGTAAGGCGCATACTAAACGCAGAAGGTTTCCATGCCAGAACTTCAAGACGTACACCACTACTGACCCAAAAGTCAGCTACAATATGCTCAAAATCATATAATTAAGCCACAGAAGTTTTGGGATTCTGTTCTGTGGAGCGATGAAACAAAACTGGAACTTGGATCAGCGGTAAGTCTGGAGGAAGAGGAATGAAGCATATGCTGAAAAGAACACTCTGCCCACAGTCAAGCATGGTGGTGGCTCTGTGATGCTCTGGGGCTGCTTTGCAACCTCTAGCACTGGAAACCTGCAGCTTGTGGAAGGCAAGATGGATTCGTTGATGTATTATGAAATCCTAGGAGAAAATGTCATGCCTTCTGTGAGGAAGCTGAAGCTTGGGCAACATTGGACCTTCCAACAGGACAATGATACCAAGCATACCTCAAAGGCTTGGTTGCGGAAGAAATAAAATCTCTGGTGGGATTTGAAGAGGCAGTTGCAGCATGCAAACCCAAGAATATTACTGAACTGGAGGCCATTGCTCATGAGGAATGGGCTAAGATTCCTCAGGAACACTGCCAGAAGCTGGTTTCTGGCTTTTCATCTCATTTGCAGCAAGTCATAACAGCAAAAGGGTGCTCTACTATGTACTAAATATGCTTGCCATGAAGGGGTTGAATAATTTTGAGACTGGAGAAGTCATTACAAGTTGCATTTTCAGTTGAATTTGGGGAAACCACTTGAAGAATTCATTGTGTTGAGCTTTTTCAATTGCTTTTGTTTGATTTGTTCATTGCAACCAGCTGAAAGTCTGTAAATTTTGACTATAAACCTGATTTTCAGTGGGGGTTGAATAATGTTGATTGCAACTGTATAATGCTGAAATATAAACCAAAGCTTTATTGATGCCTTCTTTTGCTATTTCATAGCTTTTAAAGTCCTGCACGGATTCTTATTTCAGCGTAGTTACAGTTTTCAGTGTCAAAAGAATTTAGTTAATTAGTTCTGTACAGCAGTACAGCTCTCTAAATGCAGAGTACGCAGCCTAGTGCGTAGGGTATCAACACTGGTCGTGGAACACTTGCTGTTTCTGAAACCGCACCTATCCACTCTATAGTGCACTATTTCGAGTGTCCACCATTTTGTAGGATTGTCTGAGTTCTGAGTGAGCTACTCGTTCCTTATTTTTGTTCAATCATTCTTAACCACAATGCACTCTAATTTCGAGTGTACATTTGATGCACTGATAAATTGCTGCACTGATTTAAAAATGTACATTTAAAGGGGACCTATTATGCAAAATTCACTTTTACATGGTGTTTGTACATAAATGTGAGTTGGCAGTGTGTGTACACAACCACTCTACAATGTTAAAAGTCCACCCAATCCTCTTTGTTATATTTCTATTAATCAAAAACAGTATGTCAAAATGAATGGTTTTCGTTTCTGCTCTAAAGTGACATCACGTTAGAGCAGGCCTCGCCCATGACTGGTGACAGACTCCACCCTATTTTCATAGATCCTCCCCTGAATGATCTACACACAGTCCCCCATTTTTTCCACACTGGAGCAGCCAGATACAGTGAGAAGAATAATGTCTCAGCTTTATAAGAGTCATAACTGTTCTGTTGTTGGCTGTAAATGTGAACTAGAGTCTTCATTTTCTCCCGTCATCAGAGCCACCGTAGATGCAGTGGACAAGTTTTGTTTTTGAAGGAAATGTGCCCCCAAAACATACGTGTGTATGTTTGTGCAAATCATTTTATACCGGACTGCTTTGTGAATGAGTGACAATATAAAAGCAGGATTTTCAAAATGTTTTATTCTCAAGCATGGATCAGTACCAACTGTTCGTGTTCCAGCTTTATATCCTGAAGATGTAAGTATCGTACTTTATATTTTGTGAATGTTTGCGAATCGCCTTTCCGAATGTGCTTGTTAGCTGACTCCACGGCTAATGCAGCTAAAGTTACCATTGTCTCTGATTGTATTAACGGAGACCAGATATGCATATATATATATATATATATATATATATATATATATATATATATATATATATATATATATATATTGTCACCATGTCACAGAAAAGCCTGTGTTAACATTAGAGCCAAAACTTACCTCAACGTGCTGCATTAAGTTGGAGCTGTGATTTTAATCTTGAAATATCCGCTTATCTTGGTGTTAAATGAAGGCATTACATGACAAAACTATAATTTTTTTTCACTGTGCGGAGGGAAGTGTTTCATTTTGAAGAGTTTGATGCTTCAGCACTGATTACTTGAGTGACAGTCTGTTACAGCAGCACGCACAGCTGTGTGAACTTCCGCTGTCATAAATTACCCATTCTTCTTCTTTTGTGTATTTACTGGTGGGCTGCAAACCAACTCAAAGGTGCATACCATCACCTACTGTGCTGGAGTGTGCAAGGATAGAATACGAGGAAGATTTTCTATATTCTATTTTTCAAACCAGTGTTTCTGAGGAACCTCATTATCACCATTATTGTTCTACCACTTTCTGGTCCAATACTTAAAAAATTGCATATAGTGAATTCTATGCTTCCAGAGGCTTCTAATTCTCTTATAAGTAAATTTTTTTCCTGTTCATATTTAGTCAATTTTATCAAAACATGTTCTACAGATTCCGTGTTCTGATACATATTACATAAACCTGTATTGTGTTTGCCCGTGATTTTAAATGTTGCGTTAAGTTTAGTGTGACCAATTCTTAATCTTGTAAATATAATATATTCCTTTCTATTTATGTTATGACAAATTTTACTTCGTTTTATGTTACTTTATGTATTTTATGGAACTGTCTGCCTTTTTGACATGTTTTCCAGTACTTCTGCCATTTATTTCAACATGCTTGTTGAATCAGACACTTTCCTTCTACCCTACTTATACTGACTGTCAAGTTAATGTTATCCAAATTAAGTGCTTCTTTAGCCATTTTGTCTGTTTTTTCATTTCCTTGTACCCCAACGTATGCTGGAACCCAACTCCTGGAACCCATTTTTAAAAATCTAAAAATGGTTAGAATCCCAGCCCACATGACTCCACATGCCAAAGTGTCCTTGGGCAAGACACTGAACATGAAGTTCCTCCCAATGGCAGGCTAGCGCCTTGCATGGCAGCTCTGCCTCCATTGGTGTATGAATGGGTGAATGTGTCACAGTGTAAAGCGCTTTGAATACCGTTAAGGTTAAAAAGGCGCTATAAAAGTGCAAAAAAAAAACAAAACATAATCATTATTTCTATCAATATATCACTTTGACATGATTGGAAAGTTTGAAGGCTTGAAAGTGATGCTTCGAGCACAGGTGGGGCAGGCCGCAACAAAGAAACGGACATCCTCCTCCATGTTGGGCCACTAAAATTGAATTAAAAAAAGTGCCCACCTGGCCACTTAGCTTAGCTATGTAGGACAAGTTCTAATGGTCAGTCCAGACCAGGAATGTATGTTTTGCCCCCTCTAGCCAGTGTTGCCACTCATCCAAAGCCACCTTGACCGCAAGCAGTTCTCGTTTGCCAATGTCATAATTACTTTCACTGGGAGAGAGAGACATCAGTTCTTGCTCGTTGGGAAAGTATAGCCCCCACCCCCCGTTAGAAGAATCAAATTCAATGATAAAAGGGAGCTCTGGTGCAGGCAGTTTAAGTATTGGAGCTGTGACAAAATGCTTCTTCATATCCTTGAATGCCTTGCCTGCCTCTGCGGTCCAAGAAAGCTTCTTAGGGATACCTTTAATAAGGGCAGTAAGAGGTGCAGTTATGGAGCTAAAATTCCTTATAAAACGTATGTAGAAATTAGCAAACCACAAAAAGCGTTGCAGCTCCTTAACTGTGATGGGGTGTGGCCAGTCAGTAACTGCCTGAGTCTTGCTAGGGTCCATCTGGATGTGGGCATTAACTAAACCAAAAGGCATAACCAAGTATTCATAATGACCACAAGGAGTGTTAAATACGGTTTTCCATTCATCACCTTCACGAATACGGACAAGGTTGTAAGCATTTCGCAGGTCTAACTTGGTGAAAATTGTCACTCCCAGAAGCAACTCAAAAGAAGATATAATTAGGGGAAGTGGGAATCGGTTCCTAACAGTAACCTTAATAAGTCCATGGTAGTCTAGGCAAGGATGGAGCCCGCCATCCTTCTTCTCGACAAAAAAGAAGCCTGCTCCAGCAGGTGAGGAGGAAGGGTGTATGAACCCAGAGGCCAGAGCATCCTTGATATAATTCTCCATGGCAACACTTTCAGGGGCAGAGAGAGAATAAATCCGACCACGAAGCGGGCAGGTTCCAGGCAACATTTAAATGCCACTCACGACTTACTGAAAACCTCTTTTACATCCATGTATTCTTGAGGGACTCTGGATAACTCAGGTGGGACTTGGGACTCGAGAGTGGGAGAAGGTCTAGTGAAAAGACAAGTAGCATGACACGAGGTTCCCCATTCAATTATTGAACCAAAGGTCCAGTTGATATGTGGATTATGATGGATCAACCAAGGATATCCTAGGACCACAGGGAATTCTGGAGAGGGAATAACATGAAGCTGAAGAGTCTCCTGGTGTTCCCCCACACACAGACATAGTGGAGCAGTGAGATGACAGATCTTACTCGAACCAATGGGACGTCCATCAAGAGCAGTGACATTCACAGGAGGGTCAATGGTGGCCAAAGGGATCTTGAGTCAAGAGGCTAGGTTAGCATCCAAGAAGTTTCCAGCAGCCCTGGAGTCCAGTAAGGCCTTCAAAGGTTGTTCACCCCTTCCCCAAGAAAGTGATATGTTGTGGAGGATTCCAGTTGCCCCAGACTCAGGAGTAGAGGCTTGACCCATCACAGTCCTCCCTTCCCTGGACGGGCCTTGTCTTTTCCCATCAGTGCTGGGCAGGAAGATCTGAAGTGTCCAGGTTCCCCACAATAGAGACAGCACCTCTCCTTAATTCTTCGGTCACATTCTGACTGAGAGAGACGGGTACACCCATCTGCATGGGCTCCTCCAGTGCAGAAGTTAAACTTGAGGAAAGATCAGTGGACGCTGAAATCAGTGGAACCCGAACTTCAAATTATGGGTAAGGGGTGGTGTGACGTTCCCTTCTTCTCTCCCTAAGTCGGTTATCTATCCGTATAGACAAATCAATCAGTGTCTCCAGATCTGCCACAGCCTCTCTGGAGACTAGTTAATCCTTGATAGTGTCTGAGAGACCATGCTGAAAGGCTGCTATCAGGGCTTCCATGTTCGACTTGCTCTCTGCAGCTAAAGTACGGAAAGTTATGGCATACTCAGCAACACTGAGGTTCCCTTGGTGTGTGTGTGTGGGGGGTGGGTCACTAGCGTGCAGGGGTTGCAGTCTTATCCCGTGAGCTACTGGAGACACGTGGACCCAAATGCAGACACAAGGCTGGAGACAGTGTGATGTTCAAAGGGCTGTCTTTACTGAGCACAAATGGTAATTTCAAGATGAGATACAAGGCACAAATCAGTCTTAGGGGAAAAGGCAATTCCAACACTTCAACAAGTATATAATTCACATGGAGAGGCAACAAAAAAAGGGAAAAATTACAAAGTTCCTGAAGTCAAAAAATCTAAAAAGTATAAGAACATACAGGCATATAGCACGGGGAAAAAAACTGAGGCTGACTTACTTCAAGAGAAGACTGAGTAAATAACAACTGAAAAGACTGGGTTTAAATACAGATGACAAAAACTAGTCTCACAATTAATCCCAGACATAAGCTTAAAGCCATAAGCTAACCATTATGCAAATTCCCTACACATAATTGTGGTCAAATGCAGCCAAGATTCTTAAACCAATTATTTACATATAAAATCCTACTCCTCCTCATCAATACAATTTTGACAGTTCCCCTCCAATATGAACTACTTGCAATTTTTCTTATTGCTGTGTAAATGTCTTTAATTTCTTCATAATTGTACAGTGATCCCTTGTGCTGTGTAAATTATGTGTTTTAATTTTTCATGATTTCATGGTGATTTCTTGTGCAGTGTAAATGTATTTTAACTTTTCATTTTTTAATAACAGTCTGTTGTTGTGCTGTTTAAATGTATTTAAATTCTAAATAATTAAAATGTTCATAATGATCGGCCTTCAGCAGAAAGTGGAAACACTAAAGATTTGTGGTAATATCAAAACATTGCATTGTTTGTTTGAACATCCCAGTCAGACTGACACAACAAAATTGGCTCAACCAATGGCATAGGTTTAGGATGGGGCTGTCTGATGTCAGACAAAGGGAGAGTAGGACCATGTATGACAGTTCATGTCAGAAACACTGTCAGGTTATATCACCCAGCGATTGAGCTAGTGTCATGTTAATTATAACATATACCAGTGAAAATATCCTGACTTTAAAGTAAAAAGGAGTAACACATCATGCTGCTAAATACAGTACAAACAAGTGGTGTAGTCAGGGCCAAATGCATGTATGCTTACTTTTTACCAGGGCTGTTTGCATATAACGATTTCTAAGGATCAATATTTGCATATACCCTTGATATACCCACTTGTTTTACTGCTTCAGAAGTATATAATCTACTGTCATTATTTTCCCTTTAAATATATTAGATGCTGTTTTGTGAAACTGGAGATTCTTTGTTGTAATTGGTGCATTATCACAAGAATTCTGCCATCCCGGCCTCTGACAACCGTTGTCGCCGCCATTAACAAATTAGGGAATTAATGACAATGAATGGAAAGAGAGTGTCACCCTCACACTGAAGCAGTACCCGGTCAAATTAATTAACAAAATATGCCAAACATCCTGTAAAAAAAGGAATCATCCCGTAATTAAGGGAAAAAATTGTGTTCTGTATGAAATCCATACGCAATGCTGTTTGTCCCTTATTTTAGGGTCACACACCCAAACCGCTGAGAATGAAGAAAGAAATTTACTTGAAACACACACACTTTTCGTGTGAGTTGTGTGAGATATCAGCTGTTGCTTTAGATGGATGATAAGTAACAATCAGCGTGTTTTCTGTCAGAAGCAAGATCATTTTGTCAAAATAATATATCATTTGAGTGCTTGTTAAATGTTTCCCACCATTGGGATTTTAAAACCCCAGTAAACGCACCTATTCATGACGTGCCATTAAATTGAATTGCATATGTTAGAGCTCGTTCTGGTAGAGAGTGAGAGATGTAAGAAAAACGGCATTAATGCATTAATAAAAATAAAAGTACAGTAGTACAAATGTAGTTAAAACACCACATGATTTTCAAACAAACACTATTTAGTGCCAAAACCTAAGGAGAAATACACTATTTTCATGTTAAGCCTTTTCTCTCCCTTTCTCTCTTCTTCCTGGTCATTGTATTAAAGCATTTTTTATTTTAAGTTTAGTAGGGGACGTTCGCACTGAACATGTTTTTGAATCTGTCTGAGCTGTTTTTCAATGTAAAGGAGCTTCTCGCACAGGAACGCCTGTAAATATGGGTCATTCATACAATTCTGTGTCATTTGTCCCCATTACAAGTCTGTGTGGAAATTATATTGTTTAATTTCACCCAATTACAATTTTGATAGGCTTGTTAAAAAGAATAAAGACTTTTTATAATTTTACACACTTCTGTGGGCTTAAAAGTAAAATGTTAATTAACTGAAATCCTTTTCTTCATTCACTGTGTAATTTTCTCATATTCTCAATATACAGTATTTATTTTAACAAAAGTAAAATCGTAAATATTAGTTTAAAAATATGTTTCCTAAATATCAATCACAAGATGATGATGAAACATGAAGAAACTTGTAAAAGTATGTTTTATTTTACAAAAGTTTCAAAGCCGGAATGTCACCGAATTGTAGTAATGACCCATTTACAGTATGTACAGAGTTGCAGTTCTGCTGCTCTCTATACACAGATTACGCCGTCTAAGGACTGGGCAATAGTAAACCAGTTTTTTTGGTAGAACTGCTCCACCGGTACAAACATATTTTTGACATTGCAGACAAGTTTAGCTTTGTCATTGAAATTAAATATCTATAAAACCTGCAGCCTGGTGGTCTCCTGGGTCCACCATTCCTCAAATTCTAATTGAAGTTTCACTTTGGACTTTTCTCGTAACAGCTGTAGATGTTCAATCTCAGTCTTCAGCCCTTTTAAATGTCCAGATGTGATCTTGTAACTATAAAGACAAATTTCAATATGAGTTATGCAAACGAGTCATATAAAAATGTCATATTAATACAAGATTACAACAATCAGGTAGACAATAATACTGTTTTAAATAAATAAAATGGTACACACTTTTTCTTCTCCTCCTCTATCCGGTTAAGGATTCTGTCCTCTACAGGGTCTGACTCTGATTCTGTTTGGTCCCCTGCTAAGCCTGAAGGGAGATATACCAAGAAACTGTTACGTTGAAAATGTTATGTGACATATTCCAGGATTCAATTAAATACTTTGGACAATAATAACATTTGTCAACCACACCATCAAATTTAAACACTTATGAATAACTAATGATAAACTATTTTAAAAAACAGTTAGTTCCGTCCCTTTAATTTGATTAGACAATTGGTGTTTCAGGAGTGCTGCTATTTCTTAAATCAACACTGGACAATGTTTCACTGCTTGTTAGTGTTTTTGCATTTCCAGACAGGCTGTCAGTTTTTGTTGCTTGGTGATGCACAAAGATTGAGTCTGCTTTTGCTTTTTGGAACAATTTGCATTGACAGAGAAAAATTAGCAAATTAATTGGACATATTTTGTCTAAAATGCAAGTTAATGCTCGATTTGAGCAGGGTTTAAATTCCCCTGCAGTGCCCCCTAGAGTGAGTTGTTTCCGCACATGACACTGCATCACCGGTAGAGGGGGCAGAGTGTAGATGAGTATTGTTTTTTTATATTGTAGAGTATTGTAGTAAACATGTGAATAAATGGGCTTTGTCTGCTGTGCTGTATTTATTACGGGTCCAAGCACCAAAGGTGCAGGAACACTATTGTATTAGTTTACATTTTCTTATTATTTTTAGGGTTCCAAACACCAAAGGTGCAGGAACCCTATTGTATTTGTACTGATTTTCTGATTATTATTATGGGTCCAAGCACCCAAGGTGCAGGAACCCTATTGTATTTGTACTGATTTTCTGATTTTTAAGGGTCCAAGCACTGAAGATGCAGGAACCCTATTGTATTTGTTCAGATTTTGAATAATCAAAAAATTACAAAATTGCACCAAGACCTACAAAATGTATATCTTGTTTTATGACATTTTATAAAATGTTTCCGCTATTGGAACGTTGAACACAAGACATCAGTCATATTTAACATCAGTTTGCAAATTCAGCAACTTACAGAGCACATATACAAATACATTAATTTTTTGCATAAGTTGAAAGCTCTTAAAAGGCTCGAACCCCGTTAATTGCTGCTAGCAGCTATATTTATTATTATTATTTTTATTATTCTGCCCTAAAACTGATAGTGCAGACCAAACCGTAAGTCCAATCGGCCTCAAGGTGGTGCTATAGTTATCATGTTTACATGTTGGCCCATAACTCCTAAACCGTTTGTCGCACAAGTGTATTACATAGTTGGATTCCTTGGCTCAAGACGAACAAAACATATCTCCGATTTCATTTCCATCATGAAAAATTTCGCACTTATTTGCAGAATTCAAATAACATACTTTTTCTAACTCTTACGCCGTATATCCGATTTGCACGAAAATTATGGTGTGTCTACTATGAACATTCATGATTATAAGTTATCAAAGGAATTTTTAATTGGTCAAAGCCAGGGGTGCCAACACTTTTTTGCTTGATGATCTACTTTTAAATGACCAACTCAATAAGATCTACCAACTAAAAAAACTGTTTCAATAAAGGGTAACTAAACACCTGCTCAGAGTCTGACTCCACCCACTAGAAATATTTGAAAATGCTGGAAAAGTGGGCAGACCCCGGCGGGGATAGAGGGAACGAACCGAGTGCGGGGCTGAGCGGGGGGTGGGGGGTGGGGGTTACCTGAGACTCGTAGTGACGGATTAATTGACAGCTGCTGTCAGACTCTATGTTATTATTATTCCTCACACGGTCGCAAGACGACATGTACATGAATCTGGCGTGGTGAGCTGGAACCTGCTTACGTCAGCTGTCACCGCTTACGTCACGAAGTACCGCAACAGCCAATAGGAAAATTCAACTGCAGTAG
The DNA here is from genome assembly GCF_025860055.1 of Xyrauchen texanus. Lineage (NCBI taxonomy): Eukaryota > Metazoa > Chordata > Actinopteri > Cypriniformes > Catostomidae > Xyrauchen > Xyrauchen texanus. The sequence goes on along the minus strand of NC_068297.1, from coordinate 35,797,842 downwards.
CCACCGTTCAACCTGAAGAGGGCAGCACTCAGACGTTTTTACACCATATATTGTAGAAAAAAAACACTTTATACACAAATGTCAAAAAAATTACTTGAATCAATGACCAGTACTAATAAAGCCCCATGCTTACAGATCATTAACTAAAAAAAGTTGGTTTAGGGTTTAGTTACCCTTTAAAAAAAAAACTAAAAAATGCTTGTTGGGACTACTGCATGTATCCCTACATGGAATTCATCTTCAAATTAATTAAAAAAAATTAAATAATGTTCAACGTTGATATCATCCAGTTTTAACACTAAACCAAAAACACCTACAGCACAATAGATTACAATAGACAGGGCATTTACCTTATTCTGATGATTTGCACTGAATGGAATCAGACAGTTTTGCATAATCCGTGCAGTAGCTGCTGGTAGCTAGTCTCAAACACTGTTAGCTTTGCAATTTCGCGCTCTGTTCTCAGAATCCTTGGAGGGTGCGAACCTAGTTGTCATGGCTACTGAATAAACAAAAATCTCGCCTGGTCAAAATTTACTCGTCAAGTTCAAGTCAGACAGAAACTAAAAGAAGGAAAGACATTATATTTATTTTTAACACAAATTTAACACATTTTAGCACATTTAAATTTTGTGCGGTCTACCAGCATTGCCTTTGCGATCGAATGGTAGATCGCGATCGACGTATTGGGCACCCCTGGTCAAAGCATTGCGAAGATATAATCCAACTAAATGGTCAGGCGTCATCCATTTTGTACGTATTGACCAATATCTACCAAACTAAAAGGCCAAATGTTACGAAACTTGATAAAAATAAACAACAGGACATTTTGAGGATGCATGCAAAGTCATGAAAACGTTCGCCTATAGGGGGCACTACAACCAAAAAACACTCATAACTGCAACCATATGATCAATGAAGTTGAAAATTGGTATGCTTGTAGGGCTACAAGGCTAACATATCCTAAAATTTCAATCTGACAAATAAAAAAACATGGCCGCCAGCGCCAATCATTTTTCAGCTACTAATAACATCAAATCTGAATGCCTGACTGTTAAGAAACTTTAAATATTTGTAGACAGTGATAGATTGAAGCTTTTATTCAAAGTGATGTCATTTCTACCCCATTTGTCAAATTCTTCTGAATCTTGGTTTACATGCCTCATTTCTCAATGGTAACAAAAAAGCCTCCAGGATCCATAAGGTCCGGAATGATGGATTTTCCTGTACAATGAAAATGTGGAAAAACCTATAAAAATCCTCTTCCCTCTAGTCCCCTCTTGAAGCCTTTTGAAGCTTCCCTTTCTCATGAGTAATCTTTATAAATATATAATACGTTAATAAATATGATACTTTGATTGATTTAAGATTGGAGTGATCTTTGGGACACTCTTTAGCTGCCTAATTGTTTTTTTTCCATCCTCATTATTACCTTGTTACCCTCTCCCAATCCTAGACGGGGAGGGACGTAACATCAGACAGAAAGATATCTTTTTTGGATTCCTCCATTGGGAAAGTTTAACCCCAACTCTCTACTGATCAATTTTAAATAGTTTGCCATTTTGAGGAGGAATCCGCATTGCTGCTTGCAGCTATATTTATTATTAGTGGTGCTTGCAAAGCATCACTATTGTAATCTCACATACTTATTTTTATTTTTATACTTTTTATTATTCTATCTCCGTACAAAACTTCGGCACCTAACTCGTCCCGCACCGTTTGGCGTAGACCCACGAATGAGGTGTCAAATCGAACGGCCTATTGAGGACACGTGTGCTATGACTTTTATAAGCGATCGGGGTACGGTAATTGCCCCAGGGGCAAAAAAGCGGCCGAAAAATCCCATAGACTTAACATTGCGACAAACTTTGACGCGTCACAGCTCCGAGCGAGGATTTCGCAGAAACGTGTGATTTGCCACATTTGAAGAGGCTGGCAGGCTCTGTAAGAGCATACCTCAAAATGGGGTAAAAGTTGCACCCCTGGGGGCAGGAGCAGCCCAAAAATGCCCCAATTGACTTACAATGGTGTAGGACGGCCCATGAAATGAAATGGCATTGGGATTTGTATTCAACATAGCTCTGGATCACAGTGTCATAGAGACAATGGGGCGGGCTCATTTTACTCAGACGACCAATCAGTATCTCAGGATCATTTTGAATCTATCAAGCCACGCCCTAGCAACAATTTAGAGCACCTTAGCAACAAGTCCCATACACTTCTAATGAAAGACATCAAAGGGATATCTCCGGATAGAAGTTTCATAGAAACACAAGGGTGGTCTCGTTTCACTCGGGGCAGCAAACAGCCAATCATGAATCACCTCAACACTTCCTAGCCCCTCCCTAGCAACCATTGTCGAGCACCTTAGCAACCAAAATCCATAGAGGATATCTTCCATTCTGAATGTCACAGAGGCATGGGAGTTGGTTTATATCATTCATACTGACAAGCAGCCGTTGGAGATTAATGATTGGCAGCTGCCAAGCCACTCCCTAGCAACTAAACAGAGTACCCTAGCAACCCTTTAGCAGTAACTATATCTCTGCACCAGAAAATCAGAGAAACTTCTGGGTTGATTTATTTCAATCAGGATGGCAAGGACACTTCATTAGTATCACTAAGGTAACTGCCTAGCAACCAGATGGGGTTACCCTAGCAACCGAGTAACAAATCACATATCTCTGCATCAGAAAAACGTAGAGACTTCCGGGTTGACTTATTTCAATCAGGATGGCAAGGACACTTGATTACTATCACTATGATTACTGCCTAGCAACCAGATGGGGTTACCCTAGCAACCGAGTAACAAATCACATATCTCTGCACCAGAAAATAGTACTGACTTCCGGGTTGATTTATTTCACTCAGGATGGCAAGGACACTTCATTACTATCACTATGGTAACTGCCTAGCAACCAGATGGGGTTACCCTAGCAACCGAGTAACAAATCACATATCTCTGCATCAGAAAAACGTAGAGACTTCCGGGTTGACTTATTTCAATCAGGATGGCAAGGACACTTGATTACTATCACTATGATTACTGCCTAGCAACCACATGGGGTTACCCTAGCAACCGAGTAACAAATCACATATCTCTGCACCAGAAAATAGTACTGACTTCCGGGTTGATTTATTTCACTCAGGATGGCAAGGACACTTGATTACTATCACTATGGTAACTGCCTAGCAACCAGATGGGGTTACCCTAGCAACCGAGAAACACATCACATATCTCGGCACCAGAAAGAGTACAGACTTCCAGGTTGATTTATTTCAACCAGGATGGCAAGGACACTTCATTAGTATCAATATGGTAACTGCCTAGCAACCACATGGGGTTACCCTAGCAACCGAGTAACAAATCACATATCTCTGCATCAGAAAAACGTAGATACTTCTGGGTTGACTTATTTCAATCAGGATGGCAAGGACACTTGATTACTATCACTATGGTAACTGCCTAGCAACCAGATGGGGTTACCCTAGCAACCAAATAACAAATCACATATCTCTGCATCAGAAAAACGTAGAGACTTCCGGGTTGACTTATTTCAATCAGGATGGCAAGGACACTTGATTACTATCACTATGATTACTGCCTAGCAACCAGATGGGGTTACCCTAGCAACCGAGTAACAAATCACATATCTCTGCACCACAAAATAGTACTGACTTCCGGGTTGATTTATTTCACTCAGGATGGCAAGGACACTTGATTACTATCACTATGGTAACTGCCTAGCAACCAGATGGGGTTACCCTAGCAACCGAGAAACACATCACATATCTCGGCACCAGAAAAGAGTACAGACTTCCAGGTTGATTTATTTCAACCAGGATGGCAAGGACACTTCATTAGTATCAATATGGTAACTGCCTAGCAACCACATGGGGTTACCCTAGCAACCGAGTAACAAATCACATATCTCTGCATCAGAAAAACGTACATACTTCTGGGTTGACTTATTTCAATCAGGATGGCAAGGACACTTGATTACTATCACTATGGTAACTGCCTAGCAACCAGATGGGGTTACCCTAGCAACCGAGTAACAAATCACATATCTCTGCACCAGAAAATAGTACTGACTTCCGGGTTGATTTATTTCACTCAGGATCGCAAGGACACTTGATTACTATCACTATGGTAACTGCCTAGCAACCAGATGGGGTTACCCTAGCAACCGAGAAACAAATCACAGATCTCGGCACCAGAAAAGAGTACAGACTTCCGGGTTGATTTATTTCAACCAGGATGGCAAGGACACTTCATTAGTATCAATATGGTAACTGCCTAGCAACCAGATGGGGTTACCCTAGCAACCAATTAACAAATCACATATCTCTGCATCAGAAAAACGTAGAGACTTCTGGGTTGGTTTATTTCACTCAGGATGGCAAGGACACTTCATAAGTATCACTATGGTAACTTCCTAGCAACAAGGAGGGGTTACCCTAGCAACCAAATAACAAATCACATATCTCTGGATCAGAACATCGTAGAGACTTCCTGGTTGACTGATTTTACTCTGGATAGCAAGGAGACTTGATAAGTATCACTATGGTAACTGCCTAGCAACCACATGGGGTTACCCTAGCAACCGAGTAACAAATCACATATCTCTGCACCAGAAAATAGTACAGACTTCCGGGTTGACTTATTTCAATAAGGATGGCAAGGAGACTTCATTACTATCACTATGGTAACTGCCTAGCAACCAGATGGGTTTACCCTAGCAACCGAGTAACAAATCACATATCTCTGCATCAGAAAAACGTAGAGACTTCTGGGTTGATTTATTTATGACCACAATTTTTGTTCTTTTCAAGCATGCTATTTCACGAGTTTTGCCACGGCAAGCACCACTCACATTTTCTTCAGGAAATGTACCTATCTAGTTACTGTTATTATTATTCTCCTTGAGCCCCAATATCTCAGTCACTGGTCAAACATTTTCTAATTTGGCACATTGATAATGCCAACAGGTACCGGCACACAAATAATGGCCCACATTTGCCCATAGGTGGCGCTACTGGGCACACCCAAACTTTATATTTTCAAAGTGGTGGCATTTCCAACCCATTTGTCCAATTCTTCTGAAACTTGCTGTACATGCCTCATTTCTCATGGGGAACAAAAAAGCCTTAAGGACCCATAACTTCCACTATGATGGATTTTCCAGTAAAGTGAACATTTGGGAAAACCTACAAATATCTTCTCCTGAACCATTGCGCCAATTGACTTTAAATTTGATACACATGTAGTATTGATGTCTTTCAAATCATTACTTAGCAAAAATTAATACAATAAAAAATGGATGAAAGGACACGCCCAAAAGTCCCATTTTCTGGTCCAAATTTTTCTAATTTGGTACATTGATACGACAGGCCAACGGGAAACCCTACACCAATAATGGCCCATATTCACCCTCAGGGGGTGCTACAGGCCATGCCAAAAATTCCCATTTTCAAAATGATGTTATTTCCACCCCATTTGTTCAATTGATCTGAAACATGGTGTACATGCCTCATTTCTCATGGGGAACAAAAAAGCATCAAGGTCCCATAATTTCCGCCATGATGGATTTTTCTGTACAGTGAAAATTTGGGAAAACCTACAACTCCTCTTCTCTTGAAACGTAGATCCAATTGACTTCATATCTGGTACCCATGTTTAGAATTTATGTCTTTCAATTTGTTAATTAGCAAAAAATAAATACAATACAAAATGGCTGAAAGGGGCATATTTATGAAAACCTAACTTGCCAAAGGCATCACTATTGTTCAAGGCATCACTATTGTTCTCTTGCATACTTATTAGTGGTGCTTGCCAAAGGCAAGGCATCACTACTGTTCTTTTGCATACTTATTAGGTTGGCTTGAGAAAGCCAACTTACTGAAATTCAATTTAAACGTATTATTATTAGGTTGGTTTGAGAAAGCCAACTTACTGAAATTCAATTTAAACTTATTATTATTAGGTTGGTTTGAGAAAGCCAACTTACTGAAATCCTATTTAAACTTATTATTATTAGTGGTGCTTGCCAAAGGCAAGGCATCACTATTGTTCTCTTGCATACTTATTATTAGTGGTGCTTGCCAAAGGCAAGTAATCACTATTGTTCTCTTGCATACTTATTAGTGGTGCTTGCCTAACGAAGTGTTAAAACATGCTATAAATGTGTTAGCATCATGCTAACACATGCTAGCATCGCCTAGCGAAGTGTTAAAACAGGCTAAAAACGTGCTAGCATCATGCTAACACACGCTAGCATTGCCTAACAAAGTGCTAAAATATGCTAAAACGTGCTAGCATCATGCTAACACATGTTAGCATCGCCTAGCGAAGTGCAAAAACGTGCTAAAAACGTGTTAGCATCATGCTAACACATGCTAGCATCGCCTAACGAAGTGATAAAACATGCAAAAAATTTACTAGCATCATGCTAACACATGCTAGCATCGCCTAGCAAAGTGCTAAAACATGCTAAAAACGTGCTAGCATCATGCTAACACATGCTAGCATCGCCTAGCGAAGTGCTAAAACATGCTAAAACATGCTAGCATCATGTTAACACATGAAAAATTATATGACCATTACTTTAGTGCTTAGCAACAAGTTAGAAAATGCTATTTGACGAGTTTTGCCACGGCAAGCACCACTAACATTTTCTTCAGGAAATGTACCTATCTAGTTAGTGGTGCTTGCCAAAAGCAAGGCATCACTATTGTTATTCGCCATACTTATTAGTGGTGCTTGCCAAAGGCAAGGCATCACTATTGTTATTCGCCATAATTATTAGTGGTGCTTGCCAAAGGCAAGGCATCACTATTGTTATTCGCCATACTTATCATTATTAGTGGTGCTTGCCAAAGGCAAGGCATCACTATTGTTATTCGCCATACATATTATTAGTGGTGCTTGCCAAAGGCAAGGCATCACTATTGTTATTCGCCATACTTATTCGTGGTGCTTGCCAAAGGCAAGGCATCACTATTGTTATTCGCAATAATTATTATTCTTCCACACAAAAGTTCGGCGTGTAACTTGTCCCGCAGCTTTTGTCACACACCCCTGAGTGAGGCGTCAAATTATGCGGCCTATTGAGGAGAGGTGTGCTATGACTTTTATAAGCGATCGGGTTTACGGTATTTGCCCCAGGGACAAAAAAGCGGCAGAAAAAATCCCATAGACTTAACATTGCGACAAATTTGACGAGTCCCAGCTCCGAGCGAGAATTTCGCAGAAACGTGTGATTTGCCACATTTGAAGAGGCTGGCAGGCTCTGTAAGAGCATACCTCAAAATGGTGTCAAAGTTGCACCCCTGGGGGACAGGAGCTGCCCAAAGTTGCCCCATTGACTTACAATGGTGTAGGATGGCCCATGAAATGAAATTGCATAGGGATTTTGTATTGAACATAGCTTTGGATCACAGTGTCATAGAGACAAGGGGTGGGCTCATTTTACTCAGATGACCAATCAGTCTCTCAGGATCATTGCAAAGCTATCAAGCCACGCCATAGCAACCATTTACAGCACCTTAGCAACAACTCCATAGACATCTAATGAAAGAGATCAAAGGGATATCTCCGGATAGAAGTGTCATAGAAACACAAGGGTGGCAAGGACACTTGATAAGTATCACTATGGTAACTGCCTAGCAACCACATGGGAGTACCCTAGCAACCGGGTAACAAATCACATATCTCTGCACCAGAAAATCGTAGAGACTTCTGGATTGATTTATTTCAATCAGGATGGCAAGGAGACTTGATAAGTATCACTATGGTAACAGCCTAGCAACCACATGGGGTTACCCTAGCAACCGAGTAACAAATCACATATCTCTGCATCAGAAAAACGTAGAGACTTCTGGGTTGGTTTATTTCAATCAGGATGGCAAAGACACTTGATTAGAATCACTATGGTAACTGCCTAGCAACAAGGAGGGGTTACCCTAGCAACTGAGTAACAAATCACATATCTCTGCACCAGAAAATAGTACAGACTTCTGGGTTGATTTATTTCACTCAGGATGGCAAGGACACTTGATTACTATCACTATGGTAACTGCCTAGCAACCAGATGGGGTTACCCTAGCAACCGAGTAACAAATCACATATCTCTGCACCAGAAAATAGTAGACACTTCCGGGTTGACTTATTTCACTCAGGATGGAAAGGAGCCATGTATTGTATTACCTTGGTAACTGCATAGCAACCACATGGGCATACCCTAGCAACCGAGTAACAAATCACATATTTCTGCACCAGAAAATCGTACAGACTTCTGGGATATTTATTTATGACCATAATTTTTGTTCTTTTCAAGTTATAACATGCTATTTGACGAGTTTTGCCATGGCAAGCACCACTCACATTTTCTTCAAGAAATGTACCTGTCTAGTTAGTGGTGCTTGCTAAAGGCAAGGCATCACTATTGTTATTCGCCATACTTATTATTAGTGGTGCTTGCCAAAGGCAAGGCATCACTATTGTTATTCGCCATACTTATTAGTGGTGCTTGCCAAGCATCACTATTGTAATCTCACATACTTATTATTAGTGGTGCTTGCCAAAGGCAAGGCATCACTATTTTTATTCGCCATACTTATTATAATTAGTGGTGCTTGCAAAGCATCACTATTGTAATCTCACATACTTATTATTTTTATTAAGTTGCTTGTGAGAGCCAACTTACTGAAATCCTACTTAAACTTATTAAGTTGGCTTGTGAGAGCCAACTTACTGAAATCCTACTTAAACTTATTATTAGGTTGGCTTGAGAAAGCCAACCTACTGAAATTCTATTTAAACTTATTATTATTATTATTATTATTCTGAGACTACAATTACCAAGACTAACTCCTAGAGCTTTTAAGCTACATGCACCAAACTCAGCACAGACCTTCAGACTAATCCCGAATAGTGTGCTATATCTTTTCTAACTGATCGGACTTACTGTTTTCTCAAAGCGGATGATCAAAAACTGGAAAAATCCCATTCACTTACATTGACGGAATGTTCAGATGAGCCAAGACCAACTGTCAATATTCAAATATGAGCCACCAACAGAAGGCTTTAACATGCTTTAGGCTTCTTTTCTATCAAATCTCTATTTCTATCTGTCTCTTAAAGTGAAGAGGGCCAGTCTGTTCAATCTTTATTTCTAACAAATTCAATCAAACTTTATTTAAATCACTGTTTTTACAATATTGCTTTGGCAATACAATGTTTATATATCTCTCTCTATCTATTTCTTTCTATTCATCCTTTTTCCTCCCTCTCTCTGTCATATCTGTCTGTCTGTCTATCTGTCTGTCTGTCTGTCTGTCTGTCTGTCATTTAGTGCAACCTAGCAACCAGAACCCATTGACTGCCATTCAAAATTGCTTAGATGGATATCACCTGATCAGTATGCCCTACAGACATGAGAGTTGGCTTGTTTGAATTGGGTGAGCAGTCAGTCTTTAAGTATCATCATGAAAAATACTAAGCCATGCCCTAGCAACCAAATCCCTTTAACTTCCATTCAAAAACAGTAAGATGGGTATCTCAGGATCAGAATGTCATAGAGACTTCCGGGTTGACTTATTTCACACAGGACGGCATGGAGCCTCATTAAGTATCACCCTGGTAACTGCTTAGCAACCATATGGGGCTACCCTAGCAACCAAGTAACAAATCACATTTATCTCCTCCAGAACATCGCAGAGACTTCAGGGTTGACTTATTTCACTCAGGATGGCAAGGAGCCATGTTAAGTATCACCCTGGTAACTGCCTAGCAACCAGATGGGCTTACCCTAGCAACCAAGTAAAAAATCACTTATCCCAGCACCAGAAAATAAAAGAGAGTTCAGGATTGACTTAATTCACTCAGGATAGCAAGGAGCCTCATAAAGTATCACCTTAGTAACTGCCTAGCAACCACATGAGGTTAACCTAGCAACCAAGTAAAAAATCACATTTATCTCCTCCAGAACATCGTAGAGACTTCAGGGTTGACTTATTTCACTCAGGATGGCAAGGAGCCATGTTAAGTATCACCCTGGTAACTGCCTAGCAACCAGATGAGGTTACCCTAGCAACTGAATATTAAACCATATATCTCTGCACCAGAAAATCATAGAGACTTCCGTGAAGACTTATTTCACTCAGGATGGCAAGGAGACTTGATAAGTATCACTGTGGTAAATGCCAAGCAACCAGATGGGGTTACCCTAGCAACCAAGTAACAAATCACGTATCTCTGAACCAGAAAATCGTAGAGACTTCCAGGATGATTTATTTCACTCAGGATGGAAAGTAGCCTTTACAAGTATCACTATGGTAACTGCTTAGCAACCATATGGGGCTACCCTAGCAACCAAGTAACAAATCACATTTATCTCCTCCAGAACATCGCAGAGACTTCAGGGTTGACTTATTTCACTCAGGATGGCAAGGAGCCATGTTAAGTATCACCCTGGTAACTGCCTAGCAACCAGATGGGCTTATCCTAGCAACCAAGTAAAAAATCACTTATCCCAGCACCAGAAAATAAAAGAGACTTCAGGATTGACTTAATTCACTCAGGATAGCAAGGAGCCTCATAAAGTATCACCTTAGTAACTGCCTAGCAACCACATGAGGTTAACCTAGCAACCAAGTAAAAAAATCACATTTATCTCCTCCAGAACATCGTAGAGACTTCAGGGTTGACTTATTTCACTCAGGATGGCAAGGAGCCATGTTAAGTATCACTGTGGTAAATGCCAAGCAATCAGATGGGGTTACCCTAGCAACCAAGTAACAAAAAACATATCTCTGCACCAGAAATTCAAAGCATCACTATTGTAATCTCACATACTTATTTTTATTTTTATTAGTGGTGCTTGCAAAGCATCACTATTGTAATCTCACATACTTATTTTTCTTCTTATTATTATATCTCCATACAAAACTTCGGCACCTAACTCGTCCCGCACCGTTTGGCGTAGACCCAAGAATGAGGTGTCAAATCGAACGGCCTATTGAGGACACGTGTGCTATGACTTTTATAAGCGATCGGGGGTACAGTGTTTGCCACAGGGGCAAAAAAGCGCCCATAGGACGGCCCATGGAATGAAATTGCATAGGGATTTGTATTGAACATAGCTCTGGATCACAGTGTCATAGAGACAAGGGGGCGGGCTCATTTGACTCAGACGACCAATCAGTCTCTTGGGATCATTGTGAAGCTATCAAGCCACGCCCTAGCAACAATTTAAACCACCTTAGCAACAAGTCCAGTAGACTTCTAATGAAAGACATCAAAGGGATATCTCCAGAGAGAAGTGTTATAGAAACACAAGGGTGGTCTCGTTTGACTCGGGACAACAAAAAGCAAATCATGAATCACCTCAACACTTCCTAGCCCCTCCCTAGCAACCATTGTCGAGCACCTTAGCAACCAAAATCCATAGAGGGATATCTTCCATTCTGAATGTCACAAACAGCCAATCATGCATCAAATCAACACTTCCTAGCCCCTCCCTAGCAACCATTGTCGAGCACCTTAACAACCAAAATCCATAGAGGGATATCTTCCATTCTGAATGTCACAGAGGCATGGGAGTTGGTTTATATCATTCATACTGACAAGCAGCCTTTGGAGTTTCATGATTGGCAGCTGCCAAGCCACTCCCTAGCAACTAAACAGATACACTAGCAACCGTTTAGCAATAACTATATCTCTGCACCAGAAAATCAGAGAGACTTCTGGATTGATTGATTTCAATCAGGATGGCAAAGAGTCTTGATAAGTATCACTATGGTAACTGCCTAGCAACCACATGGGGTTACCCTAGCAACCGAGTAACAAATCACATATCTCTGCACCAGAAAATCAGAGAGACTTCTGGGTTGATTTATTTCAATCAGGATGGCAAGGAGACTTGATTAGTATCACTATGGTAACTGCCTAGCAACCAGATGGGGTTACCCTAGCAACAGAGTAACAAATCACATATCTCTGCATCAGAAAAACGTAGAGACTTCCAGGTTGACTTATTTCAATCAGGATGGCAAGGAGACTTGATTATTATCACTATGGAAACTGCCTAGCAACCAGATGGGGTTACCCTAGCAACCGAGTAACAAATCACATATCTCTGCATCAGAAAAACGTAGAGACTTCCGGGTTGACTTATTTCAATCATGATGGCAAGGACACTTGATTAGTATCACTATGGTAACTGCCTAGCAACCAGATGGGGTTACCCTAGCAACCGAGTAACATATCACATATCTCTGCATCAGAAAAACGTAGAGACTTCCGGGTTGACTTATTTCACTCAGGATGGAAAGGAGCCATGTATTGTATTACCTTGGTAACTGCCTAGCAACAAGGAGGGGTTACCCTAGCAACCAAATAACAAATCACATATCTCTGGATCAGAACATCATAGAGACTTCCTGGTTGACTGATTTTACTCAGGATAGCAAGGAGACTTGATAAATATCACTATGGTAACTGCCTAGCAACCAGATGGGGGTACCCTAGCAACCGAGTAAAAAAAACATATCTCAGCAGTTATAAAATGCTATTTGACGAGTTTTGCCATGGCAAGCACCACTCACATTTTCTTCAGGAAATGTACATTCTAGTTAGTGGTGCTTGCAAAGCATCACTATTGTAATCTCACATACTTATTATTAGTGGTGCTTGCAAAGCATCACTATTGTAATCTCACATACTTATTATTAGTGGTGCTTGCAAAGCATCACTATTGTAATCTCACATACTTATTTTTATTTTTATTTTTCTTCTTTTTATTATTATTCTATCTCCGTACAAAACTTCGGCACCTAACTCGTCCCGCACCGTTTGGCGTAGACCCACAAATGAGGTGTCAAATCGAACGGCCTATTGAGGACACGTGTGCTATGACTTTTATAAGCGATCGGGGGTACGGTATTTGCCCCAGGGGCAAAAAAGCGGCCGAAAAATCCCATAGACTTAACATTGTGACAAACTTTGAGGCGTCACAGCTCCGAGCGAGGATTTCACAGAAACGTGTGATTTGCCACATTTGAAGAGGCTGGCAGGCTCTGTAAGAGCATACCTCAATATGGGGTAAAAGTTGCACCCCTGGGGGGCAGGAGCTGCCCAAAAATGCCCCAATTGACTTATAATGGTGTAGGACGGCCCATGAAATGAAAAGGCATAGGGATTTGTATTGAACATAGCTCTGGATCACAGTGTCATAGAGACCAGGGGGTGGGCTCATTTTACTCAGACGACCAATCAGTCTCTCAGGATCATTGTGAAGCTATCAAGCCACGCCCTAGCAACCATTAAGAGCACCTTAGCAACAAGTCCCATAGACTTCTATTGAAACAGATCAAAGGGATATCTCCGGATAGAAGTGTCATAGAAACACAAGGGTGGTCTCGTTTGACTCGGGACAGCAAACAGCCAATCATGCATCAAATCAACACTTCCTAGCCCCTCCCTAGCAACCATTGTCGAGCACCTTAACAACCAAAATCCATAGAGGGATATCTTCCATTCTGAATGTCACAGAGGCATGGGAGTTGGTTTATATCATTCATACTGACAAGCAGCCTTTGGAGATTCATGATTGGCAGCTGCCAAGCCACTCCCTAGCAACTAAACAGAGTACCCTAGCAACCGTTTAGCAGTAACTATATCTCTGCACCACAAAATCAGAGAGACTTCTGGGTTGATTTATTTCAATCAGGATGGCAAGGAGACTTGATTAGTATCACTATGGTAACTGCCTAGCAACCAGATGGGGTTACTCTAGCAACCGAGTAACAAATCACATATCTCTGCATCAGAAAAACGTAGAGACTTCCGGGTTGACTTATTTCAATCAGGATGGAAAGGACACTTCATTAGTATCACTATGGTAACTGCCTAGCAACCAGATGGGCTTACCCTAGCAACCGAGTAACAAATCACATATCTCTGCATCACAAAAACATAGAGACTTCCGGGTTGACTTATTTCAATCAGGATGGCAAGGACACTTCATTAGTATCACTATGGTAACTGCCTAGCAACCAGATGAGCTTACCCTAGCAACCGAGTAACAAATCACATATCTCTGCATCAGAAAAACGTAGAGACTTCCGGGTTGACTTATTTCAATCAGGATGGCAAGGACACTTGATTAGTATCACTATGGTATCTGCCTAGCAACCAGATGGGCTTACCCTAGCAACCGAGTAACAAATCACATATCTCTGCATCACAAAAACATAGAGACTTCCGGGTTGACTTATTTCAATCAGGATGGCAAGGAGACTTGATAAGTATCACTATGTTAACTGCCTAGCAACCAGATGGGGTTACCCTAGCAACCGAGAAACAAATCACATATCTCGGCACCAGAAAAGAGTACAGACTTCCGGGTTGATTTATTTCAATCAGGATGGCAAGGACACTTGATTACTATCACTATGGTAACTGCCTAGCAACCAGATGGGGTTACCCTAGCAACCGAGAAACAAATCACATATCTCGGCACCAGAAAAGAGTACAGACTTCCGGGTTGATTTATTTCAATCAGGATGGCAAGGAGACTTGATTAGTATCACTATGGTAACTGCCTAGCAACCAGATGGGGTTACCCTAGCAACCGAGTAACAAATCACATATCTCTGCATCAGAAAAACGTAGAGACTTCCGGGTTGACTTATTTCAATCAGGATGGCAAGGAGACTTGATTAGTATCACTATGGTAACTGCCTAGCAACCAGATGGGGTTACCCTAGCAACCGAGTAACAAATCACATATCTCTGCATCAGAAAAACGTAGAGACTTCCGGGTTGACTTATTTCAATCAGGATGGCAAGGAGACTTGATTAGTATCACTATGGTAACTGCCTAGCAACCAGATGGGGTTACCCTAGCAACCGAGTAACAAATCACATATCTCTGCATCAGAAAAACATAGAGACTTCCGGGTTGACTTATTTCAATCAGGATGGCAAGGACACTTGATTAGTATCACTGTGGTAACTGCCTAGCAACCAGATGGGGTTACCCTAGCAACCGAGTAACAAATCACATATCTCTGCATCAGAAAAACGTAGAGACTTCCGGGTTGACTTATTTCAATCAGGATGGCAAGGACACTTGATTAGTATCACTATGGTAACTGCCTAGCAACCAGATGGGCTTACCCTAGCAACCGAGTAACAAATCACATATCTCTGCATCAGAAAAACGTAGAGACTTCTGGGTTGGTTTATTTCACTCAGGATGGCAAGGAGACTTGATAAGTATCACTATGGTAACTGCCTAGCAACAAGGAGGGGTTACCCTAGCAACCAAATAACAAATCACATATCTCTGGATCACAACATCGTAGAGACTTCCTGGTTGACTGATTTTACTCTGGATAGCAAGGAGACTTGATAAGTATCACTATGGTAACTGCCTAGCAACCACATGGGGTTACCCTAGCAACCGAGTAACAAATCACATATCTCTGCACCAGAAAACAGTACAGATTTTTGGGTTGAATTATTTCACTCAGGATGGAAAGGAGCCATGTATTGTATTACCTTGCTAACTGCATAGCAACCACATGGGCTTACCCTAGCAACCTAGTAACAAATCACATATTTCTGCACCAGAAAATTATACAGACTTCTGGGTTGATTTATTTATGACCACAATTTCTGTTCTTTTCAAGCAGGCTATTTGACGAGTTTTGCCACGGCAAGCACCACTCACATTTTCTTCAGGAAATGTACCTATCTAGTTATACTTTTATTTTTATTTTTATTTTTATATCTCTTAACAAAACTTCGGCACCTAACTCGTCCCGCACCGTTTGGCGTAGACCCACGAATGAGGTGTCAAATCGAACGGCCTATTGAGGACACGTGTGCTATGACTTTTATAAGCGATCGGGGTACGGTATTTGCCCCAGGGGCAAAAAGCGGCCGAAAAATCCCATAGACTTAACATTGAGACAAACTTTGACGCGTCACAGCTCCAAGCGAGGATTTCGTAGAAACGTGTGATTTGCCACATTTGAAGAGGCTGGCAGGCTCTGTAAGAGCATACCTCAATATGGGGTAAAAGTTGCACCCCTGGGGGGCAGGAGCTGCCCAAAAATGCCCCAATTGACTTATAATGGTGTAGGACGGCCCATGAAATGAAAAGGCATAGGGATTTGTATTGAACATAGCTCTGGATCACAGTGTCATAGAGACGAGGGGGTGGGCTCATTTTACTCAGACAACCAATCAGTCTCTCTGGATCATTGTGAAGCTATCAAGCCACGCCCTAGCAACCATTAAGAGCACCTTAGCAACAAGTCCCATAGACTTCTATTGAAAAAGATCAAAGGGATATCTCCGGATAGAAGTGTCATAGAAACACAAGGGTGGTCTCGTTTGACTCGGGACAGCAAACAGCCAATCATGCATCACTTCAACACTTCCTAGCCCCTCCCTAGCAACCATTGTCGAGCACCTTAACAACCAAAATCCATAGAGGGATATCTTCCATTCTGAATGTCACAGAGGCATGGGAGTTGGTTTATATCATTCATACTGACAAGCAGCCTTTGGAGATTCATGATTGGCAGCTGCCAAGCCACTCCCTAGCAACTACACAGAGTACCCTAGCAACCGTTTAGCAGTAACTATATCTCTGCACCAGAAAATCAGAGAGACTTCTGGGTTGATTTATTTCAATCAGGATGGCAAGGACACTTGATAAGTATCACTATGTTAACTGCCTAGCAACCAGATGGGGTTACCCTAGCAACCGAGTAACAAATCACATATCTCTGCATCAGAAAAACGTAGAGACTTCCGGGTTGACTTATTTCAATCAGGATGGCAAGGACACTTCATTAGTATCACTATGGTAACTGCCTAGCAACCAGATGGGCTTACCCTAGCAACCGAGTAACAAATCACATATCTCTGCATCACAAAAACATAGAGACTTCCGGGTTGACTTATTTCAATCAGGATGGCAAGGACACTTGATTACTATCACTATGGTAACTGCCTAGCAACCAGATGGGGTTACCCTAGCAACCGAGTAACAAATCACATATCTCTGCACCAGAAAAACGTAGAGACTTCCGGGTTGACTTATTTCAATCAGGATGGCAAGGACACTTCATTAGTATCACTATGGTAACTGCCTAGCAACCACATGAGCTTACCCTAGCAACCGAGTAACAAATCACATATCTCTGCATCAGAAAAACGTAGAGACTTCCGGGTTGACTTATTTCAATCAGGATGGCAAGGACACTTGATTAGTATCACTATGATTACTTCCTAGCAACCAGATGGGGTTACCCTAGCAACCGAGTAACAAATCACATATCTCTGCACCAGAAAATAGTACTGACTTCCGGGTTGATTTATTTCACTCAGGATGGCAAGGACACTTCATTACTATCACTATGGTAACTGCCTAGCAACCAGATGGGGTTACCCTAGCAACCGAGAAACAAATCACATATCTCGGCACCAGAAAAGAGTACAGACTTCCAGGTTGATTTATTTCAACCAGGATGGCAAGGACACTTCATTAGTATCACTATGGTAACTGCCTAGCAACCACATGGGGTTACCCTAGCAACCGAGTAACAAATCACATATCTCTGCATCAGAAAAACGTAGATACTTCTGGGTTGACTTATTTCAATCAGGATGGCAAGGACACTTGATTACTATCACTATGGTAACTGCCTAGCAACCAGATGGGGTTACCCTAGCAACCGAGTAACAAATCACATATCTCTGCACCAGAAAATAGTACTGACTTCTGGGTTGATTTATTTCACTCAGGATGGCAAGGACACTTGATTACTATCACTATGGTAACTGCCTAGCAACCAGATGGGGTTACCCTAGCAACCAAGTAACAAATCACATATCTCTGCACCAGAAATGAGTACAGACTTCCGGGTTGATTTATTTCACTCAGGATCGCAAGGACACTTGATTACTATCACTATGGTAACTGCCTAGCAACCAGATGGGGTTACCCTAGCAACCGAGTAAAAAATCACATATCTCTGCATCACAAAAGAGTACAGACTTCCGGGTTGATTTATTTCAACCAGGATGGCCAGGACACTTGATTAGTATCACTATGGTAACTGCCTAGCAACCAGATGGGGTTACCCTAGCAACCGAGTAACAAATCACATATCTCTGCACCAGAACACACTACAGACTTCCGGGTTGACTTATTTCACTCAGGATGGAAAGGAGCCATGTATTGTATTACCTTGGTAACTGCATAGCAACCACACGGGCTTACCCTAGCAACCGAGTAACAAATCACATATTTCTGCACCACAAAATCGTACAGACTTCTGGGTTGATTTATTTATGACCATAATTTTTGTTCTTTTCAAGTTACAACATGCTGTTTGACGAGTTTTGCCACGACAAGCACCACTCACATTTTCTTCAGGAAATGTACCTATCTAGTTTTATTTTTATTTTTATTTTTATATCTCTTAACAAAACTTCGGCACCTAACTCGTCCCGCACCGTTTGGCGTAGACCCACGAATGAGGTGTCAAATCGAACGGCCTATTGAGGACACGTGTGCTATGACTTTTATAAGCGATCGGGGGTACGGTATTTGCCCCAGGGGCAAAAAAGCGGCCGAAAAATCCCATAGACTTAACATTGAGACAAACTTTGACGCGTCACAGCTCCAAGCGAGGATTTCATAGAAACGTGTGATTTGCCACATTTGAAGAGGCTGGCAGGCTCTGTAAGAGCATACCTCAATATGGGGTAAAAGTTGCACCCCTGGGGGCAGGAGCTGCCCAAAAATGCCCCAATTGACTTATAATGGTGTAGGACGGCCCATGAAATGAAAAGGCATAGGGATTTGTATTGAACATAGCTCTGGATCACAGTGTCATAGAGACGAGGGGTGGGCTCATTTTACTCAGACGACCAATCAGTCTCTCAGGATCATTGTGAAGCTATCAAGCCACGCCCTAGCAACCATTAAGAGCACCTTAGCAACAAGTCCCATAGACTTCTATTGAAACATATCAAAGGGATATCTCCGGATAGAAGTGTCATAGAAACACAAGGGTGGTCTCGTTTGACTCGGGACAGCAAACAGCCAATCATGCATCAAATCAACACTTCCTAGCCCCTCCCTAGCAACCATTGTCGAGCACCTTAACAACCAAAATCCATAGAGGGATATCTTCCATTCTGAATGTCACAGAGGCATGGGAGTTGGTTTATATCATTCATACTGACAAGCAGCCTTTGGAGATTCATGATTGGCAGCTGCCAAGCCACTCCCTAGCAACTAAACAGAGTACCCTAGCAACCGTTTAGCAGTAACTATATCTCTGCACCAGAAAATCAGAGAGACTTCTGGGTTGATTTATTTCAATCAGGATGGCAAGGAGACTTGATTAGTATCACTATGGTAACTGCCTAGCAACCAGATGGGGTTACCCTAGCAACAGAGTAACAAATCACATATCTCTGCATCAGAAAAACGTAGAGACTTCCGGGTTGACTTATTTCAATCAGGATGGCAAGGACACTTCATTAGTATCACTATGGTAACTGCCTAGCAACCAGATGGGCTTACCCTAGCAACCGAGTAACAAATCACATATCTCTGCATCACAAAAACATAGAGACTTCCGGGTTGACTTATTTCAATCAGGATGGCAAGGAGACTTGATTAGTATCACTATGGTAACTGCCTAGCAACCATATGGGGTTACCCTAGCAACCGAGTAACAAATCACATATCTCTGCACCAGAAAATAGTCCAGACTTCTGGGTTGATTTATTTCACTCAGCATGGCAAGAACACTTGATTACTATCACTATGGTAACTTCCTAGCAACCAGATGGGGTTACCCTAGCAACCGAGTAACAAATCAAATATCTCTGCACCAGAAAACACTACAGACTTCCGGGTTGACTTATTTCATACAGGATGGCAAGGAGACTTGATAAGTATTACTATGGTAACTGCCTAGCAACCAGATGGGGTTACCCTAGCAACCGAGTAACAAATCACATATCTCTGCACCAGAATCCATAGAGATTTCTTGGTTGATTTATTTCAATCAGTATGCCAAGGAGACTTGATAAGTATCACTTTGGTAACTGCCTAGAAACCAGATGAGGTTACCCTAGCAACCGAGTAACAAATCACATATCTCTGCATCAGAACATCTTAGAAACTTCCGGGTTGACATATATGACTCAGTGTGGAAAGAAGGCTTGATAAGTATCACCCTAGTAACTGCTTAGCAACCAGATGGGGTTACCCTAGCAACCAATTATCCAATCCCATATCTCTTCACCAGAAAATCATACAGATTTCTGGGTTGATTCATTTCATACAGGATGGCAAGGAGACTTGATAAGTATTACTATGGTAACTGCCTAGCAACCAGATGGGGTTACCCTAGCAACCGAGTAACAAATCACATATCTCTGCACCAGAAATCCATAGAGATTTCTTGGTTGATTTATTTCAATCAGTATGGCAAGGAGACTTGATAAGTATCACTTTGGTAACTGCCTAGAAACCAGATGAGGTTACCCTAGCAACCGAGTAACAAATCACATATCTCTGCATCAGAACATCTTAGAAACTTCCGGGTTGACATATATGACTCAGTGTGGAAAGAAGGCTTGATAAGTATCACCCTAGTAACTGCTTAGCAACCAGATGGAGTTACCATAGCAACCAATTATCCAATCCCATATCTCTTCACCAGAACAACATTAAGACTTCTGGTTTTGTTTTTGGGACTCAGGGTCGCAAGGTTCGTTCGTTTGTTCTATCTATCTATCTATCTATCTATCTATCTATCTATCTATCTATCTATCTATCTATCTATCTATCTATCTATCTGAGTGTCAATATCTATCTATCTATCTATCTATCTATCTATCTATCTATCTATCTATCTGACTGAATGATCTTATAATTTTTAAACTTTGAAAACTACTAAAACTTATAACTAAACTAAAAACCTTAAAATTTCAAGCTTTTACAACTACTTCAAACTTTCATGCTAGGCTTTCTCAAGCCAACCTAAAGTTTGTACTCAAACTTTTTAATCTAGTATAAATATATATAATATTAAAGATGAACACAGCCAATGATCAAAATCACCGTATTATGTTCAGTTTGTTATATTTTCAAAATATTGTTTTTAGAATAAATGAATTTAAAATGTTATTGTTTGAAAAGGATTAGAAGCCAGGTTCCCACCATTAAAAATTCATCAGAGGCTCTGTGAAATAATGGTTAAAGAGGATCTGTGAAATAATGGTGGCAGTGTTACGATCCCTGCATTCTCTGTTTTCACTGTCACGTTTATGTCACCTTTCATTGTGGTCCACCCCACGTTTTCCGTTTCACTCTCGCCAGTCACGTCCCATGTCACTCTTCTTTGTTGTCCGTCCCGTGTGTTCCGTTTCAACGAACACGCTCCCTGTCATGTCTTCCTTGTTGCCCGCCTGTGTTTCACTGTCTCTGTTAGAACTACACTTCCCTTCATCCTCACTCCTCATCACCGCTGTCACAGCGTTATTGTCCGCACCTGTCGTCTATTTTATTATCACCTGTCTTCGTTAATCTATCATTGGTTTTGTTTGCTCATTGGTTCATTTGTTCTCTGTCTGTGTATTTAAGCCATCTGTTTGTTCTGTTGTTGTCGTTCATTAATGTCAGTATAATGTTTCCGTGTATCAGTTCCGATGTCTTCTTAAATGCTCTCTGTCCATGTTCCCTGTCAGTCTGTCTACTCGTTCATGGTTACCCTGTTGTCCGTCCAAGGTTCCCCTGCTGTTCTCGCGCTCCTGCCTGTTTTCCCATCGTGGACTTTGCTTTGTTCTAGTGTTTGTTTATTTCTGTCCTTATCCTAATAAAGCCCGCGTTTGGATCCACACTCTTGTCTGTCTTCCCTCATCATCACAGGCAGACAGTATACAGTGGCTTAAAAAAAATAATAGGGCAGGTATGAGGTCATGCTAGATAACAAACTGTATAAAAAAGGAGGGTTTTGTCCAAGAGAGTCAGATCTCAGCTGACACCTTGGGTTTGTAGGATTGCTCAATAAACTCACACCTGGAACTCCTGACTTCAAGAGTTTTCTTATTGACAGTGGAAGAAAAGTTCCACGCTCCACAACAGGGAAAACGAATTGTGACAGGGCAGAGGGTGTGGCCGGGTCGTGATGCTGCACACTCGGCCCCTAATCAGGCAAATCAAGTCAGCTGTCTGACACCTTTGTGTGTTTGCCTTTTTGTTTAATTAAACTATTGTATATTAAACTATTATTTATATTGTCAAGCCGGTTCTTGCTTCCTCCATTCCATTAACCCCTTTACACTGGTGCCGAAATCCAGGAAGGAGGAGGGATGCGCCATAGTGGAGTTCTGGCCGCTACCATCCACCCCAAAGGAGCAGCCACGGCCATCCGCCAGAGGAGATCGGCCATCTGGAAGCGGAGGAGCGGCCTCCAACCGCAAGGTGAGGAGGGGCTCCCAACCGCTTGATTAGGCTGATTAGGGGCCGGGTGTGCAGCATCACGACCTGGCCCCACCCTGTCACATTCCTCCCTCATTCTCTCAGGCTGGGTAGCCCCCAGCATGAAGTACACCCCCCCTTTCCCAGGTGGTGTGTGGGTGTGGAGGGGGCGTGCCTTCCGACCCATCTGCCGGCAGGTCATCCCTGCCTTCCTGAATCTGGGAGGGGATGGGGGAGGGAAACAACAATAATTAAAAACACAGGGGTACTCCTGGTAACAGTGCAGTACTCCCTAAAAACCAAAGTACAAGTCATCATTAGAGACTATAAAGCATCTACTTTTATTTGTGTACACTCACAATCACAACAAAATCTAAAATAAAGAAAATATAAAGGTGAGCTGTAAGCAGTCTCTGGGTTCGTGAGCATATATCTGAAACAAGTCACAAAAATGAACTGAAACTCTGTGAATACTTATCACACAAACATGAAACATATGTCTAAAGAAAGCTTAAAATGTTTACTTTTAAATAAAACAATTCAAATTTAAAACAAATATTTTCCTGCAATGTAATCTGTATGAAACAAAGCGATGTACAGTTTTTCCTGGCTCAGCTAATTTATCTCTAATGTGATCACACCCACCAGCAGTGCACGCTATACATACGCTAATGTGCTGAGACGATCAATGCAAATGGTAAACGCCCTTGACTGTGTCTTAAAAACAACAACTTCGTTCACTTTTCTGCGCATTTGAAAGACAGCACGATACACAAGTGAGAAAACTTCTGGATAGTGATGAAGAGTTAAATGAGTAAAGAATTTAGTTTAGACACTAAAAGTGTCTTACAAAAGTTCAATTACTATATTGTTTTCTACGAATGAGTGATCAGGA
The DNA here is from genome assembly GCF_025860055.1 of Xyrauchen texanus. NCBI lineage: Eukaryota > Metazoa > Chordata > Actinopteri > Cypriniformes > Catostomidae > Xyrauchen > Xyrauchen texanus. Next base: position 35,774,418 of record NC_068297.1, on the reverse strand, counting down.
TCGATGGTTTTTCACATCATTTTGTAGCAAAAACGTCTAGGTTATGGATTTAACCTCTGTTCCCTGATGGAGAGAACGAGACGTTGTGTCGAAGAAGCGACACTAGGGGTCTCTCTTGAGTGCCGAATATACCTCTGATCTATGACAAAAGGCCAATGAGAAGTTGGCGAACAGAATTAGCATGTTCCGCCCCTGGACATATGGTATAAAGGCATATGGGTATCCTGAATGAATCTGTAAAGAAATCTGTAAACAAAAGGCTCTCATGAGAATTAACATCTGAACTCTCTCTTGCATATGTAACAGCAACATCCGAGATGCAACAAACTGTGCAGCTAACACCTCCCTTCTAAAGTCTCTTCATCTCACTCCTCCTCCTCACTTAAAGCTCACTAAAAACCTATGCAATGTTAGGTTTGTACACACATGTTTGGTATCATGTAATGTCTCTCAGTGCGCCTGGTAAACTGGTCTCATCCTCCCAGCCATAATGAAAAGCAAAAAGAAGTTATAAAATATGAGAACTGTGGTGTGCCCCTTAAAGGTGTGCCCTCCCCAGATCCTCCATACCTCCTGTATGTAAATCTACAGGAACCCCCTCAACAGGGGACCAAAATCTAAATATAATGGCAGACACCACCATTTGGTAAGCATATTGAATTATCTGTGTATTTAAGGAGATGTGACACATTGCTCATGGAGTCTGTAGTGAGACTTCCCACACGATCACTGTGTGTAGTTCTTGTTGCCAGGTAAATGTGTCTATAAATTCCTCAATTTCTGAATTGCTGTTATTATACTTGATTGATGATTTCACTCTATGAATTGGATTTTGAATTATTGTTCTATTTACCTGGTCAATAAATTGTAAACATTTGATTTATTCTGACAAACTCTGAAATTGCTTTTCCCAAACAGATTGAACGATTCGTATGTTACCGCAAGTCTGCGTCAGATTAGTGATGACTAATATTTGGCATCAATTGAAGTGTACTTGGTTTGCAAAGACAAAAAGGGAATTTCCATTTAGAACAGCAAATGCTGCTTGACCAATCTAAATTCGGGTGTGTCTTACCTCTGTTTTAATTTGATGTTTCTCCAGATAAGTGTACGTGGGAAACCATGCATGGCCAATCCAAAGCTATTATAAGAGAAGTTATGTTGGTCAACTTACATCTGTAATAGTGGCCGTGACCTCTACTGAAGAAAACGTTAAGTTACATTCAAGTGTATGCAATTCCATGGGGCTATACTGAAGTATCTTTGATTGTGTGAACTTGAACGTGACCGATCTCAGGTATATAGCAATTACCTCTGTTTGATGATCCAATACTGGCCGCTTGTGATCGTGAGACCCGCGGTGTAGAGAAAAACATGCAAGGACCTCAAAGCGACATAGTTTCTTAATCTAAACGGGTAAAATATAATTAAAGGAGTTAAAAGAATAATAAAACATTCGCTCACTTTTAATGATGCTCAGATATCATTAAAAACCTTTTTCATTTATGGAGTCAGATGAAATAACGAGGTAATACATAAGAGAAAATGAAAGACAAGAAAGACAGTAACGTGCAGAGACCTTCACCCATATTATTGGAGACCGCCATTGGACCGATAAACGGGCTTACAAATCTGTTTCATTCAGGATTTTTCTGAAGAGCCGGAAATGGTCTGGCCACAACAGTGGCTCGGCTCAGCGACGTGGCCGGGAGGACACAATGTCTTGTTCCCTCCATCAGGAAACGGAGGTTACATCCATAACCTAAACGTTCCCGGTCTGTCGCTCACTTCGACATTGTGTTGAAGAAGTGACACTAAGGGTCCGATTTAAATCACGGCATGCGCTGAGCCGTGTACGTGTACTGCTGACACAGGAGCGGGCAGGTACTTGACGTGCCAAAATGACCAGCTGTATCAGACTGCACGTACCCTTCCCCAATGCCCAATAAAGTCGTCGGAACCCTTATAGTTACCCTTGACAGGGGAACAAGGTGATGCTTGCCAACATGGGAATGGGCCGAGCCTAGCTGGGCCTCTTTTCTCTCTATGTGTCTTGCATAGAAAACAACGGCTGGGGCCCTTACACGCATCGTGGGAAGGGGGTCTTTCCCAGTTTCTTATTCTTTTAGGGGGAAAAGACCCTGCGGAGAGCACACCCGCCCAGAGAGGGTGAGGTAAAAGTGGCGAAATACACCACATGGGCTTGTAGGTCACATATAGGAAGTGGCGCGGTGGTAGATCCCGCCTCTATGGAGGGAGGAGTTGCTACAGACACGGCGACCGGGGGACAGCGGGATCTGCCTGAGGGAGACGCGGGTCCACTCGTAAGGAGACCGTACTGTGGAAAATACACACAGGTGGAATGTCCACGTAGGAGCTCTAACCTGTGGAACACCTATTACAGTACAGGGTAGATTTGAGTACCCGCAGTGGATTGGGTCGGTGAATTGCGGACTCACTGGACTAAGGGAGTCATCCAGGGAGCCGAGTGAGTGGGCTCTCCTGGGAGAAAAAGCGCACGGTATTACCTCAGCCGAGGGAAAAGACGCTAGGTGCAAGCGATTCACCCGGTCGATCCGTCAGCGTGTTACCGAGTTCTTCCGGCTCGGACCTGAGAAAACACGGGACGAGACTGACTCTACCCTAAGATTGTAGAATCTCGCAAAGGTATTAGGTGTTGCCCAACCCGCTGTTCTGCATATGTCTGCCAGGGAGATAACGCTGGCCAGTGCCCACGAGGATGCAACATTCCTTGTTGAGTGTCCTCGGACCCGCAAGGAGGGGGCACGGCCTGGGTGCGATAGGCCAATGAAATGGCGTCCATCATCCAATGGGAGAGCCTCGGTTTGGAGACAGAGTTCCCTTTCCACTGTCCACCAAAGCAGACAAAGAGCTGCTCAGAGCGTCTAAAGCTCTGTGTGCAGTCCAAGTAGGTACGCAAAGCACGTACCGGACACAGCAATGAAGGGGCTGGGTCTGCCTCCTCCCGGGGCAGCGCTTGCAGGTTCACTACCTGATCTCTGAAGGACGTGGTAGGAACCTTGGGCACGTAGCCCAGCCGCTTAGGATCACATGTGTGTCAGCCGGACCGAACTCCAGGCAAGTGTCGCTGACAGAGAATGCTTGCAGGTCCCCACCCCTCTTGATGGAGGCGAGCGTGATCAGCAGGGCTGTTTTTAAGGAGAGGGCCCTGAGTCCAACTGATTCTAGCGGCTCGAAGGGGGGTCTCTGAAGGCCCGAGAGGACCACTGAGAGATCCCAGGAGGGGAACAAGCTTGGCCGGGAGGTATTTAACCTCTGGGCACCTCTTAGGAACCTGATAATCAAGCTGTGCTTACCCAAAGACTTGCCGTCTACTGCATCGTGGTGGGCTGCGATAGCAGCTAGATACACCTTCAAGGTGGACGGGGACAGCCCCTACAACCTCTCCTGTAGAAATGAGAGCACTGACCTGACTGCACACCTTTGTGGGTCTTCGCCCCGAGAACAACACCAATTCGCGAACAAGCGCCACTTTAGGGCATAAAGTTGCCTGGTAGAAGGGGCTCTGGTTGATTGTGTCTACAACAGTAGGTGGTAGATCAGCTAGATCTTCCGCGTCCCATCCAGGGGCCAGACGTGGAGCGACTTGAGTCGTTGCTGGCTCCAAAGGAGTAGACGACAGGCGATTTGTGACATGTGGCGGGAGCGTACGCCGCCTTGGTGATTTATGTACGTTACCGCGGTGGCGCTGTCTGATTTGATCAAGATGTGTTTGTCCTGAACTAGCGGGAGAAACTTACGCAAGGCAAAAAAACAGTCAGCAACTCCAGGCAGTTGATGTGCCAGCGCAGCGGGGCCCCCTTCCAACGGCCTGCAGCTGCGAGCCAGATGCACACTGCGCCCAAACCCGATCTGGAGGCGTCGGTCGTGACATGGTTTGAATTTTTGCCGGCAGGCGGGGGTGACCATCACACGGTGCCTGCCGCAGCGTCATGCTCGTCTCGGGACTCAAGTCTGTAGCCAGTGCTTAAGCAGTCTCATATGCATCAACCCCAGCGGCCCGACCGCCGCGGAGGATTCCGTATGCACCAGGAGCCTCTGGAAAATTTTTAAAGGGACCGTTGTGCCTGGCCTGAAAGTGGCAAGGCATTTCAGCATTGACTGCGCGCGCTCGTTGGTGAGGTGCGCTGACATTGAGACTGAGTCTAACTCCATGCCGAGAAAAGAGATACTCTGAACCGGGGCTAACTTGCTCTATTCCCAGTTGCGGAACTGAAGCCCTAAACGGCTGAGGAACTGGCCTGAGCAACTGGTCCCTGTGGGCGCATAGTAACTCTCGGGAGTGGGCCAGGATGAGCCAGTCGCCGAGGTAGTTGAGTTCTGCTGGACGGAAGTCAACGAGCCCGCCGGGGGGGCAGGAGGTTCGCAGGGACATACCCGGCGAAACCACGCCTGCTGCCATCCCCTGATCGCCTCCATCGCCAGCCGTGTCATCCTCAATTCCGTGGGAAGAAGGAGCGACTGGGGGGGGCGGCTGGAGTGGCGTTCCTTCGGTTGAAGGAAAGATGCGACCGCAATGTTGCCATGGTCATGTTCTCGCAGTGAACTACACAGGGGCGGAAAGGCATCTTCACAAAGACGCATGCTGAAAAGGATGTTCAACGCTGCTGTGTATTGCTCTTTTAAGAGGAAAATACTCTTTTAGAGAAAATCACTCTTTTATAAACTCTTTTAAGTTTGTGCTGTTGAAGTGCCCAGGGGCAAACTGCACTGCTGTGCAGAGAAGAGTATGACCCGCATGTCCGGGAGCGGGACATGCAAATTCTGTTCGCCAACTTCTCATTGGCCTTTTTTCATAGATCAGAGGTATATTCGGCGCTCAAGAGAGACCCATAGTGTCACTTCTTCGACACAACGTCGAAGTGAGCGACAGACGGGGAACTCTAGGCTACAAGATCCAGTTCTCAAAAGGTTTGTGGACAAATGTTTAGTATGTGTTATATGGCCTTATTTCAATGACTTAAAATTTTATTGTTGTCAAAAAACATGCATAAACGTTATTTTCTCAAAAATACAAATGTGTACACACATGTTGCTCACATATTATTGTAGTCCAGTTTGTGCTGAATACAGTGTTATCAGACTTTAGCCATTAATTTGTTTTTAAGCAACTGAAAAAAGCACAAATGTCAAGGCATGTCAAAACTTCTCCATGGCCCAAATCACCCTCAGACCCCAGAGGGTTAAACTAGTATTTATATTGTCAAGCCGATTCTCGCCTCCTCCTTTCCATTAACCCCTTAACACTAATATTTGCAGTTTATCACATTTCCTTGCAGACCTCATTGTCTGAAGACATGCTGGAAAACCAAATAAAACTAAACATTTTTAACAATTGAAGTCAGTATGTTGGCACATTCAAAATTCTTGTCTGCATGTGTGTGTTTTAAATCACAGATTTCAATGGCAATGACAAGAACAACTTAGTGCCTCTTTAGGACAACAATGCCAAGAGTGCCACTTTGTCCACATCCAGAGGTGTTGGCTTACATGTGCGCAGACGCGGCGTCAGCCGATTTTGCCGGGGCTTCAGCCCCGAATGTTTTGAGTGTAGCCCCGAATGTATTTTGAAATGTTGACTGACAAATATGAAACCGGACAATTGCCTATGTAAACCCCCGTAATCATAAGTTACCTTATTTAATTGTGCTTTGGCTTTGCACATACTGCATACAGCCTGTAAAATAGACATAGGTCTTAAAAATAATCTAGCCTATAGAATAAGTTTCTTTGCTGTCGGTAGCCTATGGGCGACTCCGTTTCTTCCTCTCTGTTGAATATGCAGCAGGTAGGGGAGGAGTTGACATCAACTAACATTACTTAGTGGAGAGTTAACAGCAGTTAGCAGGAAAGACAGCAAAAATGAAGCAAATGAGGCTTTGGGGATTTTTCCGAAAGAAGTCAGTGGGTAGCCAGGAACACTAGTTTTAAAACACTCCACTTGTAACGAGAGCCAGTAGGTAGATATCTGTGCAATGTGTAAACCTCACTCTCCTGACCTCAAAAGGTGTACATATGACTTAAGCTACTTGTTAGCTCCTTGTTAGCGCATACGCCTCTCATGCCGGAGACCGCGGTTCGAGTCCCGTTTGGAGTGTACTTTTCTTGTTTATCAGGTGTTGCTTTCTCTAAGGATAACCAATAAGCATTAACATTAAATGTATGCATGACCTGTTTTGTGATATTAGTTTGTAGTAAATATACACTTTGATTTGATTGTAGAGAGTAGCAAAGATGAGCAACAGACTGAGGAGCCAGCAGCAGCTGTGCCAGAATCAGGCATGGAAACAATTAATCAGTCACTTTACTTTAGAGAAAGTTAAAAGTGAAACATTGTTTATCCCAATGCTCCTAATGCTCCTAATGAACGGATTTTGACAGATGAACATGGAAAATGATATAAAGTTCGATGCATGGTGTGTCAATGAACTTAGAACAAAGTCATTCATGTATTGCTTTAACTTAGGATCATATACATCATTTTGACTATTTATGTCAAAAAATATTAATTATTTATATTAAAAAGATTTTTTACCTCACTTTACTCACTATAATATAACTCTTTTGTGATGACTTTATGGTAATGTACATGAAAATTCAAGAATCATGATAGATCTTAGGGCAATCCCACTGATCTGCTCTTCCCAATACATTTTCTTCAATGGTATTGGTCTACGATTAGAAATATGTAGCACTTGATGAATTAGTTGTTTGAAGCTGATTTGCAATAAGTTATGTGCTGTATCTGTTCTTTTGCATCACAGATGATTCAGGGAGGAGAGAGGATGAGTTAGTCGAGGATAGTACTAGAGTGGAAGATTTAGGAACTGTAGAAACAGGCCCAGCCAGAACAAAATTCAAAGAATACCCTCTCACCAGCTTTGGACTACAGAGAAGTGGTTGCTAGTGTGAAAATAAAATTGTCTGGGCTAAGCCCCGGATGTCCTTCAATGCTGGAAACGCCTCTGCATGTGCGTGACCACGTATCAGAGGCTGTTTTACCAATCAAGACCTCTTTGGGTTCCATTTTTGCTTTCCATTTCCATTCCATTTCCTATTTTAGAGGGCCATTCAGGTTGACAAACATTAGGGAAGATACATTCTTCAGCATGAGATTGATCCATATAGGGCTGATGACATAGGCGGAAATCGCGGAGGGGTCAGGGGGGTCAGGACCCCCCTATCTGAGGGTTGTCCCCCCTAAAATACCATTAAAATATGTGTATTGTAAATAATATAATGATATATTCTTAAAATAATTGTTTAAGAAATAAAATAATACAAATGCAAATGGGGCAACAACAAAAAAACGTTTTAAACATTTCGATTCCCTTTCCCTTGCCTCGCAGTGCTTGTCCACTGCCTCCGCCCCTTTTACCTCACCACCGACACACACACATTCCGGTGGCGGGAGAGAAGAACAAAGTTTTTGAGTAGTTGTGTAACTCCAGTAAGTCAATGTTATTTTATTCACTTTAAACATTGGATGAAGTGATTATTTTCTCTTTAATATAGATGATGCTGAGTCATTAATAAATCATGTCAAAAAACAAATAGATTATTGTGTACTTGTGTACCAATGTACTTTTGTCACTGATGCAGTCTGCTATGTTAGCGATTATAACGTTTAACGTTACCCTTGTTTAATACAGTCTATGCGTTTACCTAGCTTGTTTAATACAGTAGTATATCCCCACTCACACACACCCATAGTGTGTACGCATACACTACGTGATGTAACGTCAGTCTTGTAGATTAGACTAGTCCGGGTGCACGTTTAGATTTTAACGCTTTCACTGTGATTTAGTCGGTTTATATCATTTAATATAGTTCATCTAATATAATATCACACTAAGAGTGCAGTTTTTCTCCAGATATCAGCATGATAACAAATGTGATTTTGATTTTATACAAGTTTAATAAACAAGAAGTTAATATTAAGTGATGTAAATCGTTTTATTTCTTTTATATGGGGACACTTTTTCACAATATTGACATTTTTCATTACATTTAAGTTGAAAACGTATCTTTTTAACTTAGCTTTTAGTTAAGGGTATTTGTTAATTGAAGTAATAACTTATTTTTATTTAGTTTTTTTTTCCCTCTTTCTCGTCTATTCTGATCTCACTATACAGTTGTGTGAGGGGATATGTCTAAGAGTGTAGTCATGCCTTCATTTGCTAGGCATGGTAAATGTTTTTATGTATGTTTTAATTATAAATGTGAAGCAACAACATTGCTATTAAATGTGATATATAAATAAATAAAAGTTGAAGTTAAGTTCAAATTCCATTGTATTTTGGTGACTTGATTGTGTAAACAACTTATTTACAAAAAATATATGGTTTTGAAGAATATTTTGGTCAATTTAGTCAGCTTTTTCATTAAACCAGAAAGAAACTTTGAGAAGAAGGATAATGGAACGGTATCCATGCTACACTAATAATAGTAGTAAGGCTTTCCTCAGTGTACACGTATCCATGCAAGTACAATTTTGCCTGTATTATTGGTGTCTCCTTCAAAAATTGCTCTTGAGAATTTTTATGTTTATTGTCCCCCTCCAACATTTTGATGAAATTTTCACCACTGGCTGATGATAGTGTTCATTAGACTGAATCCTCATTCACATGTGGCACTGCTCACAGGTATTAGGTTCATGATATTGGTTAGTGGGGCCAATCCATGTGGTATGACACTGGTGTCCTCTTTATAATCTCGAAACCCCTCGAGAACACTTCTTGTGTCAAGTGTAAACTGATGCGCAAGCTGTTTGATGCAAATCTCTCCATAATGTTCATACAAGGGCTCAGGCCAGTTTGCTGCTTCTAAAACTTTAAACTTTTCAAGCAAGTCCACGTACATCAAGGTATTTGTAGCTGATACACTTGAATTTTTGCTTGATGCATTTGTAAATAACCTCTTTTCCATGTTCTTGATGAGGGATTCAAGGAAGTGGTTTGAATCAATCTGCTTCATTCTAATATTAGCTTTTAAGCAGATGTCATGAAACTCTTTATTCTCTGAAGCATCCAAGGCTTCCTGCCTTTTTTCACCTGAAACCACTATCATAGAGTGGTTTCAGGTGAAAATCTGAAACCGCCACGGGCGGGTGACGTCATGACCAGGACAGGATATAAGCACATCCGGTGCGTTACTCGCGTTAGCTTTTGTAGCTATTGTAGGGTATCTAGGTTCAGGTTTGGGGAATGTACAATTAATTTTAATGATCGTAATCAATGATTAATCATATGGTTTGAACTAGATAGCAATACATACCAAATTGCCCCAAAAAGGGCTTATACAGTCCAAGAGTCTGCTTCAGATATATAGATAATTAAACACAACGAATTATAATTAATTAGGAATATACATCATATGCAGACAGGCTATATTAATTTTCAGAACACCTTAAGGGAATTGACCCGTATCGCAACTCACCAGTTCGTCCAGCGAACCGCTTTGCTAAATACTCTTGATCAATTCTCCAGAAGGTTTATTCTTAGTTATAAGCTCACTCATCAAAGCACGTTAACTTACTTTGATAATATCAGCTCGTAGCTTTAGATCGCACATTGAAGAGGCTTTGTTTTATGACCAACAAACACAGACAATCAAGCGTATAATTGGGTTTAATACAAGGAACTAGGATATATCACTACACTTAACAAACAAACATTTAACATATAACATGAAACAAACAAAGTAAAAACAGTGAGGAAAATAAAGAGATTATGGTATAGCAAACTTGTTACAATTTGTTAAACCTTCAGAGCCATCAAGGAGTTACACACTTTAACGCATTGGAATTTAGATGAAATAATACTTGCACAATGGACCTTTGTGTCAGCTGAGTGTCGTGTCCTCGTGGCGTCCTTGAGATGGGCTTTCTGTCGGTGCTTCCAGAGCGTGGATTGCTCGCAGAAAGTTCAAAGCGTCTTAAGAGTGACTGTTGGAGAGTTGAAATGTTCAGCAGAAGAGAGTGGGAAGAATGCAAAAGAGCGGAGGTGGTAGCAGCAGAAGAGATGTAAGAGCAGAGTTGAAATGTTCAGCAGAAGAGAAAGATTCAATGCCGGAGCCTAACTTTTAAGGCAGGGAGGTCACACCTCCTTTGGGAGAAATGACCCAATGAGGCCCCTTTGTTTTGGGTGCGAGATGGTTTCTTCATTTGCATAATTTACGACTTTAAAGGCTTTTGGGTTGAATCACTCAAAAGACAGTAAAACATAGCAGAATACCTTTTAATGTACCCTTATATTTATATTCAGCTAGGACAAGTCGTAAGGTTTAATTTGATACCAAGAAACGTGTATTTGGTACACTTAAAAGTGGATATACATTTTAAGACCCTTTATATAAGGCCTCAGAGTTTAACTACACAACTAAACAATCTTAACTAGTTTGATATAACAGCATACTGGGATAAACATATTTCCTTCAAAATAAGCCCTTCTGGGTTTTAAATGAAAGACACACACATTTTTACGTTCAAAGTCTCCCCTTCCTTTTCCACATGGTAAGGCACGAGTGGGGCGAGTCACATGGGTAGGGGGTTTTGGAAGGCACGAGGATTCTCTGTCAATAGCGCATTATACTCCCCAGACTCGCCGGCGCTATTTCAGTGATTTAGATAAGGTTTAACAGTGTGTTCCTTGTATTCAGAATCCGTGAGTCCATGATTCTCCTCATACTCTACAGTCCCCCTTTTTGTCAGATGAAGTCCCTGTTGGAGACATCATCGGACGACAATCATCACAATGGTGGATGGCAGGTGAATCATGAGGGTTTTGTAGCAGGTGGTTATTCGGACTGAGGGCTCAATTCGATGAGGTTCTCTGGCGTGGTCCCCTCTTTCCGGGGGTTCCGTCGGAAACCTACAGACAGGGCTTTCGTGAGCTTGGCTGTGGATGTTTGCATCTCGTTGAGCCTCCTGTACAGGATGAAGGCCAGGCCTAGTGTCAGGAGGTGGCTGATTCCCATAGAGATACACAGCGCAGTGTCAGCTGTGGTCCAGGCTTGGACTACAGGTGAGGTGGTCAAGATGGGCATTCGATACAAGGCTTGGAGGGCTGTGTCGATAGGAGCAATGTCAATTAACTGGGAGCCCCCTCTTTCGATCCACAGTTCCAGTTCTGGATCTAGGGTGAGGTTTTGATTCATTTTTTTTTTACATTTTATGCATTTGGCAGACGCTTTTATCCAAAGCGACTAACAGTGCAATTATTACAGGGACAATCCCCCCGGAACAACCTGGAGTTAAGTGCCTTGCTCAAGGGCACAATGGTGGTGGCCGTGGGGTTCGAACCAACGACCTTCTGATTAACAGCCCTGTGCTTTAGCCACTACGCCACCACCACTCCATAATGGATTCTGGAAAAAAGATGGGATTTCCAGTTCTGATTCGTACTCTTCGCCTGGAAGATGGTATAGTGCCAGGTCATCGAGGTGGAGGATGGCACCTTTCGGGACTTGAATCCACATGCTCTGGTTGGGCAAGGTGAGACAGGTGGCGGTGTCATGCTGGTCGTAGGTGAGTGTAGCTGTGCGCACAGGAGTGTTAACGAGCCACCTGTCGCCTACGATCTCTGCTTGTGTCTCGGTGACTTGAGTGCGAGGCTTGGCATCGGCGGGGCAGCGGGTATCGCTGACCAGGTGTTGCAGCCCGCAGATTCCGTCAGTGTTGTCTCTGAGGAAGGGTTTACTGGGGCAGAGGCAGTGAATGTCTTTGGTCAACGTGCACATGTGCAGATTTGGGGCCAGGTACAGCTGTGGGTCGCTGTTGTGGTAGGCCACCACGTCTGGGGTGTGGATCTTGATGTGCGTGTTACCTTTCCAAAACCCGATATTGACGATGTCCTTGAGCCGGTAGATTTGGCTTGACTCTATGATGGGTAGGTTCAGGAGAAAACCCACTTCCCTCTGCTCGGTGTCGACGTAGAGTGGGATGGCGCTACCCAGAGAGTAGGCAAGGTGTAGTTATAACGGGTCAGTTGTCGTGGTGATGGCAGAAGCCAGCACGGGGCTTAAGGGTATCAGGTACGGTGGAATTCTACCCATGGCTGTCAATGGAGGAGCTCACCTCCCACAGCATGTCTGTCATCAGGGCTGTGACCAGCTGCGTTTGAGCAAAATCGTTCTGGAAGACAGTAAACAGCTGTTTCATGGAGTTCACTGTCTGGTTCAGTAGAACGCTGTGAGTGTTGAGGATTACCACCGTTCCTCTCAAGGTCTTGCCGATGGTCTGCAGGGATGCACTCTGTGTGGTGAGTTGCTCTTTTAGCTGTTGTTGGGCGAAAGCAAATGTTGCTTTCAGGTGCTAGTGTAGCTCGTCGAGGCACTGGTGAGTGGTGCAGGCTGTGACGAGGCTGGAGTCTCCTGGCTGATTTGAGAGGCTTGAGAGGCGGAGCTCTGGGAATCTCGAGAGGTGGAGCTCTAGGAAGCTCGAGGGGCGCTGGTTCTTGGACGGTCATGGCTACTGGCGCTGGCTCAGGGATGGTCGAGGCATCCGGCACATGGCGCGTCATGGGCATAACGTAGCATGACCCCCCTTAGGCACTGTGGCATCACAAGCATTGGCGCTGTGATGTCGTCCGGTGCATACCACAAAATGTTGTGTATCACACGCAGCATGTGCTGTATGTCATGCAGTCGTCTGAGGCGCTGGTTGTCAGTGAGGTCAGACGGTTCCAGAGGGTGGTTGGTGGGGTCTGAGAGGTGGTTCAGAAAAGTTTGTATGGTTTTTCAGAGGGTGGTTGGTGGGGTCTGAGAGGTGGTTCAGGAAAGTCTTTATGGTTTTGTCAGTTCTGTTCTGCATACCTGGTCTTTGTCCACTGGCATGACTGAAGTTATGGAGATGATCTTGAAGGGGGTTGTGAACACTGTGTTGTCTGTGTACCCTTCGGGTATCATTGAAGCTGGGATGGGCCCAATGATTGGTAATGTGAGTTCGAAGTCATGGAAGTCGTGACTCACTAGCCATCCTGCCCGGTAGGCTTTTGGAATTGTGATGTTCGTTGCCATGCAGTTGTTGAAGAGGATGTAAACAGCACGGGATGACACTTCAGTGAGGGGCGTGGCTTCCAGTGTGAGTCCAAGTTCAACGCATTCGGGTGAAGGTTGAAAGAAACCCAGCGTGTGGTTTAGGGTTTGACCACAGCGCATGTTGAGCCGAACAGCGACCCCTTTGGTGTAGGCTGGTACTACAGTTTCCTGTTCGTTGACCAAAGTGCAGACCTCTGGAATGGTCTGCCCTGGCAAGAGGTTCTCAGTGTTAGTTGGAACAACAGCTGGCTGTAAAGTCAGTGGGGCCCACAATACCTCATTAATAATGTCTACATGAGCCTGGAGGCGAATCAGAATGTCTGCTCCAATGTAGACATCATGGGGCGGGTCCGGAAGGACCAGGAAGTAATGGGTCAGACACCAGTGGTTCCAGTTCAAGTTCAAAGCGCAGATAACTTTGGCAGTCACTATTGTTGATGGGCATGAGCTCAAAGGAAAATGGGTGCGCTTGCTGGCAGAAGGAAGGTCCGGTGTGACTTTGATGAGGTCATTGAATAGTGAGAGACTGATGGCTGAGTGGTCTGCCCATAGTGCAAGGACAATGTCAGTAGTGGTTACATCATTCAACTCCAGGTCATTGCTGACCTTGGGGCAGAAGGGCTCAGAGTCTATGGTGAGTTGAAATGTGCAGAGTAGCGAACTTGAACCTTGCTCTGGTGTTGAGGCTGTGTCCCTGTGGCTGGCTGTGAGAGTTCCTGTGACCTCTGTGACCTGACAGTCTGGCTCAGGTGATCTGGGAGGCCGAAAGGGGAGAGGGTCCCACACTTGAGCCCAAATCTTCAGCTGTCTGAAGTCCAGCAGGGGCTCGAAGCGGTCTAGCAGATCTTTGCCGATGAGGAGGGGATATGTGTCCATCGGTGAGATGTACACAGGGTGTACCAGGCTCATGGGACCAATAGTTAGGTGAATGGGAGCTACCTGTTCAAGCCGAATGTCATTTTGGCTGTATGACTGCACATTCAGCACACAATTCTGAGAGTTTAGAGTTCGATTTTTTTTCTTAGCTTCAAATCTGAGTCTTTCAAAGAGTTCGGCTGACATCAAGGTGAGGTCTGCTCCGGTGTCTACGAGGGCTTCGAGTCTCACCTCATGTTCCACAGTGATGGCGAGATAGAGTTTTTGTGCTACCCCCTTTTCGATCAGATTCCCCAGGAATTTTGGTGTTGGGGCTTGTGTGTTGATCGATAAGCAGTTAGGGTCAGTCTCGGGTGACTCGGTGCAGAGACACACAACCAAAAAGCACTTTCTGGTATCTTAGGGGCTTGGTCACTGGTGTGATGGATTGGGTTGTCCGCTGCAGGATGTGTGGTTGTCAACTGTAGTGAGTGGGTGGCGCTGTCACTTGGTGATGTGATAGCTGGTTCGGTAGTCTGTGTCTGAAGAGCGGTGCTCTGGGTGCTTGGTTCAGTAGGAGGGCAGTCAGGAAGGGTGTTGGTTTCAGGCCTTACACTTAGTAATGAGGAGTCTGGCCTGTCCTCTTTGTCTTCCTTGTGAGGTTTCTTATGGAGAAGCTCTTTCAGGATTTTCAAGAGCTCTGCGGTCTCTGACGTGGCCTCACTGTTTTTCTTTGAGGGAGGCTCAGACTTGGACTTGGCTGGGGCATGCTGGAAGGGTTTCCACTGCGGGCTGTCTGGGCTGGACGTTCTAGTCTATGGGGTTCGGCTCTTTCTGGGCCGTTGGCTGGCTTCCCACGTGGCTCCACCCTTTTGGTTGTGGGGGGGGCCGTGGGCTGCCGTAGGATCTTTCAGAGTGCCCGCTCTGGTGCTTAGGACAAGCACCATCACGGCTGCACTGCCCTCTGCCGGCTTGCAATTGTCTTGACTCGTTGTTAAAAGTTCTGTTACTGTGGTGCTGTTGGGCGCCCTCTAGTGCCAGCTCTGAGCGCTGATCAGTGACAGGGCAAATGGATGGAATTTTTACAGTCTTTTCAGAGGCAATTTTCTGCTTGATGAAAGCTTTATGGGCCAAGTCTCGCAGTTGTTGGGTAGTCATGGTGTGAGGACAGGCCAGGACCCCTAAGTGATGGCTCACTGTGGGATGCAGATTTCGGAGAACCAAAGTTCTGAAGTTGAAATCTTCTTCCATGCCCGGTTCATTTCGTGCTCCGAAGTAGGCTCGTCGGATTCGTCCGTAGTAGGCCTGTGGCATTTCCAGCCGAGCCTGCTTGAGGTTCATGGCGGCGATGAGTCCTTGATCAGTTTCTGGATCAGAGAATTTTCTGATGAAAGCCTGCCGCAGCTGTTGGTAGTCTGTTTTGACAGTCTCTGGTTGACGGTCTAGGAAGCTGCATACGTCATGGCTAGACGTAATTCTGAGCAAGTACAATCTGTCCCACGTGGTCACGTGGGGAACAGTGTGCAAGTGAAAGTCAATGTCTTGCAGGTAGGCGTGCACATCGTGGCCTCCTGCAGGGTTTGGGGTGAAAGTAGGAATGTTCCTGGCCAGCTTGTCAAGTTCTTTGGGGGCCATGCCATGATCAGTGGCAGGGGTTCGCTGGAAAGCCCCCCCCTCGCTGCTGACGGGGGTCCTTGTAAGCTGGCTGGTGATGTTTCGAACAGTGGGCTTTCGCCCCCCTTTTCAGCTCTTAGGTCTGGGCTGAAAGGTACGGACCGGCTGGTAGGGGGAAACTCTGTGGTGTGCGTTTCCCCTTCCGAATCACTTTTAAGTCTATAAGAGTGTTTCAACTCTCTGTGAACAATGTCATGTTCATTTTTTAGATAGTCTCTGTGCTGAACAAGTTCATGGATTGCAGCTCGGGCCGTGTTCAGGTGCTTTTCACAGGCTTTAGCTTTAGCATCTCTTTCTTTCAGTTCAATCTCTGCTCTTGCATGGAGAGACTCGCCTTGTCGCAGCTTTTCGTCGAGTTCCTCTCTGTCTCATTTCTCCAACTGTTCTCTTTGGTCTGTGTCTAGGAGAAGATTTTCCAGGGCATTTTGAAGTCGCTCTACTTCCTTTTGTAGCTCTGGGTCCATTTCATCCTCTTCCTTTCGCCGTTCCTCGGTCTCGAGGTGTAGCTGATCTAGGCGACTCTGGGTTTTGGCTTGGTTCCTCCGGGCCTCCTCAGCTTGGAGTTTTAGCATTGCTGCCTCCTGCTCCAGGTCGATGGTGATTCTTTCGCTGAGCCGTGCCTGGGCGACAAGGGTGTGGGTGAGGTTTCCCACGATTCTGGCCCAGTCTTTGTAGTTGTAGGTCTGGGTTGGATCGTTTTCCATCAGCTTGTCCAAGTCGGCGTCCAGCTGCTCTCGACCCAGGTGCTGTAGGTCCCTGGCGTCCTTGGGTAGGACGGTGTCCGTCATTGCGCTCAGCCAGGCCTCGGGGTGATCCCAGTGGGCTGCGGGACTGGACGAACAGGACATACTGGCTTACTGTAGGCGAGAAGAACACAGCACACACAAAGAGACCACTGCAAGTTTGTGTAGGGTTAACGAGCTACAATGAGGTGGCTATTATAAGCCGTAATTTTGACTAACTGGTGCAGACCGTTAGACGGTTAGGGGGGCCGAATTTCGCGGGTCAGTGCAGGTCTAAATAAAGGATTTGACAAGGCGGCAGCCCAAAAGGGTCATCTGATGATGCGGGCTGCTTGTTGGTTCCTTTATTCAGTTTTCCTTGATGGCTCTTGTAGGCTCTGTCTTAATGTGAACTGGAAGTACACAACACGACAGAACAGCACAGCCGAATAGAGTAGAACACAATAATGTTAGGAATAGATAGGGAGGAGAAAAAGGGCCTAAGTCTACCACCACTGCTAGGGTTTATGATAGGACCAACAGGGTGGGGTGCTATCGAGGTATGAACCCTAGGAAGATGGTGTGGCTTAGGGGAGAGAAAGAAAAGAAATGGGCCAAACGCTTAAATGACCGGAGGAATGTCTACTATTATGTGGCCTATACTGGTGGATGGATTTTACCTTATTTTAGTTTGCCTGGGGTAAATTGAGGTCACCTCTGGTTGGAGCCGGCGTAGTGGTCAATCTTTCCGTCGTCCCCAAACACTCAACCGCAGTGTCCCCGGGCCTCTCTGTTCATCTGTACCAAGGTGCACCCGCTCATACAACTTGACTTTAAACACAACCGGCGCTACCAAGGTGTCAACGGTCAGATGGCACGGCAAAGTGGATTTTCCCCAGAACCCTCAAAAAGAGTGGCCCCTCTTCAGGCCCTGGTTTGGGTAATTATTCCTAAATTGCCTTGTGTGTCGACTAGCGTGGTTGACTTCCCTTTGGAGCGCCAAATTGCTGATGTCGCGTTGTGTGCCGCACCAATGGAGAGAGACAGAAAATTCCAAGACTCACGTACGGCAAGCGTCGGGAAATGCAGGTCAGACGAGCCAGCTCACTGGGAACCAACCAGTGATGATTGTCAAATCACCACAGCACAAGAGAGTGTTCTACCTATAAATACAAAACAGGATGAGAACAAGTGAGACTTAAAGTGACTGAAGGCTTTCTTTGTCTAAGCCAAATTGAGTAATTATGTGGGTAGAAATAACAGGCAAAAGCTTTAACAAATAATGATAAATAAAGAGGAACTCAATTTAAATAAGTGTGTAAAAGGACATTAATTAACAGATTAATATCTGATAGTAGGAAGAACAAAGGAGTAATAACAAGTATTAATCACAAGAAAGGAAGATAATTAAAAAGGAAAAACAAATAGGAATAGATGGTAAACAATTTCAAAATGAAATAAGAGGAGAAGAGAGATAATCCGACTTGTACTGAGACACTTAATTTAAATTTAGTTTCAGAAATGTTGTTTTTTTTTTTCAACCAAAATTCAACCAAGTGTATTCAGTCAGAGAGGCAGGAAACTTTGGCTAACCAAATACTTGTAGTAACAAATTCAACGAATGAAAATGTTTATACAGTAAACAAAACAAAACAAAACTTTAGCCAAAGGAGGAAAGGAGAAGGGTTGTTCAGATAACTAGCAAAGAAAAAAAAAAAATGGAATAGAGTAGACCTATTTCGAGAATGTCCACACGATGGCGTACTTGTGCTCGCGCAAAATGACGTCATGGGGTGGGAGTAATTTGAGAACTAATCAAGCACTTACAGGCTGCCCTCTAGTGTTTGTCTGCGGAATAACATTCCATGTGATTTCAAATCAGAGAGAGAGTTCTCGCGCTTGGACTTTCTGCAAAATCACAATTATTCAATTGAAACCTCGGCGGGTCTGTTTTTTTCTTTTGGTGCTATACTTCACACAAACGGCGTGGCAGATTTTTTTCCTGCACTACGAGTAAATGTGGACAACAGGAATTGTACGTCTGTTGTTTGGCTCCCATACACATCAGAAATATAGCACTTATTCAAAATCTATTAGGTTTTCGATTGATTAGCTACGTCAATGTAAACCAGGAGTTAATTTTATAACAATTATAATCTCAGGCCTTACTAAGATGAGAAAAGGAGCTTCGCTTAACCCAATCTTTTTATCACCCTGAAAGAAGATTTCGTTCTGAACAGGGGATTTTGTAATATTAAAATATAGTGCGTCTTTACAGGAGCAATTTTAATATTATGAACTGCAGTTTACTTTATCACTCAACAGTGGCAACAAATTTTTAGACATTATTTAGCAACTTGTTAATCGTGCTGAACTGGGACGGGCTTTTGTGCCTTTCAGTTCGGCGCTCGTAGCTTTAGATCGCACATTGAAGAGGCTTTGTTTTATGACCAACAAACACAGACAATCAAGCGTATAATTGGGTTTAATACAAGGAACTAGGATATATCACTACACTTAACAAACAAACATTTAACATATAACATGAAACAAACAAAGTAAAAACAGTGAGGAAATTAAAGAGATTATGGTATAGCAAACTTGTTACAATTCGTTAAACCTTCAGAGCCATCAAGGAGTTACACACTTTAACGCATTGGAATTTAGATGAAATAATACTTGCACAATGGACCTTTGTGTCAGCTGAGTGTCGTGTCCTCGTGGCGTCCTTGAGATGGGCTTTCTGTCGGTGCTTCCAGAGCGTGGATTGCTCGCAGAAAGTTCAAAGCGTCTTAAGAGTGACTGTTGGAGAGTTGAAATGTTCAGCAGAAGAGAGTGGGAAGAATGCAAAAGAGCGGAGGTGGGAGCAGCAGAAGAGATGTAAGAGCAGAGATGAAATGTTCAGCAGAAGAGAAAGATTCAATGCCGAAGCCTAACTTTTAAGGCAGGGAGGTCACACCTCCTTTGGGAGAAATGACCCAATGAGGCTCCTTTGTTTTGGGCGCGAGATGGTTTCTTTGTCCTGTCCATTTGCATAATTTAAGACTTTAAAGGCTTTTGGGTTGAATCACTCAAAAGACAGTAAATATAGCAGAATACCTTTTAATGTACCCTTATATTTATATTCAGCTAGGACAAGTCGTAAGGTTTAATTTGATACCAAGAAACGTGTATTTGGTACACTTAAAAGTGGATATACATTTTAAGACCCTTTATATAAGGCCTCAGAGTTTAACTACACAACTAAACAATCTTAACTAGTTTGATATAACAGAAATACACAAGCATACTGGGATAAACATATTTCCTTCAAAATAAGTCCTTCTGGGTTTTAAATGAAAGACACACACATTTTTACGTTCAAAGTCTCCCCTTCCTTTTCCACATGGTAAGGCACGAGTGGGGCGAGTCACATGGGTAGGGGGTTTTGGAAGGCACGAGGATTCTCTATCAATAGCGCATTATACTCCCCAGACTCGCCGGCGCTATTTCAGTGATTTAGATAAGGTTTAACAGTGTGTTCCTTGTATTCAGAATCCGTGAGTCCATGACTCTCCTCATACTCTACATTATATTGGATATTATGGCGAAACAACTATTTAAAGCCTGTGCTTCTCCTTGCCCTCGTTATATCACGGGTGGAGATACACATGAGCTTTTTATAGTTTGTTTGGGAGTGGAGCATGCGATGTCAGCCTTCGAGGAGACTGACTGTCAGCATTGTGAGCGTCTGCCGCTCCGCTCCCGTCTGTCCGCATTTGAGGATGATGGACAGGCTCACGAACCTCAGGGTTCTGGACCCGCGGCTGCCGAGGCAGCTCAGAGAAAGCTCAATTGGGGTTCGCAAATGGATCTCTCGGTGGGGTTGGAGACGGGCTCTGCCTTATCTCCTCCTTTACTCGAGGGATCCATTGCTCACTTGCCGGTGTCGGAAGCCCGCGCTGCGGCTTCTTCCGCCCGGGAAGAGAGCCCGACGCTTCGGTGCTCTAGCTCTGAGGAGGTAGAGTTACTGAGCATTTGTGAGAGTGACACAAACACTAACACAATAAGGGGAGAGGATTCGCCATCCCTCTCCCCAGCATATGAGGAGCTTATTGAGGTGATAACTCGTGCTGTTAATAAGTTAAATATTGACTGGCCAGCAGAAAAAAGAGATACTCGTCCTAAAAGCAAATTAGACGAGCGTTTTCTCACAACTAATGCTTCATCTCAACCACGGGCCCTTCCATTCTTTCCTGATCTACATAGTGAGCTATGTAGATCATGGAATAAACCATATTCGTCACGTCTTTTTAGTCCCCATGTTCACAAATATTCAAATATAAAGGGGCTGAAAGATTTTGGTTATGGGTCGATGCCCCCAGCGGATCAGACGCTTGCGAGCTATCTGTCTCCTGGGTCAGCATCGTCCCTGAAGGATCCCGTGTTGCCGAATAAACCACTAAAAACCACATCCAATTTAGTGGGTAAGGCTTATACGGCAGCAGGTCAAGCTGGAGCCTGTCTGCACACGATGGCAGTGCTCCAAGCCTATCAGGCAGATCTGCTGGGGGATATCGATAGGAGTGAGGGAGTTAGTCCCGACGAAATTCGAGAACTTCGTCGGGCTACAGATCTTTCTCTCAGAGCTACGAAGGAGACCGCCCGTGCTATTGGGCGGTCTATGGCAGCCCTCGTAGCTACTGAGAGACATCTTTGTTTAAATCTTGCAGAGACTAAAGATAAAGAGCGGGCTTTTCTTTTAGATGCCCCAATGTCTCCCTCTGGTCTTTTCGGTGACTCAGTGAATACGGTTGTTGAAAGGTTTCAAGAAAATAAAAACAATCTGAGGCTTTTAAAAAATTCCTTCCTCACCGAGTCCATCCCCCTGGGGATGCTGGGCGTGAGCATCCCCAGCCAAGTTCCTTGCACTGTGTGCAACAGAAAATAAGTGTTGCGTCTCGTGCTCCTCCGAATAAATCTTGGGGACCGAGCCAACGCTCTCAGCCGAAGTCGGCTAAGTCTAAGCCGGATCTGAGGACCGTACTTACGGCTAAGAAGGCTTCGGCTCAGAAAAGGTCCCGACGCTATGCACGTCAGACCATCGAGGACAGCCCCAACCGGGGTGGAGCGGTGTACACCTCAGAATACGGTGCCCGCTCCACTTCGTGGTCCTCATGGGACCAGTCTGCCAACCCCGCCACCCTTGGTGCTTCGGGGCGCAGTGGTATCCAGCGAAAGTTCGGCGCAATGTCAACTCGACGTTGCATCGGACGTGAGCCCTCTGAGGGGGGTTCAAAAACAGTCAGTTCGGTTGTTTCCTGCCAATATGCTTCAGGTCGCCGAAGTGGCTGTTCCTTTAACACCAGAGGCCAGTCTCGAGAGACTGGTACCCTTAGTAGATTTTCTGACAGAGTGGAAGAATCTGACGAATATATCTCCTTGGGTCCTGCAGATAATAGAGAAAGGTTACAGAATCCAATTCGGTTCTCCTCCGCCTCGTTACAACGGGGTGTTACTCACGGTAGTACATCCCCAGCAGGCTCTGGTAATGGAGCAAGAAGTAGAGTCTCTCTTAGCAAAGGGAGCTATAGAACAGGTGTACTCCCCCGACAGAGAATCAGGGTTTTACAGCCGATACTTCATTGTTCCAAAAAAGGATGGGGGGTTGCGTCCAATTTTAGATCTCCATTTGCTGAATCGTGCAGTCATGAAATTGAAATTCAAGATGCTCACACTCAAACAGATAGTGACTCAAATCAGATCCGAGGACTGGTTTGTCACGATAGATTTGAAGGACGCTTACTTCCATGTCTCCATCCTCCCTCAACACAGGAAGTTCCTGAGGTTTTCTTTCGGGGGCAAAGAATACCAATGTCGGGTGCTCCCATTCGGTCTAGCTCTGTCACCCTGCATGTTCACAAAGTGCGTAGATGCAGCTCTGGCCCCGCTCAGGCTGCAGGGCATACGCATTCTGAACTACATCGACGACAGACTGATTCTGGCGGAATCAGAGCAGTCAGCGGGTCGGAATCGAGATTTTGTTCTCGCTCATATGAAGAAATTGGGGTTGAGACTCAATGCCAAGAAGAGTGTGCTTTCTCCATTACAGAGAACCACTTTCCTTGGTGTGGTATGGGATTCAGTCACGATGCGTGCCACACTATCGCCCGTTCGTGTAGCTGCTATCATCACAGCCACAAAAGAGTTGAAGCTAGGCCAGTCACACACTGTGAAACAGTTCGAGAGACTGTTAGGCCTCATGGCAGCAGAGTCCAATGTGATCCCCTTTGGCCTGCTGAACATGAGACCTTTGCAGTGGTGGCTCAGGACCAGAGGGTTCTCCCCGAGGGGGAACCCACTTCGTATGATCAAGATCACGTGGCGGTGCATCCGCGCCTTGATTATATGGAGGAAACATTGGTTCCTGTCCCAGGGTCCGGTGTTGGGAGCTCTTTGCCATCGAGTTGCTATCTCGACAGATGCTTCTCTCACCGGCTAGGGAGCGGTAATGGAAGGCCGCTCAGCTCAGGATCTGTGGAGGAACCATCATCTCTCTTGGCACATAAATTGCCTGGAGATGATGGCCGTCTTCAATGCGTTGAGACATTTCCTCCCAGATCTGAGGGGCCATCATGTGCTTGTCCGTACATTTAAATCGACAGGGGGGTCTGCGCTCGCGTCCACTCTGCAAACTGATGCACCAGATCCTCTTGTGGTCCCTGGGGAAAATACTCTCCCTGAGGGCAGTGTATATCCCAGGGTACCAGAATATAGGAGCAGATACCCTGTCGAGGCAGGTGCTGAGGCCAGGGGAATGGAGACTCCACCCCGAGGCGGTGGAGCTCATTTGGGAATTTTACGGCCAAGCAGAAGTGGATCTGTTTGCGTCTCAGCTTACGACGCACTGTCCACTTTGGTTCTCCCTCACGCAACCAGCCCCCTTGGGGTTGGACACTATGGTACAGACGTGGCCGAGGCTACGTCTGTATGCATTTCCCCCTGTTGCTCTGCTCCCAGGAGTTCTGGAGAGAGTCCGCCGGGACGGAGTAAGTCTACTATTAGTAGCTCCACGCTGGCCGAGTCGAATTTGGTTTGCGGACCTAATTCATCTCCTCGACGGCCCTCCTTTCGAGGTACCTGTCAGGAGAGACCTTCTGTCTCAGGCAGGGGGCACAATATTTCACCCCCGACCGGAGATTTGGAATCTATGGGATTGGCCTCTGAGGGGGCCCAACTTTTAGAGAGTGGTCTCTCGACTGAGGTCGTTGAGACCATTCTTAGCTCCAGAGCTCCAGCCACGAGGAAATTATATACACTTAAGTGGAGAGTTTTCACGTCTTGTTGTCACCAGCATCAGCGAGAGCCAGTTAACTGTTCAGTCAACACAGTACTTGAGTTTCTCCAGTATCGCTTTACATCAGGTTTATGTCCTTCTACCTTAAAGGTTTACGTGGCGGCCATTGCGGCTTTCCACGCCCCTGTGGGTAGTACATCTTTGGGTTGAGACCCCCTGATTATTCGTTTCCTTCGTGGCACCTTGAGGCTGAGGCCTGCGGTTCGAACTAGGGTGCCGGCATGGGATTTGGCGATAGTTTTGGAAGGCTTGTCTGGGGCTCCCTTCAAGCCCCTAGAGTTAGTTTCAGAAAAATTTCTGACATTCAAAACTATCTTTCTGTTAGCCATTTCGTCCCTAAAAAGAGTCGGAGACCTTCAGGCTCTTTCGTTGTCTCCCAGCTGTTTGGAATTTGCACCGGGTATGGTTAAGGCATTCTTATACCCTAAGCAGGGTTACGTCCCTAAGGTGCCAACCAATGTTCCAAGGCCTATTGTACTGCAGGCATTCTGTCCTCCTCCGTTTACATCTTCGGACCAGGAAAAACTGAAGCGAGCACTGGACACTTATGTCCACAGGGCTGCCCCGTGGAGAAGATCTGATCAGTTGTTTGTCTGTTTTGGTTCACCTAAGAAAGGTCTTCCTGCTTCTAAACAGACAATCAGTAAGTGGATAGTTGAGGCTATTTCTCTTGCATATGAATCCTCTGGCCAGCTGTGCCCTTTGGTGGTCAGAGCTCACTCTACTCGAAGTATGGCGGCCTCTTTATCAGGAGTTTCCCTCCATGAGGTTTGTGATGCGGCAGGTTGGTCCTCGCCGCTGACTTTTGTGAGGTTTTATAGCCTGGACCTGGAAGCTGCCCCAGGATCCCAGGTGCTTTTTACCTAATTTGCAGACAGTTTTTTTATCATCTGGCATTTTGTAATTATGGCGGATTGGGTATTATCGTTCCCAAAGCGTCATCGACGCATCACGAGTTCCCTCGTAAGGGAACGTCTCAGGTTACGACTGTAACCCTAGTTCCCTGAGAAGGGAATGAGACGATGCGTCGCCCTGCCATACTTCCTGCATCCCTGCGATCGACTTTGCTTTGGCTCTAAAAGCTAATGCAAGTAACGCACCGGATGTGCTTATATCCTCTCCTGGTCATGACGTCACCCGCCCGTGGCGTTCATTCATTCCATTGACTAGTTGACATACGTGCTTCAGAGGTAATCGCGCAAAGGCGTTCCCAAAGCGTCATCGACGCATCGTCTCGTTCCCTTCTCAGGGAACTAGGGTTACAGTCATAACCTGAGACGTTCTTTGGTGACTTGTGGTAGTGGGTGTAAAGTTTGTCCGTAAAAGTGGTAAAATTGATAATTTCCGTTACTTCTTTAAGTGCGTCTCGCACTGCCAGTTCTAACCTATGTGTTAACCTATGAGTTGATACTATTAGGCAGGTAGCTACCCCAGATTTTCCCATCACAAGCAAAAGCTATTCCTTTAAAAGGTTTTCTTTCAGTCCATATTTGTGTAGGCAGGACAGTAAACTAGTTGTTATTTGCTCAGCACATTGGGTTTCAAGCTCAGCCAGGTCAAGAAAAATCACTGTTGGCTCATTCTTTATTACAGAGGTCAAGTACACTACCAAAGCAGAATATTTACTAAGTGTTGTGGACTCAACAGTAAAAACACAACATTTCTCATTTTGGGTTGGTATGTGTTCCACTATTTTCTTTCTCATCTCATTTGCTGTGTGATCAATGATACTTGCTGCTGTGTATCTGGAGTGCAGAGTGGTTTCCATGTCAAGGCCATTTTTCTGTTGGAGAACCACCAACTCTTGGTAGTCTGAGTATGGCCTATTGTTCTTTGCAATGGAGTATGCAGTCCGAAACAGAGTGGCTGTCCCTATCCCCTTCTACTTGTTTACTAATAAAGACTTAAATTGGACACCTAGTTTTGGAGATTGTATCTGCTTTCAGATGGCTTTTTGATGTGCTATGCTTATAAATCTTATTTTGTAAACTTGTCAACTGGTATTGGTGGTCACCATAATGACTGTAAGTTACCTTGGTGTCTGACCACTCTTTTGACAACAACATCCCCATTTCCTGAAGTATAACAAGGGTTGTAATCTTGTGGCATGTTGCACAACCAACAAGGTCCCCATTTACTTCAAGCGAGGGATTCTCTTTTTTTAAAGTGAAAGTGTAGTTTTACTGTCCAAATTCATGGGTAGCCTTTCTGTCTACTTTCATCCTGTTGTTTTCCTCCTGCACTGCAGCCTGTCTCACCACCAATGTCTGCCTTTGGTCTATCTGCCTCACTACTCACTGTAAAGCACGGTTTGGAGATATACAGTTGAAGACAAAATGATTAGCCCCCCTATGAAATTTCAATTCTTTTTCAAATATATCCCAAGTGATGTTTAACAGATCAAGGGGATTTTAACACAGTATTTCTTATTTTATTTTTCCTCTGGAGAAAGCCTTATTTATTTCAATTTACCTGGAATAAAATAATGTTGAAAAACTGCTAAGGTCAATATTATTATCACCCTTAAGAAATTATGTTTGATTGGCTACAGAACCAACCACTGTTATCCAATGACTTGCCTAATTAATCTAACTCACCCAATTAATCCCCCAAGCCTTTAAGTTGCACTTCAAACTGAGGATTAGTATCTTGCAAAACAACTAGTGAAGTAATATAAAACTGTCATCATGGCAATGACAAACCAATTAGTTTAGACTTGAGAAAAAGAATAATTAATGCTCACAAAGCAGAAGGATATACACGTTTATCAAAGTGTTTTCAGGTGTTAAGAACTGCCGTGAGAAGTATTATCAAGAGCAGTGGCGGCTGCTGGTCTTTCAAAGAGGGGAAGCTCATTTTCGGCCTACATTATAAACTTATTTACCCTATTTTTTGCACTAAATCAATCTTAGGTGTTGATCTGCCCTGCTGTTTAATTCTAATTTTTTCCTCGTAAGGAAGACTTTCAAATGGCTTCGACAAAATCAGGTCGACAATATTAGCACCGTCTGCCATCGTGCGCAGTTTCACCCATACGACGCTAGCCTAGCCTACTGTATGAATGAATGAATGAACGAACGAATGAACGAACGAACGAACGAACGAACGAACGAACGCTCTAAAACAAAATATATTAAACTTGGTAAAACTGAAACAAGGAATGTGGTGTATAATTGTGTGAAATGTATTATGCAAATTGACTAGCAATTTCGCCAAACAAATATAAAGAAATAGGTTGCAGCAGTTTGTCTTTCGACTACACTTGAGAAATCCGCGATGGGACTGAGCGCGAAATATAGCTTCAGTGACTTCTTAGTACAGATTCGCTGTCAATCAAAAGGAGATGCAGTCTTTCGACAGATCCTCCAATCATCACGCGGAAGCCCGGAGTCCGGGCCAGCCCACTCCTCATTCACCCCCAGAGACGCTGAGCGTCCGTGGGCGGGACATCATCGCAGCATTTATCCAATGACCGTCTATTTTCGGAGCACTGAAAAAAACTGTTCAGAGCAGCCACATTGAAGTCAATGGACGCTCGGCTTCAACAGGGAAATGCACTGACGCTACGGGAATGTATGAGAAGTAAATCGAGTCAGCCGACCTGCTATATGTAATGTAGCTGATTCTGAACGAACTCGTCTTCGAGATGAACGTGTTCTAACGCATTTTTAGTCAATAAATTGTTTACACAATAGTACATATTTGACCATTATTTTTTTGACATTATAGGGGAAGCTGAGCTTCCCTTGCAGTCTTAAAGAAATCCCCACTGATCAAGAGGTTTGAAGAGACCCACACAGTAGAGAACGAATTTGGCAGAGGCAGGAAGTGAAAGATTTCAAAAACCTTGGAAAGAAAACTGGTGAGAGAGGTTTCTAAAGACCCAAGAACAACTGCCAAGGCACTAGTGAATGATTTAGCAAAGTCTTTGACTGATGTATCAACGCAGACAGTCACTAGGGCCCTGCACAGGAATAGACCAAGAAAAACTCCACTTCTGAAGAAGACACACCTCCAAGGTAGACTGAAGATGGCTAAGGAGGAATGGGCTGCGACTCCTCAGGAGAAATGTCTAAAACCTACAACAAACGAAAGGCTGTTATCAAGCAAAAGGATACACTATTGACTATTAACATCAGAGGGCTAATCATTTTGACCCATACATTTTTTTATTCTTGGTAATAATTTAGTTTCTATTTGTATTATAAACACTCTAAGTTGCCTAAATAAATTATTATGTTTAGAAATGCTATGTTGAAAAAAATAATTGCTCCATTAAACAGCACTTGGGAATTATTTGAAAAATAACTAAATATTTCAAAGGGGGCTAATCATTTTGTCTTCAACTGTGTATTTTATATTTGACTATACTTTTCTTATTTATCAACTTCAAAATATCTAGGCCATTATTATCATTATTTATTAAATACATATAACAGCATTTATTACATTGGTAAGGCACTCACCAATGTCCCTTGCTTCCACACTCTCTCTGTCTCCTCCTGCTTTGCAACCTATCTCACCACCATTGTCTACTTTTTCTTACTGCTCTCTATAAAGAAAGGTTTAAAAGAATATTTTTTTCACTACACTTCCTTAATCTTCCCACTTCAGTGGATTGATCAACAAATTCACTTTATTATCAACAAAACATATTAATTAATTAACACTAGATAAAGAACTAACCTCTCTCCTCTCTTTCTGTACCACTGTGCTCTTTCTCTTCACCGACTGTTTCTTTACTCTCTGTGAAGCAATGTTTTAAATTATAATTTAATGATAATTATATTTACTGAATAAATACACAAGTATATTAGTTGATATTGGGGATTTACAAAAATGGCTCATTTTCAGTCTCTCACACGTAGCTAGCCAGTTTACTAGCTAGCTGACTAGCTAGCACAGTAGCTACTTAAACAAAGCTACTGCATTTAGCCAACTACTGTAGGTGGATAGCCAACTAACTGAAATATCAGAAACTACAGTATATTATTTACCATTTGATGCCTCCTTATCCAAAAGCCTTGGTTTTTTCGGTGGAGGTGAAGACAAGGAAGTCGAAGTCGGAGTTAATGGATGTTTAAAAAAGTTTTGTATGTCTGTCATCTCTGTCTGAGTGAGACCGATTGTTGTCCACAGCACTAGCTGGTTCTAAGCCAAGGTTGGGTAGTTCTACATCGTCAGTGTATAGCATGCACATGAATGAGCCGAATTTTCTGTTGGATAGATGAATCAGTGCACGCTTGCAAAGCAAATCGAGCATGCGCAGGCGAACATAATGAGCATACTTCGCCTGCCTGAGCAATGCTGGGAAAGCGGTAATAAGTAGGTAAACGATAATTGATTAAATGAAAATGTGAGTAAACGCTATTTCACAAATAAAAAGGTGCATAAACGGCGTTTACGTGTGTTTAACCTCCGCCACAACCCATTTGGAAGACCAAGCTTTAATTTCCTGGCTGATGTCGAGATGTTGCTTCAATATCCACATAATTTTCCTTCCTCATGAGTCCATCTATTTTGTGAAATACACCAGACCCACCTTCCGCAAAGCACCCCCACATCATGATTCTGCCATCCCCATGCTTCACAGTTGGGATGGAGCTTTTCCTCAAAACATAACGATGGTCATTATTGTCACGATAACCTTGTTGTCTGCCACGGTCTGCGAGCCAGAGCCCACGCCTGCCACGGTCTGCGAGTCAGAGCCCACGCCAGCCACGGTCAGCGAGCCTGAGCCCACGCCAGCCACGGTCAACAAGCCAGAGCCCACGCCAGCCACGGTCAGCGAGCCAGAGCCCACACCAGCCAGTCTCGTCCGCCCGGAGGAGGAGGAAAAAAGGAAAGGCCTCTGCTCTCCAGCCTCTGCCTACCACGGCGTTGGTGAGCCAGTGCCAGTAGCCTCGAACGTCAGTGAGCCAGTGCCTGCAGCCTCGAACGTCAGTGAGCCAGCACCTGTAGCCTCGACCGTCCCAGAGCCAGCGCCTGTAGCCTCGACCGTCCCAGAGCCAGCACCTGTAGCCTCGTCCGTCCCAGAGCCAGTGCCTGTAGCCATGACCGTCCAAGAGCCAGCGCATCTCAGCTCCGCCTCCTGAGCCTCCCTCAGCTCTGCCTCCTGGCTGCCTCCCAGGCCTCCTGAACCTGTCCCTGTCCTGTGGCCGCCTCCCAGGCCTCCTGAACCTGTCCCTGTCCTGTGGTCGCCTCCCAGGACTCCTGAACCTGTCCCTGTCCTGTGGCCGCCTCCCAGGCTCCCTGATCCTGTCATTGCCCTGTGGCCAGCTCCCAGGCCACCTGACCCAGTCCCCGTCTTGTGCTCCCCTTCGACTTCCCGTCTGCCCCCTGTGGCCCCTTGGACTGCCTTCTTGCCCTCTGTACCCCCTTGGACTTCCTGTCTGCCCCCTGTGGCCCCTTGGACTGCTTTCTTGCCCTCTGTGCCCCCCTTGGACTGCCTGTCTGCCCCTTGTGCCCCCTTGGACTGTCTGTTTTCCCCTTGTGCACCCTTGGACTGTCTGTTTGCCCCTTGTGCCCTCTTTTGTCTGCCTGCCCCCCCCCTCACTCCTTGAACGATTTTGTTTTTTGGGCGTCTGGAAGCCGCTCCTTTGAGGGGGGGTTATGTCATGATTCCCTTGTTGTCTGCTCTGTGTTTCACTAGTCTTCGTCAAAAACTACACTTCCCATTATGTTTCATAATTCATGCTGTCTTGATTTAACTCAAGAGCTTGCAGAGAAATTACAAATAAAATCAAGCTTGTTGCGAAATCATGTAGTACAGCACTTACCGCAAAAATTATTAATTAAATCAAATCTCAATAAAAGTCCTGAAATAAGAAAATAATCAATTCTGGAATAAGACTGGTGTGTTCTAGAAAAGTAAGAGTACTGAATATCCTTAGGATGTAATTGTCCTTTATAAAATAATGAAGGGTCTTTCTGGTGTGTCTATGTGACTGATCAAGGCCAGAAGAACGATCTCTAGTTGGGTCCAGTGTACAGTTGAAATCCTCACCGATTAAATAAAACCCAGAAAGGGTGGATAAAGTCAGAAAGCGGTTACTATAGAATTTTGGAATATCCTCATTGGGGCCATAAATATTGACTAGAATCAGCGATTTAGACAGTCAAGTCCCAAGAACGATTAAACATCCTACCTAATGGGTCCTGTATTGTCTTAATTGTTTGAAATGGAATTGATTTATCGATCATTGTAATAACCCCTCTTGCTTGAGAACTAAATGAAGCTGAAAACACTTGACCAGACCATCTATTACATATTCTACAGATATCTTTAGACATTAAATGCATTTCTTGTAAAAAAAACTATTTTAGATTGTAGCTGCTTTAACCTAGTCATCACTTGTTTGATTTTAGTAAGAGTACTAAACAATTCAAAGAAGTAAATTTAACCCCAATAATCTCTGCCATTTATAATAATATGATATAATACAGTACTCTCCCTGGTTTTGAAACCTAAAATCCCCTGTGCTTTGTGACAATAAAAAGTCAATCTAAAAAACAACACAATTAGAATCATCAAACAATAGAACCATTTTAACACCACAATTGTGAATTGCCGAGAACCACCAGCAAATCCACACACTACTTTACTTCTAACTTCCCCCATCTAAATGGTATGATGAATCGCATCCCACCTGAGCTCCGCTGAATTTACATTGTCCTCTTATAAGGAATACGTCCTATTGATAATTGTCTGTTATACACATTCCTGAGTGTTAACAAATCGTTGAAACAGTTACCAATTTATATATTCGTCAGAAAATGGTCAACATCAGATGGAGTTTGAAAAACGTGAGATTGGCCATTGACATTCAACCAAAGGCACGCTGGAAAGATGAATCCATACAATAGACCCTTAGCTCGTGGTTTCTTCTTGACTTTGTTGAATTGTCTCCGTTGCTTGTTTACTTCAGTAAAAAGGTCTGGGAAAACATGACTCAATGATTTTGGAACAGCACATCTTTGTTAGCTCTGGCCGCATGTATTACACGCTCCTTGTCTCTGTAATCCAAAAACTCCATGTCCAGCGCCTTAGGTAACCAGCTTTATAAGAATGCACACCAGTCACTGCCCTCAAATTTTTCTGACTCAAACCTAAGCGTCTCAGATTGGAGCGTCGACTGCGATTCTCCAGATCATCTATTTGGGAGGTAAGGGCAACAACTTTCATTTCGAGGGAGCTGGTTGTCGTTTGAAGTGTGGTAATCGAATCTCCGGTCTGTGAGATGCGTTCCTCCGTTTGCGTCAATCTTCCAAAACACTCTGCAACTTGATTTTTTACTTTTTGTACAGCTGAAAGGACGGTTTCAAATTGAGAAGCACTAAAGGGACAATTATTTTTGACATACCTGGCGGGGCTTCGCAGCAGTGCGGAGCAGGTAGTATGACGTCGGGAGGCGAAAGTGCGTCCCGAGGCTCTGGTGCTGAGAAAAGATTCAAACTACTTACCTTGCTCCACACACCCGGCAGGGGGCGGGATAGTGACTGAGGAGGAGGTCAAGCGTTGGTGTCCTCTAGACTCGTCATTGTTTGCATTTTTTTATGGGATTCGACTGCAAAAGACCTCAAACAACTCATGAACTCAGTCCCCGCACATTCTGGACTCAGAACTGTTGGAAATCATTCAACAATGGACCTTGGATGCCCTCTTTTGGATATTTCTTGTAATTGTCACTCAGAGAATTAAGAGACAGTGGATTAGACATGGTTTTCTTGTATTTTTACATTTCAGTTGATATTTTTAGTATATTTTATTTATATAAAATGTAATAAATATGTTTATTAACATTAAACAT
The DNA here is from genome assembly GCF_025860055.1 of Xyrauchen texanus. Lineage (NCBI taxonomy): Eukaryota > Metazoa > Chordata > Actinopteri > Cypriniformes > Catostomidae > Xyrauchen > Xyrauchen texanus. The sequence goes on along the minus strand of NC_068297.1, from coordinate 35,741,941 downwards.
TAAAACTCAATTATGCCAAATACCACAAAACATGTGAATATGCACAAAAATAAATGATTACATTTTATGCGTTGCCAAGCCAACAGTATTTATGATATCGAGAAACCCTTCAGAATTTAAAATGTGCAATGCCTTGACATTAATCTGTATTTTTTTAAGCAATTCAGGCGAACATAATAGGGATTTGTCAATGTCTGTTAAAAGTGACACACTTCCTTCCGCCAGTTGGTGGCGCTATGACCGTGACCCACAATAATCACATCAAAGTGATCAGCCCAAAATGAAAAACATTTGGCTCAATTTCTATGTTTTTAATTTTCTGCATGCAGAAGATATGAGACTTTTCCTTTTTCCATTTTTTTACGTTAATTTGTCTCTTCGCCATGGCAACACTGTTCGATATATCAGAAAACCCTCCGCAACTTCATCGTCAATGTCTTGGCATGATATCACCCACATTTGGTACCTGTACCATTAAAACCTGGGAGGAGTATTTCAAATTCCTCAGCATGCCTTTTTCAAACAATACAAAATGGCCAACTTCCTTTTGGGCAGAGCCTATGACTGTGAGTGTGAAAGTTGTCCAGCTTGATGAGATCTATATGTGTACAAAGTTTGGTGACTGTACCTCAAAAGGGATGTGCTAGATAGCCCCCCGAACATGCCCATGTTCTAGGTGGCACCGAAGAGCCCCTTCTGCACCCCCCACCTGTAACTCTGCCACGCCCTAATGGCCAGTGACTCTGATGCATGTGCAAAGAGATTTCACGCATGTTATGCACCCCAAAAGTACCGAAAACCTTGAAAATAATAATAATAATAATAACAAATATAGCTGCAAGCAGCGATGACAGGCCCAAGCACCATGGGTCCATTTCCACTCGGTGGCTTTCGGAAAACAAAGCAAGATGGACACAGCAACATCTTAACATTAATGTAAACTTGGACCCTAAAGATACAATGTGTAATAGATATATGCCACCATTCCAGTTTGACTACAACTTCATGTAATTAAATCCACTGCCATGACGACACTATTAAAGTGACACACTTCCTTCCACCAGTTGGTGGTGCTAGAGTTTAGGACGAGCTCCCACCCCTGACAGTTTGTAAAGCTACATATCTCAGCAACTACATCCTGAGTAAAAAGACCATGAAAAAGTCAATTTCTCACAGGGCTGCATGATTTTAGCAAAAATCATAATTGTCGATTATTGCCTTTGATATTGTAATGGTGATTATTAATGTCCATTAAAATATTAAATTACCATGACATCACAAATTATGCAACCGTGTGGTTCTTCGGAGTAGCAGATTTCAATGGTGGATATGAGCTGCGCTCCAGTTTCTTTTAAGCATTATATTGTATTGTATTTTATATTGTAATAATGTTTGTTAAGGTAAGGCAAATAAAAACATATTTTAAATGGATGTCTATGGTATGGAATAAATTACATTATTGCTAAATTACTGCTTAAATTATTAATTATACAGAAAATAATATGGCATATTCAATATTCAAACTTATTAACAGTCGACCTTATTAATCAACCAAGTTACGCTGTCCAGTAAGTCCTTTCATGGAGAGACAGGGTAGATTTCAGAAGATATTTTTAGTATATTTTATTTATATAAAATGTAATAAATATGTTTATGAATATATTGTTTATTGTTCATGATGTATTGTGCATTAACTAATGTTAATTTATGGAACCTTATTGTAAAGTGTTACCAAAATAATTTATTAAATGTAAGTATTTGAATAAAGGAATGACTCAATATTTTATTTATATGTTTGGAAAAAGAAATGCCCTCATAAAAATAACTAATGCTCCTAAAATTAAATCCAGTGGGCAATTACTGCCCCTTTATGTTGCACAATAAATGAAATTTTTGAGGGGTAATATAATGAGGAATAAAGGTTTTCTTGATCTTTATAAGGTATAAGAGGAAACTTTTGTCATGATTATTTGCTAATTTTAGTAAATCTCACTGGTAAATAAAACAAGTACATTTTACTTAACTTTTTCAAAGCTGGTGTTCCCAACATGCACTGAGCTTGAATAATTAATGAGCTTGCTTGGTGTCACTATTTGCACATTTATTTACACCAATTAATATAGTTAATTATGTTGTGCATTTGCTAAATCTTTGTTTTGTGCAGTCTGAAATATATTTTCTATTCAAAATCACCCATTCATGATCAAACAAATTATCTGCTGATTGTCACTGTTATCGTGTTTTGTGCACAAAGTGTTCAAGTCTGCATGGATAGCTCTATTGTTTCTATCATCAATAAGCAAGGTGATGTTGTCTCAGTAAAAACAGCATGAAAAAGTCAATTTCTCATATCATATTGTTGACCACACAGCCAATAATAATAATAATAATAATAATAATCCTTAGAAGAACAATAGGGCTTCGCACTTTCAGTGCTTGGGCCCTAAATATTGAAGATGGTAACATCTATAACACCGGAATAAATGAGTCCAATCGTGGCGTGATTTCCTCCATCTGATCATAATTAACCAACAGCAGCTTTGAATGGCAAATCTTCTTTCTTATGGGTCAGTTCCTGGTTGGTGTATTAGTCACTGACACAGGAGGATGTCTCAGTCTGTCTTTCACAGTTAGGATGTGGAACCACCTTGGGCCAGTCATACAATATACAATGCTGCATGACTGAAACTACTTCAATAGGAAAGTTTAAAGCTAACTATTATTTACACAAACTGAGCTCAAAATAGTTATATTCATGACTATGCATATCTAATAATAATCTAACAAATCCAGTTTTGTTTTTTCTAAAGCAGGGCACTTGGATTGATGGGATTGTTTGCAAACTTGAAATGGTTCTCCTTCAGCCTGATAATCAAAAAGGAGGTTGCCGTCAGACCCATGCACTCACTGACACATCTCTTTCTTTAGCCTCTTAGGAAGATGACAAAACATACTCAGAGAGTCCCTTACCTTGGGCTGCCACTTGCATTCGTCTCATTTTCAGCTGTGTCTTTAGCTCATCTGGGAGTGAGAGAAAGAGACAAGATGTGAAAAGAAACAAAATGAAGGCAAAAATGAACAATTATAAACACTGTTTATGTTCCATTTATCTCTTTTAGAATTTCTGTACATGTTAAATATTCTTTGACAAGCCAGAGGAAAATCCAATATACAGTTGCAGGGAAAATGTATGTGAACACTTTGAATTATCATGGATTTCTGAAATGGCCACTAGATGGCGATTATATACCATGACCAGATAATGGGCAGAACAATATCATTGGTGATAAAATTAAATTTGATGTTCAATCACAATAGACCAGGGGTGCTACTCATATCTGAAATTGTGCATCCTAATTTTTTTCCTTGCTTCCTTTCCTTGTTTCCTTGCACAACCCACTTAGGAAATTAGGAAATGATTGAAGAAAAAGAAACAAGGACAGAGGAATCAAACAAGACAGATTTGTAAAATGAAATGTCCTGCTCACTCAAGCGTGACTACAGAGCACATATTTGCACAGCTGCAGTACCTCGGTGCAGTTGCCGTTATGTTATTGAAACTATTTATTAATAATAAATCCAAATAATTCAAGATGCACTATTGAAGTATGTGACAATTATAGTTTATTAAAAGTGAAAAGGTGAAACATTCATTAAAATGTTGTGTCAGATGTGAGTGAGGGGGAGGAGAATTTATTCATGTATCAGGTGCTTCAAACAAAAACTCTTCCAAATAGGAAGCTCCTGTGCTTTCTCGCTAAGTGTCCTCGATAAGCTTCCTCCATCCTCTGTCCTTGTCTCCTCATGGTGCATTTAGAGAATTGATACGTCGTTTAATGATAGCAGACTTTCTGCAGACGTTCTGTCGAATGAAGTGACACAAGTGGTCTTTCTGGGACGCCAAACGTACCTCTGAACCTGAGAAATGGCCAATGTCAAGTTGGCTGACAGAATTTGCATGCCCCGCCCCGGACATACGGGTATAAAGGGAAGCGGGGCAGCGAGTGCCAGTCAGAATTTTTCTTCAGAGCCGAACGGTTTTCAAAGATGTCTTTCTGCCTCTGTGTAGTACCTGAATGCGGTTGATTTCTCTCCAACGTGTTGTTCCTTTTTCCAATGGGATTGAGGACGACCCGGCTGACGATGAAGGCGATTTGGGGATGAAGATGGGCTCGGTTTCGCCGAGTAAATCCCCACGAACCACCCGCCCCGCGGCACGCTTGCTTGCTTCCATCCGAGCTTGGGATGAGTGTGGCTCGCCTCACGGCCAGCCGGCATTCTCCCTTGAGCCCCCGGAATTGGATGATGACATCGCCGCTGCATAGGAGAGTGTCACAGCGATGTCTGATGCTGATGACTCGTCTGGGATGCAGCCTTCGGGTCTGCTCGCCCAGTCTGAGGCTGACGCGCAGATGTCCGCTATGCTTTCCTGGGCCGCCGTGAGCACGAGGCTGGACTGGAAACCTCCGGCCCCCCTCACGGCTAGTCGATCGGTTCCTCGGGTCAGGGCAACTCTCATAGCCACGCCCCCCCCGGTTCCGTTCTTCCCGGAAGTACATGACGAGCTGCCGCGGTCGTGGAGGGCACCTTTTACTGCCCGGAACCGACCCCTCCGCTCGTCCACTTTGCATGCCATGGCTCTCCTGCAAGTTCACCAAGCCAAGGCACTCAAAGTTTTGCACCTGGGTAGTTCTGACCCCGATGTGCTACAGGAACTGCGCTCTGGCACCGACCTCGCTCTCAGAGCCACGAAGGTCACAGCGCAGGCACTCGGGTGGGTGATGGCCACCCTCGTAGTCCAGGAGCGTCACCTCTGGCTGACCATGGTTTCTCAATGCTCCTGTCTCCCAGATTTGCCTCTTCGGCAACACCATCAATGACTTTGCCCAGAAGTTTTCGGCCGTGAATAAGCGGATGGCAAATCTTGCTGTGGCACCGCCAAACCAACGTGCCCCACCTGCTCACCGAGGGCGTAACCCTGCGGCTAAACAACAGGTAGCTCTGCCTCAACCTGGGCCCAGCTCTGAGACCCAGCGTATACCCCCCCGTCTCCAGGACCCCTTCCAGGACCAAGAAAGCTCCGAAGTGCTCCTGAGACAGGCGACCAAGACAGTCAGACTTTCACTCCGGAGCTGTTACCAAGACCACTCCGTCCCCCGGTGGAGGGCCAGGAGGAGAATCCTTGTTTCATTTGCCACACCGCCTTCAGGCTGCAGCACCACATTCTCAATAAAGACCGATTTCTTCACTCCCTGGGTCATCTAGCCAGTGTGCGCCATTCTCACGGCACCCCGGCCCCAAAACTCTACAATCCTGGCTCCCCGGACGCAGTTCCCTTGCCTCCGGCCCAATGACTGCTCAGCCCCGGCAGACCAGTGCTGCGGGGTGCGTGGAGCAAGGTAAGTGCTTTGAGTCTTTTCTCAGCACCCAAGCCTAGGGACGCTCTTCTGCCTCCCGACGTGCCATTACGTGACCCCCCCCCACGCCATGAAGCCCCGTCCGGTATGTCAAAACCGATCGTCCCGTTAGTGCCCCTCGCGCGGAGTTAAGATGCGTGGCTTTCACTTCTCAATCCGTCACGCTGGCTGGCCAAGACCATCCGACTCGGCTACGCAGTTCAGTTCACCTGGCTCCCGCCTTGTTTCAGCAGAGTTAGCTCCACTTCCATGCGCGGCGACTTAACGAAGATCGCAGAGGCAGCTCTTGCACCGCTAAGGAAAATGGGCATCCGCATACTCAACTACCTCGACTGGCTCATCCTGGCTCACCTCTTGAGAGTTACTGTGCGCTCACAGGGACCAGGTGCTCAGGCACCTCAGCCGTCTAGGGCTTCAGGTCAACTGGGAAAAGAGCATCTCTTTTCTTGGCATGGAGTTAGACTCAGTCTCAATGACAGCGCGTCTCACCAACGAGTGCGCTCAGTCAGTACTCAGGTGCCTCGCTCTCTTCGAGGACCGCACAGCGGTACCTCTAAAACAATTCCAGAGACTCCTGGGGTACATGGCATCCTCAGCCGTGGCTGCGCCACTCAGGTTGATGCACGTGAGACCGCTTCAGCACTGGCTACATACTCGACTCCCGAGATGGGCATGGCGCCTGGCAAATACTGTGTGACAATCACCCCTTCTTGCCGTCAGGCTTTTAACCTATGGACAGACCTCTGCTTTCTGCGGACTGGAGTCCCCTTGCAGCAGGTATGCAGACGTGTCGTGGTGACCACAGACACCCCTTGATAGGGCTGGGGAGCCATGTGCAACGGGCACGCTGCCGCTGGCCTCTGTACAGGATCTCAGCAGCGTTGGCACATCAACTGCCTAGAGTTGTTGGCTGTATCTCTTGCCTTAAGGAGGTTTCTCCCACTAATCCGGAGCAAGCACGTCTTGATCCATTCAGACAGCACCGCGACAGTAGCGTACATAAATCGCCAAGGCAGTGTGTGCTCTCGCCATGTCACAACTCACCCGCCATCTCCTCCTTTGGAGTCAGCCGTGACTGAGGTCGCTGCGCACCACTCACATCCCTGGCAACTGCAACATGACGGCGGACGCGCTGTTGTGGCAAGTTTAGCCCAGCGGAGAGTGGAGGTTCCACCCCCAGATGGTCCAGCTGATATGGGACCAATTCGGCAAGGCACAGATAGATCTCTTTGCCTCCAAAGACAACTCCCACTGCCCGCTCTGGTACTCCCTGACAGGAGCTCCTCTTGGGACAGACGTGCTGGCACACAGCTGGCCCCGGGGGCTGCGCAAGTACGCATTTCCCACAGTGAGCCTTCTTGCACCGGTGCTGTGCAAGATTAGGGAGGACGAGGAATAGGTAATCCTGGTGCCCCCTTACTGGCCTACCCGGACCTGGTGCTTGGATATTACGCTCCTCACGACAGCACCTTCCTGGAAAATTCCCCTGAGGAAGGACCTACTTTCTCAGGGACGGGGCACCCTCTGGCACCCTCACCCAGACCTCTGGAACCTCCACGTCTGGCCCCTGGATGGGATGTGGAAGATCTAGTGAATCTACCACCATCAGTCGTAGACACGATCAACCAAGCCAGAGCTCCCTCCACCAGGCAACTTTATGCCCTAAAGTGGCGCTTGTTCGCAAATTGCCGTTCTTCTCGAGTCGAAGACCCGCAGAGGTGCGCAGTTCAGTCAGTGCTTTCATTCCTGCAGGAGAGGCTGTCCCCCTCCACCTTGAAGGTGTATGTAGCTGCTATCGCAGCCCACCACGACTCAGTAGATGGAAGTCCCTAGGTAAGCACGACTTGATTATCAGGTTCCTGAAAGGAAGACCCCTTGTGTCACTTAATTCGACACAACATCTCATTCCTTCCCTCGGGGAACGGAGGTTACAACAGTAACCATGACGTTTCCGGTTCACAGGTTCGAGGATGGAGGAGTGAGTAAATGAGAACGCACAATTTCAGATATGGGAAGCACCCCAGGGGTCTCCCAAGCACTACACATTTTCGATGTCTTTCTGATTTAACACACCCAGTTCAGTCATGGAGTATATTACTATTCACCTAAAGAGTTAATTCAGGTGTGTTTAAAAGGGATATTTTCAAATGTGCATTGCTGGGCAGGCTTAAGGAACAGTTTTAAAAACCTTGGAAAAGACAAATACAGTCTGCTTAAATAAAAATAAAAAATGTCAGGTTGTCATTTCTTTTGAACATATTTGAACACATGACCACTTTGAAATCTATTTAACTCTGTTGAACACACAGAGTACAAATGTGAATCCCTATCTATACTGATTTACAAGCTAACTAGGAGTTTGCATCCTGCAAAGATGGATGCTAGAGCACTGTGTATAATTAACAATGATTTTGAGAAGAATCCAAGAGTGCCACTTACAGACATCTCTGGAACATGCTAACATCTCTGCTGATTCTATAATAACACTTGACAAGACAATGTTCATGGGAGGCTCATGGAGAAAGCCACTACTATCCAAATAAAATAATCACTGCATGTTTGAAGTTTACAAAAGAACACACACACCACTATGTGTGGAGAAAAACAAGACACAGCACATAACACCAACATTAAAATCGTATCCCAAATGTAAAGTATGGTGGAGAGACCGTCATGGTCAGTTACTGTCGTAACCTCCGTTCCCTGATGGAGGGAACGAGACATTATGTCCATCTAGCCACAACACTGTACTAGCAGCTGAAATGGCCGGGACCTTACTCTCGGCTCCTCAGCACAAAACATGTCTGAACAGATGCACGCTTCACTCCTTTTATGCCCGTATATCCGGGGGTGGGGCATGCAAATTCTGTTTGCCAATTCTTATTTGTTGCCTTTTCTCAAATATAAGAGGTAACCGAGGCTCTCAAGAGAGACCCCTAGTGTCACTACATCGACACAACGTTTCGTTCCCTCCATCAGGGAATGTAGGTTACAACAGTAACCGAGACATTTTCAAAACATTAAAAAATGGCACACAGTAGGTTTGTTCGATCATGACATAATTAGTATCATTATTCTCGGCATGAACTACAGAATCTATCAAGAACAGTCTCATGACAGTAGGCAAAATAAGTCAATAGCTATTAGGATTTTTAGAAATAGCATTATAATTTTTGACCACAAGGTAGCTCTGTCCTGAAATGTTTTGAGTCCTTTCAGAGCATGGTGCCAAAGACACATACTAAGTTTCGTAATTATATGCCAAGTCATTTGTAAAATACAGCATTTTATGACTACATTCAAAATGGCCGACATCCAAAATGGTGCCAAGTTTCATCACAATCCCACAAAGCGTTGTGGAGATACAGCCTCAAGTTCAATTTTGCATGTTCTTCGTCAAATTCGTTGAAGAGCTATTCAAAAATGGTATGGTTTATCAAAATTCTGTTAATAACTTTTTGTCGTGAGTGCCTCTAGAGGATGCAGGCCAATTTGTGTGCAAATCAGACAAAACGGCATAGGACGAGTTAAAAAAAATTGTTTTTTCAGAAAATTCTAAATAACGGAAATATTTTCAGAATAGGGTGCAATCGAATCGTCTTGAGCCAAGGAATCAGAGGAAAAAGAATTTAGTTTCTAGGACTCAAGTTTTTAAAAGTTATTAACATAAACACTAGAGGGTTTGAGGTAGAATTGCCAAATTTGCTGTGGTAACAGATCAGACTGTCTTCTATCTGTGTACCAAGATTCATAACTTTACCGCAAACGGTTCTGTAGGCTGCCATAGACTCAAAAGCGGAATAATAATAATATGAACACTAATGAAAACGATAGGGGTCTTCACCCCTTCGGGGCTTGACCCCTAATAATAATAGGAAAACTAACAGAAACAATAGGGGTCTTTCACCACTTCGGGGCTTGACCCCTAATAATAATAGGAAAACTAACAAAAACAATGGGGGTCTTTCGCACCTTCAGGGCTTGATCCCTAATAATAGGAAAACTAAAAACTAACTTATTCTGCACAATCATGTTAACATGTATATTTTTCAAGAATTTAAGCTTTTAACTTTTTACTGTCTTTGGACAACACATGACATATTTTACTTTAAGCCCCAGAATATATTCAGGAAATATCCAAGTGTATTCACGGAATAAGGCTTATTCAAGTTTTATGTGAATTGCATTTTTATTTTTTTATAATTAAATAGTACTGGACAAAAAAAGTGCTAATAATATGTACCAGTTACCTTCTGTTGTTGTATTTTGAATAATTTAAAAATAATAATATGTTACATGTTATGATCATGAAAAAGGTTTTCTCTCTAGATTGTTCGCTTACTGTCACACACACACACAAAAAATTCTGCTCCAATAACCACGTGGTCTGAAGCCTTAATACAATCATGCCAGTGTTGATGGCGCTTAAGCGAAGCCCCCAGGGAGATATGTCGTGGGCTCCATAAAGGCGCTCACTTTCATGCCATCGAGTCATATTTTCTGAAAAAGGCATGAGCTAAGGCAGCATCTAAAGAGTATAGAGAGCAATGCAGATTCTTGTTCTCCTCAGGGAACCAAGGTTATGCAAATAACCGAGATGTTCCCTTTTGGAGAACTCAAGCTGCTCGAGGAGTTAATCTAACAATTTATCAAACAAATTTATGCGGAGAGGACCACCCTGCTGCCATACAAATGTCCTTAAAGGACACACCTCTAGCCAAAGCCCACGATGATGCCATGGTCCTCATAGAATAGGCTCGAATAGCTGAAGGCTTAAGTAAACCACACGCTTCATAAGCACTTGAAATTGCATCAATAATTAAATTAGATAGTTCTAATTCAATTCTGTTGCGGCCAGCAAAGCACACAAACAACTGTTCTGAATTATGCCACTTCCCTCAAATAAGTGAAGAAAGAAAACCTGAAAATTAATGTTTTTTGTGTGAAACAACATAGAAATAACCTTGGGCAGATATCCCAAACGAGGTCTTAACCCTCTGGCGCCAGCGCGTCCTGCTGGATATTTTCGTCATTACAGTGGAAACAACTTAAAATACTCCGTCATTTTGGGGCATACAGACAAGTGTAAGACATCATTAGAGACTATAAAGGGTCTACTTTTATTTGTGCACACTCACAATAACATCAAAACCTTGTGCTTTTGTAAAATAAAGAAAATAAAAAGGGTGAGCTTTCAGATGTCTCTGTGTTAGCGAGCATATTTCTGAAACACGTCACAAAAATGAACTGAAACTCTGCGAATACTTATCACACAAACATGAAACATATGTCTAAAGAAAGCTTAAAATGTCTACTTTTAAATAAAACAATTCCAATTTAAAACAAATATTCTCCTGCAATGTAATCTGTATGAAACAAAGCAATGGCTCAATTCTACTGGCTCAACTCATTAAAGCTAATGTGATCACACCCACCAGCAGAGCACGCTATTCATACGCTAATGTACTGAGGCGATCAATGCAAATGGTGCATGCCACCGACGGTTAGGTTTAATGTAAACACAACACAACTCAACTTTTCTGCATTTTTGTAAGGATACACAGGCGAAGAAACTCCTGGATAGTAAGGAAGAGTTAACATTTTTCTCAGAAGAAGAGCGGGACTCTGATGAACGTTTGTATTTTGAAGAGAGACTTGATCCAGCTGAGGATCCAATTTCAGATGCGTAAGTCATTTAGTTTTCTTTAGTTGACATGCTATTTTATATAAACATGTACATATTTTAGTAGTGGGACTGTTTCCAGAATTGCCAGCCAGGATTCAGAGTTTTGAAATTTGAAATATGTCCTAATAAGCAAGTTTTAGTTACATTTAAATGCTGTTTTGGCTAAACAGGTATTTAAATTGTATGCTGTATGATATATATGATATAAAAATAATAAGAATGTTTAGATTATATTTTAACTAGTGTTTATGCTGCCTCATTATCATCAACAAAGCTTGTGCTTGCAAATATCTGTTCAGGTGTAAATTAGTAAAATGCACTTTAAATATGCCCATATTAGAAAATCACCATCTTATAATGATTTCTGAAGGATCATGAGCCACTGAAGACTGCAGTAATGATGCTGAAAATTCAGCTTTGATCACAAATTGCATTTTACAGTATATTCAAATAGAAAACTGTTCTTTTAAATTGTAAAAATAGTTAAAAATATAAATGTTTTTACTATATTTTGGATCAAATAAATGCAGTCTTGGTGAGCAGAAGAGACTTCTTTTAAATGGCAGTGTAGGTCTAAAATTAAGTAAAGTCTTTATTTAAAGAAAATGTACAGTCAGATTACTTCTTTTAACTTGAAACTTGATTTTGATCATTAAGTCTCCTCACATTAATTCTCTTTTTGTCACATTCCTCATTGATAGGCCCAGGGGAGGGGTCTTTTGTCTCATCAGGTGTGAATTACCTCAATATTCATGATAGTTCACGCCTCCTCACATATGATCTTTCAACACTAAAATTGTCTTACAAAAGTTGAATTAGTATATTGTTTTGTATGAATGAGTGATCAGGATGGTTTTCACATCATTTTGTAGAAAAAAAAACTCTAGGCTACAAGATCCAGTTCTCAAAAGGCTTGTGGACAAATGTTAAGTATGTGTTATATGGCCTTATTTCAATGACTTAACATTTTTGTTTTTTCAAAAACCACACATAAACGTTATTTTCTCAAAAATACAAACCTGTACATACATGTTGCTCACATATTATTGTAGCCCAGTTTGTGCTGAATACAGTGTTATCAGACTTTAATATACCATTAATATGTTTTTAAGCAACTGAAAAAAGCACAAATTTCAAGGCATGTCAAAACATCTCCAGGGCCCAAAACACCCTCAGACCCCAGAGGGTTAACACAACCTTTGAATACCCTGGAGCAAAATCCATAGACAAATGATTGACTGACAGTTCCACTAGCAGTGAGGTCTTGAGAGTAAAAAATTATCAGTAACTGTTGTCAAGGGCACGAATGGAGTGCCCGAGAGCACCTCTAAAACAAAAGATCAATCCCATAAAAGAATGTGGACAGGACGAAAAGGTCTGGAAACATGCAAAGATGCACTCACAGCCACTGATGCACCAGTGCATCTATGCCCATTGGTGCCCGGGGCGAGAGAGAAAATCTGAGAAGACTGTGTGACATCTTGCTCGAAGCAAACAGGCCACTTCGCTCTGCTGAATCTCCTCCAGATTTGTTCCATTATCTGAGGATGTAATTTCCATTCTCCGGGTGTCAGACCATGTCGGCACAGGAGATCCACCCCCAAGTTTAACCGGCCTGGAATATGTACGGCTCGTGGAGACAGTGCATTTTCCCGTGCCCACAGAAGAATGCGACGTGCCAGCCTCAGTATGGCATGAGAGCGCACCCCTCCCTGGCAATTAATGTAGGACACCACCGTCATGTTGTCTGACCAGATGTGCCAATATTGCCGCTGGCCCATCCAGACTCAATATTCTGGAGGAGCTTCATGTGCAGTACCCCAACCCATGGAGGAGGACCTGTCCCAATGGAACGCCCAACATCAGAAGATGGGTCAGTTTCCATGGCAGCAGAGTTTGGTAGCACCCATGCATCACTCTGAAAGGACGGAGCACATGCAGCTCTGGTTGATGTTACTTTGAGGAGTTCATCCAGCACAGAAAAGTTCTCGCATGTAAAATGCCCAGGGGAATGACAGCGGACAGCACGATCATGAGTCCCAAAAGCCTGTGAAATGTACTCGCAAGGAGAACACGTCCCACTAGGAGCATCGCTAGACACTGGTGTAATGACAAAAGTTGAGCTGGAGACAGGCACACCTGCATCATCTGCGAGTCCGGCTCCACTCCTAGAAACAGTGTCTGTGGCCTTGGCAACAGGATGCTCTTGTCTAGGTTTACACTCAGCCCTATATTGCTCAAATGGCTGAGAACGACATCCCGATGTTGGGCAGCCAAAGCCTCTGAGTGAGTTAACACCAACCAATCATCGAGATAATTAAAAATGTGTATGCCTTGAACCCTCAAGGTTGTCAATGCTGCATCCATGCATTTTGTGAAAGTGTGTGGTGCCAGTGAAAGTCCGAACAGAAGGATGCTAAATTTGTACACTTTGCCCCCAAAACCGAATCTGAGTTTCGGTGCAATCTGAATATGGAATTAAGCATCCTTCAAATCTATTGTCACAAACCACCGTCAGCATTCTGAATTGATATTTTGGGTGAAATGGTTAAATTGAAACGTCAAAAATACAAAATGGGATGCGAGCCACTGTCTTTTTTTGGGTCCAGAAAATAATGGTTGTAAAAGTCGCATTCTCTCTGAGAAGGGGGAATCTCCACTATTGCCCCTTTTTCTATGAAAGGGTGAATTTCCAGAACAAAACGGGTCTTCCCGAACAATGGAGGATTCCACGTGAATTCAATGACAACCATCATCTATTGTTCAAAATACCCAGTTCGAAAGATGGGCAGACAGAGGAGTAAATGCATGGCTCTCGTCTGAAACAGGACACGTAACTACTAGATGGCACACTTGGCTTACATTTGGCGACTGCCCCACAACAAGCGGCACATAGGAGTGGGCCTTCATGCCTCTGCTCTCCTTTGGTAATGGAGACAGATGCTGAATTCGGGATGCAGTTTTTAAAATGTTCGTTCCCCAGCGCAGGCTGTGAGGGGAAACTGAATCATATTCTTACTGAAGGGCGTTCGAGGCATGTATAATGGAGAAACCATCCCAAAACGTTCTGAAGGGTAAATAGGTGAGAAAAGAATACGTTTGCATGGTCCAGTTTCATTCACTGAATTAGGGCTCACCCTTCATTTCACCACAAATCCGTCAGACTTCTGGTGTCCTGGCAGCCATTTAAAAAGGGCTGGGCCAACATCCAAATGTCTCGGTGGATGCACTCATGATGGCAGGAACGTACGAGGAACACAATCCCTCTGAGCATCCCTCTGAGCAACTCATGTCCGGAGTATTATGCAGCTCTATGGTGGGACGTTACAAAGAAGCTGAATGTGAGCGCACCGAAGCTGCAGCGAGCTTTTCTCTCTTTCTGCTGGAAAGCGGCAGTCTGCTGTTTGACAGTAAATCATTTTTCCACCACCAACTGGACTGTCACCGAACAGCCCAAACTATGACACGGGTGTTCATTAGGAAGGCCTTGCCCTTATCATGATTATCCGTGAGCGTAAGCCACAGGTTGCATTCCGCCACCACGAGGCCCGCCATATTCCGACCAACAGCACGAGCAATGTGCTTGGTAGCACTCAGCGCCACATCAGAAGCCCGGTGTAGTTCCATGATGGCCTCAGCATCCAACCTAGCTCCCTCATCTAAATCCCTCATAAAATGGGTTTGGTAGGCTTGCAAAACTTCTAGCATTTGCAAAGCCAAAACAGTTTGACCTGAAGCCATGTAAGCCTTATTCAACAAGGATGATGTCTTCCTGCACCGCTTCAAGGGAAGTTTAGGCCTCGACTTCCACGAGGCCACCGAAGATGGAGAGAGATGGGCCGTCAGCATCTCCTACTTCGCTGGGACTGAAGTACAGTATATCTGTGGTCGGAAACTCAACACACATTATAAAACTCTTAGGCAAATTGGTTTGTAATCCTGGTTGAGTAAGGTTGATACCAGGGCTTAGAAATCTCCTGATGGAGGTCCAGGGAAAAAGGGCGGCCAACGATGCACAGTTGCACCTTAGCCGGCTAAGAAAAAGTCGTCCAAAATGGATTAAAGATCCTCCGACTGCATTTCATCTGGCCAGTCCAGGTGCAGTTTCTCCACCACATGTGTGATAACCTCCAACAACTCCGTATAAGTTACTGAGGGCCTGAAAATCCATCCACTAGGAGGCAAGGCCTCAGCCTGGCTGCTGGCAAAATCCTCAGAATCCAACACCCGCTAATGACATGGTATCTTCATCATCAGCACTGAAGGAAACCACTGTGTGTGCCTCAGGGCTAGGATGCAAATGCCTGCATGTAAACTCCATGGGACATTGTCGAGCCGAATCTGGGGAGAGTGACAGAGAGAACCAAAGGTCATCCTGCTGCTCTGCTCCCATCTCCTTGGCATCTGCAATGGCCTCCCACGAGTCACACGGCCACGCGGTGCAAGCAGACATGCAGCTAGCAAGAGCCCGCTGCTTGACTGAATCCCTTCCAAAGGAGGCAAGCTTTCGAGGAGCATCCTGACGTTCATCAAATCACACTGAGGGCAATCCAAACACTCCAACGCAGGCTCCGCTTGGCAAAATCCCAGACAGGAAACATACATCGTGGGAATCCTCACTGATGATGAACCATGTATAGGGACATAAGCACTTCTTAAAATCCGTCCTGTGTTGCCACTCAAAAGGGAGAAATAATAATCCTTGCTTCAATGTAAGTCACTAGAACAAAACAGACCAGACAAAAGTGCACTGAAGAACAGAAAATGTAACTCGATGGCATGAAAGCGATAACCTTTATGGAGCCTGTGATGTAACTCCCTACGGGGCCTCACTTAAGCACCATCAGCCAATAAATTGGCATAAGGGCTTCAGACCACTTGACACTGGGACGGTCTCCCATAGCGTTCATACGCAGCTTGAGATCACCAAAAGGGAACCCTGAAATTTTTTTTAAACATGTAGGGGAAGATGGGAGGGGAAGATGACCCACAACCCCAACTTTTTCTAATTACCATAGATTTCACTAAATGCCATCTCAACATCTTTTGTGCAGCCTTCTCATGAGGACCTTTATTTTGACATTTACTTTTGACCAGTTACTCTGCCATCTTGTGAGCACATGGCTCGAATGTATGGTGCATCAATGATTTTCTTTAATGCTTTCCAGGGACACTATTCATCTGTATAATATAAAGTTGATCATTTTCAAATTAAGGACAATTTTATTCACTGAAGTATGGAAATATGTACCTTTAAAGGGGTATTTTGTGAAGAGAAATGTCTAATTAATTGGCCTTTGATTGATGTCTTATTTGTGTTACTCAAGTGTTGTACTTAACTCATCAGACATGCATATAGATATGTGTATTTATTTTGTTCTGTATATACAGTTTTACAAAAAATATTTGAAAAACAACTTACGCATATCCTCAGCAGATGTTTCTAGAGATGAAAAACAACCTATCGAGAATACATCATATTTCTACTCTTATTGTGAGATATGATCATGAGAAAGACAAACATGAAGGGCGTCATATAACAGATGTAACCATCTGAGCAGCAGGGCTATAGATTGTCAGAAGCAAATGTATAGTGCTGGCAGTCATTCACAAAAATAAAATCTGTTGCAAGATCAATGGGTGCTTAGAGTGTCAACAATAACAGTTCCCTTTACAAAAAGCTTCACTATGATGCTGCGCTTTTGCTAAGCGCTACAGGGAACAATCCTGCATTGTGAACAGCTGTGAATTTGTGTGTAACACGTTAATGAACATTGACCAGAATTTATAGCCTCGGCTGGTGATGATCATTAGATGCACCTGTGGCCAGGCTATAAAATAGAGGCTGAATTTTTCCAAATGTTTCATTCAGAGCATACTGTACTGTGTGTCTCACAAACCTGCTAAAAAACTTTCTTCCCTTTTGTTAGGAGTTAGAAATTGTTAGGCAGTGTGCAGAACTTTCTTTCCTTTCTCTCTCTGCTCTGAAAGAGATTATATATATATATATATATATATATATATAGAGAGGCACCATATATATATATATATATATATATATATATATATAAGAGAGAATGGTGGAGAAACAGAGCAAACGATGCGTGTTTCCTTGTCAACGTTACATGACTGACAAGGACATGCATGAGTTTTGTTTTGTTTGTTTGGGGGAAGAGCACGCGGCTCTTGCATTGGGGCAGGGCGGGTGCGCGCATTGTGACCTTCTTTAGGTCAGAATGCTTCACGCTCGCCTCGCTTACTTCCGAGAGCCCGCACCTGCACTTCATTCGTGGGGCTCTCGTATGGATCTGGCTGAGGAGCGAGAGACAGGTACGTCCCTTTCGCTCGCTCTCTCCCCAGATCTGGCTGGTCCTTCGCGTGATCTTGAAGCGCGCTCTGGTGCCTCTTCAGTTCACGAGGGGGACCTCGATTCTCTTGGATCTGTAAATTTCGAGTTACCCACATCAAAGCATGACACAAAATCCTCTGAAGAGTTACTTGATGTGGTTACTCGTGCAGTGGCCAGACTTCAATTAGACTGGCCACGTGACTATAAACCCCCAAACGCTCCAAGTTAGAGGACAGATTTCTGTCTGGTGGCCAAGGGAAGGGAACACCTTATCAGTCCCTTCCCTTCTTTGATGACCTCCACGATGAGCTTGCTCGTTCATGGAGGAAACCTTATACCTTGCGCGTTCACGTGCCCTCGACGTCGTTATATTCGACTATCGTGGGTGCTGAGGCGCGAGGGTATTGGGATGCCACCGGTCGAAGAGACACTTGCGGGTTATCTCTCACCGGGTTTGGCATTATCTTTGAAAAAACCTGCTCTCCCCTCTAAGCCATGCAGAACTACCTCCATGCTAGTGGGGAGGGTTTATCAAGCGGCAGGTCAGGCTGGTGCTGTGCTGCACACCATGGCTGTGTTACAGGCGTACCAGGCTGATCTGCTAAAAGACCTGAGTGTGGGTGAAACTCTCGACGAAGAGGCTTTTTTAGAACTTCATCAAGCTTCAGATTTGTCTCTCCGTGCGACCAAGCAGTCAGCCCGTGCCATTGGCGCGTTGTGGCATGGCAGGTGCATTGTGACCTTCTTTCGGTCAGAATGCTTCACGCTCTGTCCGCTTTGTTCAGTACGGAGAGGCATTTATGACTTAACCTTTCAGGCATCCGGGATAAAGACAGAGTTTTCTTACTCGATGCCCCGGTTTCGCCTTCTGGTCTCTTCGGAGATGCCATGAATACTGTTATCTCCAGATTCCAGGAGACGAAAATCCACAAGGAAGCCTTTGGGCAGTTTCTTCCTCGCCGCACCCAGGGGCCGCACCCAGGGGCCGTCGACCACCCAGTCTCACCCCGATTCTGCTAGGAGGGAGGCTCAAAAACAGAGCGTGGCGAGTCGTGCTCCCCCTCATAGGGACTGGGGACAGGCTCGTGGCCCTCAGCAGCCTCCCAAGAAAGACCTCAGGGCTGTGATTTCTAAAAGAAAGAAACCCTGACGGTGTTGTACCCAACCTTGTGAGAGTAGTTCCCTTCGGGACAGGGCGCGTGTATCATCCACTTCGGCCCTCCCAATATCCTCACGAAACCTCTTCACTCCCGCCACCTTTGGTGTTTCGGGTGATAGAGGCTTCCAACAAAGAGGGTGTACCGTTGCTTCCTGCCTTAATCCAGGACACGGAACACTCAACACCCCCTCAACAGGAAGTGTTGAAATTAGTACCCATCTCAGAGAACCTGGCAGCGTGGAAACTTCTGCCAGGTATTTCTATGTGGGTTCTAAAGACAGTAGAAAGAGGCTACAGAATTCAATTCGCTCGCTGCCCTCCGCGTTTCAACGGCGTGGTTCCCACTACCGTAAGACCGGAGCAGGCATGTCTACTGTGGAAAGAACTGCAAATTCTCTTGGTAAAAGGGGCCATAGAACATGTTCCCCTTCCAGAGAAAGAGTCAGGCTATTACAGCAGATACTTCCTGGTTACCAGAAAGGGTGGGGGGTTGCGTCCGATTCTAGATCTTCGAGGCTTGAACCGCTCGGTCAGGGTGTTCAAGTTCAAGATGCTAACTGTCAAGTCGGTCGTTTCTCAGATCCAACATCACGATTGGCTGGTCACGATCGATCTCATGGACGCATATTTCCATATTAGAATTCTGCCACAGCACAGGAAGTTCCTGAGGTTAGCTTTTGTGGGACGAAGCCTTCCAGTATCGGGTCCTTCCATTCGGCCTAGCCCTATCACCCCGCACATTCACGAAATGCATGGATGCAACACTGGCTCCTTTGCGACTCCAGGGCATCTGCATTCTGAATTATTTAGACGACTGGCTGATACTAGCACAGTCTCAAGAACTGGCAGTTCAGCACAGAGATATCGTCTTGGCTCATCTAGGTTCTCTGGGTCTGAGACTCAACGTCCAAAAGAGCGTTCTTTCTCTGACCCAGGAAATTACCTATCTAGGGATTATATGGAACTCGATCACGATGCGGGCACAGTTGTCTCCCGCTCGTGTCAGGTCCATCCAGAACTCCCTGAGCAATCTCAGGCTAGGTCAAAGTTGCACTGTTCGTCAGTATCAACGAATACTAGGTCTCATGGCATCTGTGTCCATGGTGATTCCTTTGGGTCTTCTCCATATGAGACCGTTTCAGCTGTGGCTAAAAGCCAGGGGATTTCATCCAAGGGCCAGTCCCCTAAGGCAAATAAGGGTTACGCGCCGAACGCTTCGTTCCCTTTCTATGTGGTTCAGACCCCGGTTTCTTACATTGGATCCCACTCTCGGTGCGTCACGTCGTCACAGGATGCTAACGACAGACACCTCTCTGATGGGTTGGGGTGCGGTCTTAAGTGGTCGTCCAGCCCAAGGGGAATGGGAGGGTCATCAGCTCGATTGGCACATCAACTGCCTCGAGTTGGCCCTGGCCCTGAAATACTTCCTCCGACATCTAAGAGGCTGCCATGTCCTTGTGCAGGTGGACATCACAGCAGCAGTCTCCTACATAAACCATCAAGGAGGTCTACGTTCTCGCCACCTGAATTTGCTGGCATGTCGGATTCTCCTTTGGGCCCAGGGCAAGCTCCTGTCACTCAGGGCAAATTATATCCCATGATGCCTAAATGTGGGAGCAGATTTTCTGTCCAGACAAAACATACCGAGTGGCGAGTGGAAACTCCACCCCGAGGTAGTACAAGAAATTTGGCTCGCCTTGGGCGATTCCTGACAGGAGGGACCTTCTGTCTCAGGCACAGGGGACAATATTTCATCCCCAGCCCCAGTGCGGCGGCGTGGGTATTGTGTTCCCCGTAGCACTTAGCAAAAGCGCAGCATTATAGTGAAGCTTTTGTAAAGGGAACGTCTCGGGTTACATGTGTAACCCTTGTTCCCTGAAAAAAGCGGAACCAGATGCTGTGCTTTTTTGCCGCACTGGGACGTCCCAGGATTGCTCTTCAGAAAAAGGTATATGATGACATGCTGGTGACACCTCTGTTTTATAGCCTGGCCACAGGTGGATCTAATGATCATCACCAGCCGAGGCTATAAATTCCAGTCAATGTTCATTGACGTGTTACACACAAATTCACAGCTGTTCACAATGCAGGATTGTTCCCCGTAGCGCTTAGCAAAAGTGCAGCATCGCGTTCCGCTTTTTTCAGGGAACAAGGGTTACACATGTAACCCGAGACAATTTACCTGCAGATAGACTTTCTCAAGACCACCATTCACTAATGTTGGACTCAACATCTTTGCTCCTTGGACAATTGTCACACAATGCACAAGAGGAGGTAGTGCTGGAAGAAAATGTTTGGCAGTGATCTTTGTATGCAAATGTACCAGAGCTGTACACATAAAGGTAATTGAATCAATGACCACATTTAGCTTCATCAACGCACTAACCCCTGTGCTGTTGATTTTTTTTTTCTAATTTGGTGTTCCAGTCCCTCTCCGGGAACCAGCACCTTATCGTGGTGGAGAGGTTTGTGTGCCCTTATGATCCTGAAGGTTGTGTTGTCTGGAGCCATGTGCTCCTGGTAGGGTCTCCCAAGGCAAAGTGGTCTCAGGTGAAGGGCCAGACTAAGAATGGTTCACAATGACTCCATGGAAAAAACGGAAAGAGGAGGAGTTACCCTGCCCGGAGGAAGCCCGGGGCCCCCGTCTGGAGCCAGGCCCAGATGGAGGGCTTGTCGGCAAGCGCCTGGTGGCCGGGCTTGTCACGGAGCCCGGCCGGGCACAGCCCGAAGAAGCAATGTGAAACCCCCCTCTACATCCCTTGGGCCCACCACCCATTGGAGAAACCGCAGGAGTTGGGTGCGCTGCCATATGGGCAGCAGTGAAGGCCGTGGGCCTCGACGGACCAGACCCGGGCAGCAAAGGCTTGCTCTGGGGACGTGGAATGTCACCTCACTGGGGGGGAAGAAGCCGGAACTAGTGAGGGAGGTGGAGCGTTACCAGTTGGATCTGGTGGGGCTTACATCGACGCACAGTTTTGGCTCTGGATCCGTACTCCTGGATAGGGGATGGACTCTATTCTTCTCTGGAGTTTCCCAGGGTGTGAGGCGATGGGCGGGTGTGGGGATACTCACGAGTCCCCGGCTGAGCACCACTACGTTGGAGTTTACCCCGGTGGAGGAGAGGGTCGCCTCCTTACGCCTACGGGTTGTGGGGGGGAACTCTGACTGTTGTCTGTGCATATGCACCGAACAGCAGTTCAGAGTATCCGGCCTTCTTGGAGACCCTGAATGGAGTCCTGAATAGGGCCCCAGTAGGGGACTCCATAGTGATGCTGGGTGACTTCAACGCACACGTGGGAAATGACAGGGACACCTGGAAAGGCGTGATTGGGAGGAACGGCCTCCCTGATCTGAACTCAAGTGGATGTTTGTTATTAGACTTCTGTGCTAGTCATGGATTATCTATAACAAACACCATGTTCGAACATAAGGATGCTCATAAGTGTAAGTGGTACCAGAGCACCCTAGGCCGAAGGTCGATGATCGATTTTGCAATCGTGTCATTGGATCTGAGGCCATATGTTTTGGACACTCGGGTGAAGAGAGGGGCAGAGCTGTCAACCGATCACCATCTGGTGGTGAGTTGGGTCAGGGGGTGGGGAAAGACTCTGGACAGACCTGGGAAGCCCAAGCGAGTAGTGCGGGTGAACTACTATATATCACCCTAAAAAGCCAGACCAGATAAAAGTTGTTTGATGCGATAGAGCGAGTGCAATACCGCCCCCGCTGCCCCGATTCTCCGGCCAACCTCCCGCTCCATTGTCCCCTCACTCGTGAACAAGACCCCAAGATACTTCAACTCCTTCACTTGGGGCAATACCTCCTTCCCTACCTGGAGTACGCACTCCATCGGTTTCCTGCTGAGAACCAAGGCCTCAGATTTAGAGGTGCTAATCCTCATCCCAGCCGCTTCACACTCGACTGCCAAGTGATCCAGTGAAAGCTGAAGGTCACAGACCCGATGATGACATGAAGACAACATCATCTGCAAAAAGCAGCGATGAGATCCCCAACCCACCGAACTGCACACCTTCCCCACCCCGACTACGCCTCGATATCCTGTCCATGAATATCACAAACAGGATTGGTGACAAAGCGCAGCCATGGCGGAGACCAACCCCCACATGGAATGAACTCGACTTCGTGCCGAGGACCCGGACACAGCTCTCACTTTGGACATACAGGGATTGGATCACCCTAAGAAGGGACCCCCCCACCCCGTACTCCCGCAGCACCTCCCACATTCTCTCCTCAGTGACCCCTCCCAGGGAAATAGAATCTGATCCCCCATCAGCCTCGGGCTCTGCCTCTAGCATAGAGGGTGTGTTGGGATTTAGGAGTTCTTCAAAGTGTTCCTTCCACTGCCCAATAACCTCCTCGGTTGAGGTCAACAGCGTCCCATCTTTGCTGTATACAGCTTGGATGGTTCCCCGTTTCCTCCTAAGGTGGCGGACAGTTTTCCAGAAGCACTTTGGTGCGGACCGAAAGTCCTTCTCCATGGCTTCTCCGAACTTTTCCCACACCCACTGCTTTGCCTCCCTCACGGCTGAGGCCGCAGCCCTTCGGGCCTGTCGGTAACTTGCAACTGCCTCCAGAGACCTCAGATCCCGGAAGGCCTCTTTCTTCAGTCGGACGGCTTCCCTGACCACCAGTGTGAGAAGTTGGCAGTCAGTATTTGCATACCCTGCCCCCGGACATATGGGTATAAAGGCGAGGCAAATACTAGAGTTCATTCAGAAATTTTCTTCGGAGCCGATGGTTGTGCATGCTGTACGCGTGAAAACACACCAGTTCCTGTATTCCTCTGACGCTACTGCATGCTGTTTGATTGAGGGCGCATTACAGCGGCGATTCATCTCCTTGCACGGCAGCGCATATTGCCCCTGGGCACTTCGACAGCGAGGTATAAAACTCAAACGAGTTATTAAAAGAGTGATTTTCTCTAAAAGACTGATTTTCTCTAAAAGAGCAAAATACACAGTGCCGTTGAACGTCCTTTTCAGGACGCGTCTTTTTAAAGATGCCTTTCCGCCCCTGTGTTGTTCCTGGATGCGGTAGAGTGCTCTCCGCTTCAGACAGCCACATGCGCTGTCTCGTGTGTCTGGGCAGCGATCACACCGAGGCTGCGTTTGTGGATGGTTCATGTTCTCACTGCGAGAACATGACCATGACAACGTTGCGGTCGCGGCTCGCTTTCAACCGAAAGCAAGCCACTCCAGCCGCCCCTCGCAATTGCTCCTTCCCACGGGATTGAGGACGGTGCGAGTGGCGCTGGAAGTGATTTGGGGATGGCAGCGGGCGCGGCACCATCGGGTACACCCCTCGGACCACCCGTCCCCCGGCACGCTCATTGACTCCCGTCCGTGCTCGAGGCAACAGCGGCTCGCCTCACAGCCAGCTCGCCTATCCTCTAGAGCTAGAAGTGGATGAGTTCGCCGCTGCATCAGAGAGCGAGGCGTCTGATGACTCCCTTGGGCTGCCGCCTTCGGGCCGCACGCCCAAGCCGAGGCTGACGCTCAGATGTCTGACATGCTTTCCCGGGCCGCCGCCAGCGTGGGACTGGACTGGAATCCCCCGTCCTCACCACAGCTATCACAGTTGGATGACTGGTTCCTGGGTTCCGGGCGCCGCTAACAGCCACGCCCCCCCGGTCCCGTTTTTCCCGGAAGTGCATTATGAGCTGACGTCGCTGTGTCAGCACACGAAAACACAAAGCCACATGCTCATCCGCTCTCGCTACCCTCGACGGCGGAGCGGCCCACGGGTACACGGCGATCCCCACGGTGGATAGGGCTGTTGCGCTCCATCTACGTCCCGGAAACCCTACCACCTGGTGCAGTCACCCTGTACTCCCTTCCAAGGCCTGTAGGACAACATCCTCACTGACAGCGAAGGCCTACAGCGCCGCCGGAACTGCCGCTTCCACCCTGCATGCCATGGCCCTCCTGCAAGTCCACCAGGCCAAGGCGCTCAAAGAACTGCACGTGGGTAGCCCTGATCCCGATGTGCTGCAGGAACTGCTCCGCCTCAACATGGGCCCTGGACGCGGCCCCAGGCCTGCCTTCAGTCCCACGACTCTTCCCCGGCCGGCCGGTTCTGACGAGTCCAGAGGACGCCACTACAGGACCTCCTCCTCCGCGCCTCCCGACGGCATACTACCTGCTCCACCCCGCTGCGAAGCCCCGCCGGGTACGTCAAAAATAACCGTCCCTTTGGTGCCCCTAGCACGGAGATTGCGTGGCTTTCACTTCCCAACCTGTCTCACTGGCTGGCCTGGACCATCCGACTCGGTTACGCAATTCAGTTTGCCAGGCCCCCGCCCCCCTTCGCGGGCGTCCGCTTTACCGCAGTGCACGGCCAACATGCCAAACTCCTGCGTGCGGAGATCGCTACTCTTCTACTCAAAGACGTAATACAGCCTGTCCCTCCAACCGAAATGAAGAAGGGTTTCTACAGCCCTTACTTCATTGTACCCAAGAAAGGTGGTGGCTTACGACCAATCTTGGACCTGCAAGTTTTCAATCGAGCGCTGCTCAAACGCCCGTTCAAAATGCTCATGCACAAATTTATCTTGACAAGCGTCCAGCACCTAGATTGGTTCGCAACGGTAGACCTGAAGGACGCGTACTTCCACGTCTCAATTTTGCCGCGACACCGACCTTTTCTATAGTTCGCGTTCGACGGCCAGGCGTTCCAGTACAAAGTCCTCCCCTTCAGCATGTCTCTGTCCCCTCACGTCTTCACCAAAGCCGCAGAGGCAGCTCTTGCCCCGCTCCGAGAAGCCGGCATCCGCATACTCAATTACCTCGACGACTGGCTCATACTGGCCCACTCCCGAGAGTTACTATGAGCTCACAGAGTCCAGAGCATCTCCTTTCTCGGCATGGAGTTAGACTCAGTCTCAATGTCCGCACATCTAACCAACGAGCGTGCGCAGTCGGTGCTGAAATACCTTGCCAAATTCAGGCCAGGCACAACGGTCCCTCTAAAACTCTTCCAGAGGCTCCTGGGTCATATAGCATCCTCCGCAGCAACCACACCACTGGGGTTGATGCATATGAGACCGATTCAGCACTGGCTTCAGACTCGAGTCCCGAGATGAGCATGGCACCACGGCACGCACCGTATGACAATCACCCCCGCCTGCTGAAAAGCACTAAAACCCTGGACAGGCCTCTGCTTTCTACGGGCAGGAGTGCCCCTGCAGCAGGTGTCCCGACGCGTCCTGGTCACTACTGACGCCTCCATATTGGGTTGGGGTGCCATGTACAAAGGGCACGCAGCCGCGGGCTGTTGGAGAGGGGCCCCGCTGCGCTGACATATCAATTGCCTAGAGTTGTTGACTGTTTTCTTTGCCCTGCGGCGGTTTCTCCCATTAATTTGAGACAAACACGTCCTAATCAGGTCAAACAGCACCACTGTGGTAGCGTACATAAATCGCCAAGGCGGTGTACGCTCTCGCCACATGTCACGACTCGCCCGTCGTCTCCTCCTTTGGAGCCAGCAACGACTCAGGTCGCTGCGTGCAACTCACATTCCCTGCAAGCTCAATGTGGTAGCGGACGCACTGTCACGACAAAGCTTACCCAGCGGAGAGTGGAGGCTCCACCCCCAGTTGGTCCAGCTGATTTGGGAACGGTTCGGCAGAGCCCAGGTAGACCTGCTTGCCTCCCGAGAGACCTCCCACTGCCCGCTCTGGTACGGCCGAACAGAGGCTCCCCTTGGGACAGACGCGCTGGCACACAGCTGGCCCGCTGGCACACAGCTGGCCTGCATTTCCCCCAGTGAGCCTTCTTGCACAGGTGCTGTGCAAGGTCAGGGAGGACGAGGAACAAGTCACACTAGTGGCTCCCTACTGGCCCAACCGGGCCTGGTTCTCGGACCTCGTGCTCCTCGCGACAGCCCCTCCCTGGCGAATTCCCCTGAGGAAGGACCTTCTTTCTCAGGGGCAGGGCACGCTCTGGCATCCGCATCGAGACCTCTGGAAACTCCACGTCTGGTCCCTGGATGGGACGCGGAAGATCTAGCTGGTCTACCACCTACCATCGTAGACACGATCAACCAAGCCAGAGCCCCTTCTACAAGGCAGCTTTACGCCCAGAAGTGGCGCTTGTTCGCAGATTGGTGTTCTTCCAGGGTGGAAGACCTACAGAGGTGCGCAGTTAGGTCGGTGCTCTTATTCCTGCAAGAGAGGGTTGAGGGGAGGTTGTCCCCTTCCACCCTAAAGGTGTACGTCGCTGCTATCGCGGCTCACCACAACGCAGTAGCACGACTTAATCATCAGGTTCCTAAGAGGCGCCCGGAGGTTAAATCCCTCCCGGCCAAGCCTGTTCTCCTCCTGGGACCTCTCGGTAGTCCTCGCAGGCCTCCACAGACCTCTTCGTTGCTGTGTCCGGTATGTGCTTTGTGTACCTACCTGGACCGCACGCAGAGCTTTAGACGCTCTGAGCAGCTCTTTGTATGCTTTGGGGGACAGCGGAAAGTAAACGCTGTCTCCAAACAGAGGCTTTCCCACTGGGTTGCAGATGCCATTTCATTGGCTTATCACAATCAGGCCATGCCCCCCCCTTGCAGGTCCGAGCTCACTCGACAAGGAGCGTTGCGTCCTCGTGGGCACTGGCCAAGGGTACCTCCCTGGCAGACATTTGTAGAGCAGCGGGTTGGGCGACACCCAACACCTTTGCAAGATATTACAATCTCAGGGTTGAGTCAGTTTCATCCCGTGTTTTCTCAGGTCCGAGCCAGTAGAACTCGGTAACACGCTGATGGGCTGGCCGGGTGAATCGCTTGCATATACGCCCTTTCGCTCACTTGAGGTAAAACAGTGCGTCTTTTTTTCCCAGGAGACTTCACTCAACTCGAATCCCTGGTCGATTCCTCCCTAGCACTCATGGGTCCGCAGTTCGGTGGAGGAACTTGCCGAACCAATTCACTGCGGGTACTCAGATCTACCCTGTACTGGAATAGGTGCTCCACAGAGTAGGGACTCCTACGCGGACTCCCCCTGTGTGTATTTTCCACGATACAGTCCCCTTACGAGCACACCCGCATTTTCCTTGGGTAAGTTTCGGCTGCCCCCCGGTCGCTGTGTGTAGCAACTCCACCCTCACTGAGGCTGGATCTGCCACCGCGCCACTTCCACGTGTCGCCTAAAAACACGTGATGTATTCACCACCGTACCTCCCCAGTTGGGCAGGGGTGGTCTCCGCAGGGTCTTCTCCTCCCTGAAAGAATGGGAAATTGGGTAAGACCCCCTTCCCTCAGTGCGTGTAAGGGCCCCGACTCTCTATTGCTCTATGCGAGAAACATGGAGAGAAAAGAGGCCCAGCCAGGCTTGGCCCGTTCCCAGGTTGGCAAGCGTCACCTTGTTCCCCTGCCTAGGGTAACCAGAAGGATTCCGACGACTTTTTTGGGGCATTGGGGAAGGGTACGTGCTGTCTGACACAGCTGGTCGTTTGGCACGTAACAAATACCTGCCCGCTCCTGTGTCAGCAGAACTCGTACACGGCTCAGGGCATGGCGGATTTAAATTGGACCCCTAGTGTCGCTTCTCCGACACAACGTGGAGAGAGCGACAGATGGGGAATGTCTAGGTTACGGATGTAACCTCCGTTCCCTGATGGAGGGAACGAGATGTTGTGTCTTCCCGGCCACGTCGCTGAGCCGAACCGCTATAGTGGCCAGAACCATTTCCGGCTCCTCAGAAAAATCCTGAATGAACTCTAGTATTTGCCTCGCCTTTATACCCGTATGTCCGGGGGCAGGGTATGCAAATACTGACTGCCAACTTCTCATTGGCCTTTTTTCAATGGATCAGAGGTATATTCGGTGCTCAAGAGAGACCCCTAGTGTCGCTTCTCCGACACAACGTCTCATTCCCTCCATCAGGGTTAGGACAAAGTTAGGACAGGATGGCCGCTGAAGGAGAGAAGGTGGAAAACAATTGCAGCCTACAATACCAATGAATAAGAAAGACATATTAATATGGATGTTATTACTGACATACTTAGGACAAGTGTTGCCCCCAATACAGGGCCTAACGGAGAAACGTCCCAAGAAGGACCAGAATCCCCAGATGAACAATTCTAAGAAAGCATACTGCAGAGTGGGTTCCCTACAATCAGCCTTGGGGATCTTGGTTGTCTTTTCCAATGAAGCTGACCTAAAACTAAATACTCCAGAAAAAGAATTCAGAAACTACAGAGCACTTGACGGACTGTATTGAAGTAACTATGAATATGGACTTCCCAACGATGAATACGAGGCAAGATTCAGACCAAGAAGAGCAGCAAGCACAAAAACAAGAACCCGAGGAAGAAGAAGATCAGCAGGAACCGGCTACAGAATCCGAGGAAAGAGAAGAGGAAGTAGAAGAAGGTCAAACTCAAGTAGGGGAAGAGCACGCTGCGGCAGAAAGAGGGATTGAAGTAAGTACCGCAGTAGAGCAGGAAAGCATAGAAAGTGAGACGGAAGTACATGTCACAGAGGAACAGGACCAAGAAGGTGAAGAAGGAGAAAGACAAAAAGAAAGTGATCATCCTGCTGAAACAGATACAGAAGCAACTGAAGGAAATGAAACAGGCCAACAAGCGCAGTCTTTGGCGAAAGAGTTATGGCACATGGAGGAAAGAATGGAAGCTCAAGGAGGTATTAGTGTGGATGATGCTGTTACTAACATATTTGGGACAGGTATTGCCTCCCATACAGGGCCTACCAGAGAGGAGATCCAGGAAGGCCCAGACTCTCCAGGCAAAGGACCATCACAACGACCATGGTATGATGAATTTCCTACAATTGACATTTCAGTACTTCAATATTATTCCCCCAAATGAGCAGAGACTAGATAACATAGCACGAGAAATCAGAAAGAAGTGAACGCCTGGATCATTAAACAAAGGTGAACCCGAAAAGCAAAGAATCTGGATAAACAATTTGGCTCAGCAGAACAAACTGAATAATCAGCCTAAAAAGACACCTGACAAAATAATCACCCAAAGACTGAAAAAGCCAATAAATTTAGAAAATGATATCAGGAACAGAGGAACTATTAGAACACGCAAATCAAAATGACTGGTATAAATGGGCCAGATATACAGCTAAGCAAGCAAAAATGACAAACTGTGTAATGTGCTCACCCTCTCCATTGAAAAACTGGTAGTAGTCCCGAATTAGTATGATTATAAGCATTGCACTGAGTATTATGCCAAAAATTGTGGTAAAACAGGGAGAACAGTATTCTGCCCAGCAGAATGTTTGGCATTCTTGGGTCATCCGGAATAAGATAAATATTATAAGATGATAGGGTGGGGAGATGAATGCAGAAAATTAGACGTACGTGTGGATAATGAGAAGAAAGAAAGCCCATTATCATATACAATAAATCTACAACTGGAGTATGAATGTTTTAACAAAACTAAAGGAAAAACAATTTAACAATTTAGGACAATTTAAGGGCAATTGCACAGTAATATGGCATTTAGATGATGAAATGTTTTTTAATAATAATGTGATTAGGTTTAGTGGACTGCAATATGCAACAGCGACATTAGGACAAAATTTTACTGTGAACATAACTCCAGGATGTCTAGGTGTAGTTGTCGGTCATTGCCGTACAGGATGTGAAAATCAGACTCTAGTATCGCCTGCGATAAAAATCCATGAGGAACAAACGGAAACTATAGCGGACTATTTTTGGTTATGTGGGAGAGGTCAATTGAAACCTGCACTACCTAAAGCTGGAAAGGACTGTGCGCTAGAGTAAGGCTAATACAAGAAGTAGCTATGGTAGAATGGGACCCCTCTGAAATCCAAACTGCACCAAAACCTTTAGTACACAACAAAGCAAGGGTGAAAAGAGCATACACCCCAGATCCTGATGTCTACCTGGATGCAATTGGCCAACCAAGAGGAATACCTCAAAAGTTTAAAGCTAGAGATGAGATTAAATCAGGCTTTGAGTCAGTGTTCATATGGGTAACACCCAACAAAAATTTAGAATGGATTAATTATATTTTCTATAACCAACAGAGATTTATAAACTATACTGATGAGGCACTGGAGGCATTAGGAGACCAATTAGCAGCCACTAGTAAAATGGCATGGCAAAATCGTCAAGCACTGAATTGGTTATTAGCAGATAAAGGAGGAGTATGTGTTATGTTCGGAGAAGATTGCTGTATATACATACCAAATAATACATCTCCAGAAGGAGCTTTTACCCAGGCAATGAAGAAACTGCATGACCTGCGAAAGGAAGTTAAATCTAATGCAGGTAGAGATCAGCTTGTTGGGACATGATTTGATGATCTTTTTGGTTCATGGAAGATGGGGCTAATGAAAATAGGTATAATAATAGTTATAGGACTGACCTTATTTGGATTATTGTTTTGTTGTATTATACCCATTCTGAGATCAATAATGACTAGAACAGTGGCTAAACAAATGGTAACATTTCAATGCTACCACCGGGAAAAGGGATAGAAACTAGATACTGTACCATTGGGCCAGGATTGGATGAACTTGATGAGATTTACTGAGAAGCAATCCAGACATAACACTGGAATTTAAGGGGAATTTTATTTTTGAACACTTTTCTCATGTTTTTGATAGTAAGGGAGATAGCATGACTATTGTACTTTCATTTTACATAACAGAATAGATAGCAACTCAAGAAAGGAGTTAGAGGGTGTTTTGTTTGTTATTTTTGACATATTCCCCTATTACTCTCAATGTAACCAATTACTTATAATGATTAATTAAGTATATCTTTATTACAATGTACCTAATCAAGTAGAAGTAGTGTTGCTGATGATTATGTTTAAGAAAAATATACATGTGAAATAATTGCCAAGTGAAGACATGTGAGGGAGATATTTGAAGAAAGGAGCGACGAGCACCTCAGTGCTTGGCTGCAAGAGCAAATAGACTCAACTGGTGGTTTAAAAACCCGCTGTCTGCTCCAACACACCACCAGATAGAGCTCCAGGCTACCGGAATTGTCTGTGAGTTCCTCTGGCAACGAAGGATGCATATTACTATGTTACTTTTACTAGTGTTTTGTTAAGATATATATATATATATATATATATATATATATATATATATATATATATATATATATCTTCTACTTAATGGATAATCAATTGTACTCTACATCATGCAAAGCTTTACAGTTGCATGCACATGCTTATTACAAATGAGTTGATTTTTGTCACCTACCCCCAGGAACAGTGATAGCTAGAGGACTGGGATCTTTTACTCCTTCCTAGCCAAGTGTGGAGGGAGAGGTTTGGTCCCAAGTTCTGCAGTACAGCCCCATAAAGACGGCATTGGATAGTGGACTGAGTGGCCTACTTTGGTTACATGATGGAATGGGACATGCTGGCTTGTGTGACTGCACTCTGGTTGGAGGGAAATAGAGTGTGAGACTTTTATAAGTCTCAGAGGTGGGAGTATATAGTATATTTTTCAATATTCTAGTATGTTTTTATATCAAAGTACTTATATGAGTTTCCTGGCCTTTGTGTGACCCAGGAGAGAGCATATGAGGTTTCTAAAAGTGTTGATGCTGCAGAGGCCACAAAGAGCACCCAGCTGTAACAAAATAATGAGGCTAAGGACCTTGAAGCTGAAGATAAGAAGTAAAAACAACTAGTGGTCAAATTAATTAAAAAGATAGACTAAAGCCAAGTTTCTACCAGTAAAACGATTTCAAAAGGCTCTTTGAGATAATGGTGGCAAATAGTATCCATTGGTTACAAAAATAACGAAGGGGCACAGAAATGAGGTAATGCCAGATAACAAACTGTATAGAAGAGGAGGTTTTGGACTTAGAGAGTCAGAATGGAACGCTGACCGGTCTCATATTTGTTGGTGTTCAATAAACTACAACTTTGGCATCTGGAACTCAAGACTCCGAGAGTTTTCTTACAACTTAGAGAGATTCATAGTGATTTTCCATGACAACGGGGGCCCCGGGCTTCCTCCGGGCAGGGTAACTCCTCCTCTTGCCGTTTTATCCATGGAGTCTTTGTGAACCATTCTTAGTCTGGCCCCTCACCTGAGATCACTTTGCCTTGGGAGACCCTACCAGGAGAACCTGGGTCCAGACAACACAGCCCTCAGGATCATAAGGGCACACAAAACTCTTCACCACGATAAGGTGCACGTAAAATGGTAAGAAATAGCATTTTACCTTAGCATAAATCTGACAATTTACATAAGGTTTATTTCTATTTCTTCTGTTCCAAACTTACTTCAAACGTAATTAGCTGTCTGCTCATATGAATGTAGTGCATCATAAGAAAGTGTTTCATCGCTGTTCAAATGCACTTTGAATCATATAATTTATATGTACAAATGTTTTCCATCTGAAAGGAATAAATATTAAATTAAACAAATGACAATAAAATACAAAGTAATCTCTTCACTAATTAAAATATTTTTTGAATGTCACTGTATTCTAATTACCAATTATTTAAATTGTAACTGTAGTGGAATACAGTTACTAATATTTTGCCTTTTAAATACGTAATCCCGTTACGTGTATTCCGTTACTCCCCAACCCTGCGTAAAGTGTCTGCAATCATTCATAAATATGTAATCTTATCAAGATCAAAGGGCGCTTAGAGTGTCAAAAAATAGCAGATTTACCTGCAGATAGACTTGCAAGAGGGGGTAGTGCTGGAAGCAAATGAAGAGCAGAGGTCTTTTGCATGAATGTCTACCAGAGCTGTACACATTTGATCCAAGATGGCGGCGCGGTAGCACGCAGCGGCCACTCCGGATCCACAATGGTGCTATTTTTGTTGAAAAAGCCCGACTTTTGCAACACATGGACATCGGAGCAACCAGTGTTCGTGTCTACCATCGCCAGACACTACTCAAATATAAGACTCATGCAAAAACCAAGCTGCATGATGACCTGCAGGAGGCGCTACGCGTACTCGGCTTGCTGCGGAGACCAGGCCTCCAGCCCTCGGCGTCGCCTGATGCCGGTGGCCGGGAGAGGACGTCGTAGCGGTGTGCGAGAGCGAAGCGCGGAAAGAGGGCGGGGTCCATGCTAGGCTAAAACAAACCCTAGCCGGCCGGCTCTCCGTCTATCCTGCTCTCAAATGTTTGCTCCCTGGACAATAAACTGGACTATATCCGACTCCAGCAGGCTACGCAGGCGTGAGTTTAGAGACTGCTGCGTCTTTGTTTTCACGGAGGCGTGGCTCAGCGACAGAGTTCCGGATGCCGCCATTCAGCTAGACGGGCTCGCCTCGTTTCGTGCCGACAGAAATACAGCTCTCTGCGGTAAGACTCGCGGTGGTGGCTTGTGTGTTTACATCAACACGGAATGGTGCAAGAACTCTATGCTAGTCTCTAGTTACTGTTCATCGCTGTTGGAGCTTGTGACTGTTAGATGCAGACCTTTTTATCTACCACGGGAATTCACCACTGTTTGCATAACCGGGTTTACATTCCCCAAGCTAACGCTAAGGAAGCGCTCTGTGAACTGTATGGGGCTATGAGCGAACTGCAGAACGCTCACCCCGACGGACTGTTTATTGTCGCCGGAGATTTCAACCATGCAAATCTCAAGACAGTGCTCCCTAAATTCCATCAGTATGTGGACTTTGCAACGAGAGGGGCTAACGGCTTGATCTTGTTTACACAAACATCCCAGGCGCTGCCAGGTGGAGCCCGCCCCCACCTACTCAGGCTACTCAGACCACATCTCTGTTATGTTAATTCCAGCATACAGACCGCTCGTCAGACGCACAAAACTGCTTCAGAAGCAGGTGAAAACCTGGCCAGCAGGAGCCATCTCTGCTCTTCAGGACTGTTTTGAGTGTACTGACTGGCACATGTTCAGGGAGGCTGCAACATATGGCGATTCTACCAACTTGGAGGAATACACAGCATCAGTGACCAGCTACATCAGCAAGTGCATTGATGATGTCACTTTCTCAAGACCATCACCACACGCTCCAACCAGAAGCCGTGGATGACTGCGGAGGTGCGCACGCTGCTGAGGTCCCGAGACTCGGCCTTCAGAGCAGGCGATAAGGCAGCCCTAAGAACAGCTAGGGCCAAACTGTCACGGGCAATCAGAGAGGCAAAGCGCGACACGCCCAGAGAATCCACAGTCACTTCCAGGACAGCGGTGACACGCGGCGCATGTGGCAGGGCATCCAGGCCATCACCAACTACAGGACAACATCAGTTGCCTGTGACAAAGATGCCTCCCTTCCAGATGCGCTGAACGACTTCTACGCTCGGTTTGAAGTGCAGAACGACGTGATGGCGAGGAAGTCCACCCCTCCTCCCAACGACCAGGTGCTCTGTCTTACCACGGCAGATGTGAGGAAAACTCTACGTAGAGTCAACCCACGGAAGGCTGCTGGACCAGACAACATTCCTGGCAGAGTGCTCAGAGGATGTGCAGACCAGCTAGCAGATGTTCTTACCGACATCTTCAACATCTCTCTGAGCAGCGCCGTCGTTCCAACGTGCTTCAAGGCCACCACCATCATCCCCATGCCAAAGAAGTCTTCAGTGTCCTGCCTCAACGACTACCGTCCCGTCGCACTTACACCCATCATCATGAAGTGCTTCGAGAGGCTCGTCATGAGGCAGATTAAGACCCAGCTGCCCCCTCACTAGACCCACTGCAGTTTGCGTGATCGTTCAAACCGTTCAACGGACGATGCCATCACCACAACCCTCCATCTGGCCCTCACCCACCTAGACAATAAGGACTCATACGTTCGAATGCTGTTCATAGATTTCAGCTCAGCATTCGACACAATCATTCCCCAGCACCTGATTGGAAAGCTGAACCTGCTGGGCCTGGACACCTCCCTCTGCAACTGGATCCTGGACTTCCTGACTGGGAGACCTCAGTCAGTCCAGATCGGGAACAGCATCTCCACCACCACCACACTGAGCACTGGGGCCCCCAGGGCTGTGTGCTCAGTCCACTGCTGTTCACTCTGCTGACTCACGACTGTGCAGCAATGCACAGCTCGAATCACATCATCAAGTTCGCCGATGACACGACCGTGGTGGGTCTCATCAGCAAGAACAACGAGTCAGCATACAGAGAGGAGGTGCAGCGGCTGACGAACTGGTGTAGAGCCAACAACCTGTCCCTGAATGTCGACAAAACAAAAGAGATGGTTGTTGACTTTAGGAGAGCACAAGGTGAACACACTCCGCTGAACATCGACGGCTCCTCTGTGGAGATCGTCAAGAGCACCAAATTTCTTGGTGTTCACCTGGCGGAGAACCTCACCTGGTCCCTCAACACCAGCTCAATCACCAAGAAAGCCCAGCAGCGTCTCTACTTTCTTCGAAGGCTGAGGAAAGCACATCTCCCAACCCCCATCCTCACTACATTCTATAGAGGGACTATTGAGAGCATCCTGAGCAGCTGCATCACTGCCTGGTTTGGGACTTGCACCGTTTCGGACCGCAAAGCCCTGCAGAGGATAGTGAGGACAGCTGAGAAGATCATTGGGGTCTCTCTTCCCTCCATCAAAGACATTTACAAAAAACACTGTATCCGCAAAGCAACCAGCATTGTGGACGACCCCACACACCCCTCACACAAACTCTTTACCCTCCTTCCGTCTGGCAAGAGGTACCGAAGCATTCGGGCCCTCACGGCCAGACTGTGTAACAGCTTCTTCCCCAAGCCATCAGACTTCTCAATACTCAGAGACTGGTTTGACACACACGTGTCCTGAGTTGCACTTTAATAACTGTCGCTTTATAACTGTCTGCTACCTCAATAACTGCTATGTGCATAGAACACTATCTCATAGTATGTTATGTTTACATTTTTAGAAACTGTCATCTTTTTGCACTACTGAGTACTGGTCGGCGCTGCACTGTCTATTGTCCTGTTCATTGTCAGTAATTTGTTGTACTGTCCTGTACTTTTTGCACATGTTTGCACGTGCACTTTATATAGGTATATATAGGTAGTTTATATAGGTATTTTATTTCGTTGTGTTGTCTCATGTGGTCCTATGTTGGACCTTTGTTGTTTTTTTATGTAGCACCATGGTCCTGGAGGAACGTTGTCTCGTTTTGCTGTGTACTGTACTAACTGTATATGGTTGAAACGACAATAAAAACCACTTGACTTGACTTGACTTGACATAGAGGTAATTGAATCCATGACCACATTTAGCTTCATCAATGCATTAAGGAGGTTCTTTTCAATGCAAGGCCCAGCCAAACTTCTCCGTTCTGACAGAGGGACACATTTTGTAAATGCTTCCAGGGAGAGAAGAAAAATGGACGCACAAATGATGTGCCTCTACAGGATTACCTGATAGGATTACAATGTTTGGCAGATGCCTTTTGGAAACAGTGGCAGGGAGAGTATTTGTCCTCTTTACAAAGCCGCAGGAAGTGGAACATGAATAATCCTCACATTAAAGTTGCCGATGTTGTATTGCACAAAGACAGTAAGGTACATAGAAATTAATGGCTTGTATTGACTCATTGTCAATACATTTCCAAGCCAAGATTCAGAAGTGTGCAAGATAGAAGTGAGAGTTAATAAACAAGGGACTGTTAAAACATTGTTGAGGCCTGTTATAGATATTGTAGTTCTTCTGCCTGAGGAAAAGACTACTTAAAAGAACTGTTACCTAAAACACTGTGTTACCAGTTAAAGTGGATCAGTAGTGTCAATGGAGCCAGACAGGGTGTGTGCAGCCTTCTCATTATTTTGATAATGACTTTTAATAAGTTACACTGCCATCTTGTGGTTGTTCAACCATTTTGTCTAGTTCATACAGTAAAAGTTTTTCAGAGCACATTTCATGAATGTATGGCACATCAAAGATTTTCTTTAATGCTTTCCTGGGACACTATTGGTAAATGGTCTGCACTTATATAGTGCTTTTTTTAACCTTAGAGGTTACCAAAGCGCTTTACACTGTGTTCCAATCACCCATTCACACACACACACTCATACACCAATGGCGGCAGAGCTGCCATGCAAGGCGCTAGCCTGCCATTGGGAGCAACTTGGGGTTCAGTGTCTTGCCCAAGGACACTTCGACATGTGGAGTTGTGTGGGCCAGGAATCGAACCGCCAACCCTGCAATTGGCAGCCGACCTGCTCTACCACCTGAGCCATAGCTGCCCCCTATTCATCTGTAAATAATATAAAGTTGATAATTTTTATAATTGTTTATTCTGTGCAATGACAACTAAATTAGCAAATGTTTCTATGTAATATTTTGGCTGATGCATCATCATCCTGTACATGCTAAACATATATCAATATATGTTGATATATGTTTAACCTCTTGGTCGATAGAGGGTTAGCAGCTAATTCCATCTCCGATGACTCCAGATAATCTATCAATTTCTCAACATCCTCCACTCCTGTAACCAACTCAATGAATTTCGACTCCATGACAGGGATCGATCGACATATAACAGCAAGATCCTCCAAGTCAGTAACGACCTGCGTCACCATTGCCAACATGTCCAACAGTTGAGGCCGAATATATTTCCCCTCACTGGCCAAATTGAGTCTCTGGCCTTCTGCTCAGGGGCTTCAGCTTGAGGACATAAGTGTCTTTTAATGTCTCCAGAGCCCGAAGATTTTGAATTCTTTGACATATTGTCTTCTAAGAACAGTTATGGAACAGGGTGTATTGAATCTCATCAGTTTAAGACACAAAAAGTATTAAAAACTAGCAAAGTGCATAGAGCTCAACGTTCACACGTCTGAACCTTGCATGGTTCCGGAAGTAAGTTTACCCTGCGAGGGCACCCCCGGAAGTGAGAAATGCATAAGTGTGAAAAACAGCAATTGATTGAATTAAGATTAATCCTAAAAGGCGGGGATCCTTATGATTTTTGGTTCGATTATGCACCAAGTTGATTTAGTCAACCCATCCTTGTCTTGCCGAACAACAAAAGAGGCCTTTGAAAGGACCTGGTTTCTTTCTCTCTCCCTCTGTGGAAAACATAGCTGAATGACACACTATACTTTTCTTACAGTACAGGTGCATTTCTAATTTTCTCCAGGTCTGACTCAGTAATACTGGGCTGATGAACACTGGTGTCTTTTCTGTTTTCCCTGTAGTGCTTCACAACTGATTTAAAGACATTACTCCATGACTTGAAGATGTTATGTTTTGTCATGTGATGGTTAATCCTAGCTCTGAGACTCATCAGACTTGCTACACTATTTTCGCATCCAGAGGTCATTTGAACAGAGGCATAAAAGTCTCGCAATGTCTCATTACGGGGCACAGCAGAGTAGGCACATTAATAAATATGACTGGAGATACCTGTGCATTAAAGCAGTGTTTCCCAACCGGGGGTACGTGTACCCCTAGGGGTACGTGAGCAGTCCCCAGGGGGTACGTGGGATGATTCTCAAAAGACAAAAAAAAAAATTTTTAGCCATTGACTATTCTCAAAACATTATATAATATAATATAATTATATAATATATATAATATATATAGATATATATATTATATAACATTATAATCATGTTATAATATGGTCACCCTGTCCTTCCCGCCAAATGTGCTTGTCCGTGGACGCGCGCTGTGTGGCCGCGCAGTAGAGTGACCATAGCAACAGGCAGAGAGGCTAGCTTTGAGTAGAACACTAGCTAGATATGGATCAATGGCTAAAAAAACACGCCGTTTCAAGCAGCAGCAGTGCTAGTGGCAGCTCAAGTGAACCCATGGAAAAAAGAAAAAAAAAAAGCTGATAAGTCAAAGTACTGGCAATTTCATGAACAGTATGTCGTTTTCGGTTTCACGTCCACACCTACTGAACCGCCTCAGCCGCTGTGTTTCCTCTGCGGGGATGTGCTCTCTAATAATAGCATGAAACCAGCCCATTTACAACGACACCTAAGTACCAAGCATCTTTCCTGTGTCGGTAAGACAGCAGAGTTTTTTCAAAGAAAACTATCGGAGTTTAAGGGAAGTCAAGAAAAATTATAGAAAGCGACTGCAGTGTCAACCAAAGCATTGGAGGCCTCATATGCTGTGTCGCTACTTGTGGCTAAATCCAAAAAGCCATTTACTGTTGCTGAGGAGCTAATTTTGCCTGCTGCTGTAATTCTTGCAGAAACAATGATTGATAAGAAAGCAGCTGATGCACTGAAAACGGTACCATTGTCCAATAACACAGTGGTGCCGTAGGATTGATGACATGGCCGGTGATATTGTCGATCAAGTAGTGGAAAAGTTAAAACTTTCTGGTCCATTCGCGCTGCAGTTGGACGAGTCAACAGATGTTAGTGGGGAAGCGCAGCTGATTGCGTTTGTGCGATACAGAGAAATTTCTGAAATTAACGAGCACATTCTATTCTGCAAGAAGCTAACGGGGAGCACTACCGGTAAAGATGTGTTTCACGTTATCGACACCTTTTTCTCAGAGCACAATCTGGATTGGAAGTCCTGTATTCATGTGTGCACGGATGGTGCAGCATCAATGACTGGGAGGGTGAAAGGGTTAATCGCGTAGATTAAGAAAGTAAACTCCGACGTTGAGTGGAATCACTGTATCATCCACAGAGAGGCACTGGCCAGTAAGAGAATGAGTCCTGAGTTACATGAAGTTTTGAATGACACAGTGAAAGTGATAAACTTTGTTGAATCACGGCCTCTGAATCACAGACTGTTTGAAAGGCTCTGTCATGACAGTGGCGCTGAGCACCAACGGCTACTGCTTCACACCGACGTACGTTGGCTTTCGAAAGGGAAAGCACTACAGAGGCTTTTGGAGCTGCACAACGAAGTAAGCGCTTTTCTGGCAGAACACTCACATCCCCTTGTTGTAATGTTGGAGAACACAGACTGGGTAGCCCGCCTTGCATATCTTGCTGATTTTTTTAGCAAACTGAACAACGTGAATTTAACTTTACAGGGTAAAGACACACACATCCTAAACATGTATGACAAAGTGTGTGGATTCATGAAGAAGATCAAACTGTGGGAAAGTAAATGTGAAGATGGGGACACAAGTTGTTTCCAGCAGCTCAACAGCTATCTTTCTGCAGGTGATGTTGACAGAGCTTCTATAGTGCAATTAGTAAGCACACATTTATCCAAACTCAACAGTGAGTTCAACTCCTACTTCCCTGATATTGAAAGCAAGTCTGCCAAACTTGACTGGGTCCGTAATCCTTTCATGACTGAAAGTACGGATAACAACATTCCTACCAGACTACAGTGTCCTCAGACCGTGGACTGAAGATGAGGTACTCAGAAACAAACCTGTCACAGTTCTGGTGTGATGTGGAGAAGGAATATCCTGATTTGGGGAAACATGCACTGAATGAACTCCTGCCATTTGGATCTACATATTTATGTGAAGTGACATTTACATCCATGGCCGTAATTAAGTCCAAGCACAGGAACAGACTGAACTTGGAGAAAAGCCTGATAGCTGCTGTTGCCACATTGCCCCCAAGACTGACCAAGCTTATGAGTGAGAGACAGGGTCAAGTTTCTCATTGATTTGTGAGTCCTTTTGTGTCATACACAGGTCTAAACTTATTTTGAGTAGGTTGCTACTATGTACAAGTTTTCTCCATGTCGTAATCTGCATTCCTCTCAGATTGGTCTCTTGGTTGTTCCCAAGACACAGTTTCGTTCTGTGATAAAGCATTTTCATCCTATGCTTTGGAATTCAAATACATTAGTGACTTTTAAATCTTTTCTCAAGACATTTTATTTTAGGATTGCTTTTACTTGATTATTAATTTTATTAGTTTATTTTTGTATTTAAAGTGTGTATTTTTCTCTGTTGTTATGTTTGCCTGTAAAGCGCTTTGAGAAAGCAACTTTTAAAGGCGCTATATAAAATAAATTTATTATTATTATTATTATATAAAATGTGATCTTTGTTTTTGTATAATTGGTCTGGACATGTGAAGATGTGAAAAAGTCATACAAATATTGAACAAAGACAAGTATTTTATTATAAGAGTTATAGGAAGTAAAAATATCATTATTTACAGGTAAAATCTTTGATGATTTCTGCCTGTCAATCATTTTACACGTTATTATAGGGCCGTTTACACTCGGCCACTTCATGTGTTTTTCCCTGATCAGATAGCCATCCGATTGAATAAGCTTATTCCATTTACACCTGACTACATTCCGGGCAGCGATTTTAAAAGATGTGATTTATCATTTGAATCCAAATGTCTTTGTCCATCGCACTATATACATTCTCTTCATATACTGTATATTACAATTCTGACAAAATCTTATTCGGTTTTCCAGTGGACTTTTACTAGATTCAATTGTAATAATTGTTTTTCACATATCCCAGCTAAGCTGGGGTCAGAGTGCAGGGTCAGCCATGATACGGCACCCCTGGAGCAGATAGGGTCAAGGGCCTTGCTCAAGGGCCCAACAGTGGTGGTGTTGAGGCTTGAACCCACAACCTTCTGGTCAGTAACCCACAATGGGGGCACCTTTCAATTGGGGCATGCTGGGCAACCAGAAATATTGGACCTTCTGGAAGTTGGTCGAACATGTTTGGCAGCTAAAAGAGATGGAGCTCCTACACGGTGAAATGGGGCACCAACTCTGATGGTCCCACCTCCTAGTCCTCATCAGTCCTGCTGGTTGGTCCAGGCGTAGTCAGAGAAAGAGGAGAAGCTCCAAAGTTGCCACCTTAGAATTACCTGCCCTGGCCCGCTGCAAGAACCCTGGAGGTGCCAGGACTGGGTCCTGACCTCTCAACAACAGCCACCGCTGACCCTGAGCCCTCCACAATGGTCACTGCCGACTGTACATTCTCTTCAGTGGCTGCCACTATTCCTGACCTCTCCCCTGCAGCCGCCGGTGAGCTTGACCTCACCCCAGCAACCACCGCCAACCCTGACCTCTCCTTTGTGGCTGCTGCCGACCCTTCCCCCTCTCCAGCGGCTGCCGCCGACCCTGTGCTCCCCCTTTTACTTAAGCTCCCTGGCCATCAGACCCTGTCCCTTCCTGGAGAAGCTTGTCTGTCTGCCAGACCCCTCCCCATTCCTGGATCCACCTCCCCAGCCATCTGACTCTGTCCCCTTTCTAAAATTGCTTTCCTGGCCACCAGACCCCATCCTCACCTTGGAGCCACCTCATGGGTTTCACCCAAACGTCCCCCTTTCATTGGTACCACCTGCGTCCTCCAAGTCTGTCTACTGCCCTCTTGACCTGCCAGCCCGCTTCTAGATTGCGCTGGCCTGTTCCACCGGCCCCATCCTGGTCTGCCCTGCTCTGGACTGTTTCTGCCAGTCTTTCAGTTTTGTTTTGTGTGTTGTTGTTTTTGGTCACATTGGGACGCCAGGTGTCATCCCTTAGAGAGGGGTTGTATCAGTATCTTGCCTTCCGTCTGGTTTCTCATTTACCCTTTTGTGACATGTATACCTATATTTGCTGTCTCTTTTCTGTTGTGTTCTCTATCGTGTTCTCTGCTCTGCATGTTTCTGTCCTGGTAATTCTCTGGCCATGCCCCTTGTTTCTCTCCTTATAAGTTAATTTGCTTCACCTGCCCTACTCATTTGCCCTCTTGATTTCTCCCCTCTTTATATTACCCTCGAGTGCTCTGTCCTGTGTTGGATTCTTCCTCTTGTTTCCCTCCAGTTCCCCTCCAGTTCAGTCATGTTTTCCCTATTGGCCCGGTTAGTTCTTGTTTTCTTTGTTTGTTTCTATAGTTTGTTTTGGTATCTATCATGGGATTTTTGGTTAACACCCTTTGAACTCTGTCCGGGCATTTTTTATTTTTTATTTGTTTTTGTAATTTTTTAAAAACTTTTTTGGAGCATTCGTCTGTCTGCATTTGGGTTCTTCATACACAAACCTGAATGTGTGTGTGTACTGTCGTGAGAATACTTGTACAGTATTCTGAAGTAAAACATCACAGTATTCTCTAAGCTATATATTTTATTCTCCTGATTCCAATTTTAAGAGTAAGTTCCTAAATGCTAAGAGGCCTCAATGAAGTGAAGACATGACTTACTGACTTGGATCCTGATGTGGTTAACTTGCTCTCCAAGTGTCTTGGCTTCAGCAAACCTGGAAAAAATAAACAAGCAAAGTGCGGAAGTGTGATAAACTTTGTAGGAATATATCACTTTTGAAAACATATCACGTATGACATCAATTAATTATTATCAATCAAATTTTGTCAAAGAGGGCCCTATTTTTTAAATGTTTCATAACTTTGCACAAAACCAAACAAGTGAGAGTAGAGTGCTTGATTTACATTCTACAGAGATCCCCTTGTTTGATATAAGGTAATAGATGCAATCAAAGTATAGAGAAAATGAATTTATAGTCAATCTTAATAACAATATTTAATAATAAATGTTATTAATTATAAAAGTGTCTTGAACCACTACATTTGAGCTGATTAGACATAGTGAGTTACCTGTAGAAAATGTTATACACTTTTACATTAAGTAATATGTATTCTCTTAAACAGGGAAATCTACAGCAATATTTGCATTTTTCAGCATTTCTGTTGCATTTAGAATTTTCAGCATTTCTGTTGTAAATACGGATGTGAATCGTAAGGAATTTAATGATTTTGGTTCTGATTCCTCTTAATGATTCATTCAGTACTTTTGGGTAAGAATTATTTGGAAATAAGAAATTAAATTAATATGGCATTTTCCTGCCTTATGTAGCCTGTTGCCAAATGATCAGATCATTTCATATTTCTAAAGAGCAGATATAACAAATCAGAAATAAATGTAATACAATTATTGTAAATTGCATGTTTGCATACTTTTTAGAGGCATAAATGCAATACAATAATTTATTCTAACCATATATTAAACAAAAAAGAAATGTGATATTATTATTATTATTATTATTATTTGTATTATTATTAAACTCATAGATTAAATTCTCATTCATTAAACTATTATTGTGTATATTTAACTGCACATTGTTACATGAACAACCAGTTAGCAACTGCACTACCTGACTGATGTCTCAAAGATCTTAAGTACAACAATAAATAAACACAGTAAAGAAATGTGCGGATGTAACTGTGTCGTGATTTCACGGTGTACCACGGTTTTAAAAAGAGATGATT
The DNA here is from genome assembly GCF_025860055.1 of Xyrauchen texanus. NCBI lineage: Eukaryota > Metazoa > Chordata > Actinopteri > Cypriniformes > Catostomidae > Xyrauchen > Xyrauchen texanus. Next base: position 35,697,248 of record NC_068297.1, on the reverse strand, counting down.
AACATACCGTTGACATTTATAAATGTAAAGTATTGCATTCATTGTATTAGAAGTACAGGAATGAAAGTAAATATCAGTTAAATTAAGAGAGAATCAGCTACATTTACACAACATAATATAAGCTTGATCAAATGAATCTCTAAATTGCAAAACGCATCTCCTTTTATACTGAACCGTTACTTCATTTTAAAAGCCAAGCATGTGAACTGCATGGCAGAGAGAGCACAGCGCATTGAAATATCAAAGTCTGAACCTTAATTTCTCCTACCATGTAGCTGAAGTCGGTTTGGGAATATCTGGGTTACGTTAAAGATCCTTGTGACAAGACGGAGGGCAGGGCTGGGTCGTGATTCTACACACCCGGCCCCTTATCAGGTTAATCAAGCCTCCAAGAGGGATAAAGGCCGACTGCGGACGGTGGTGCGAGAGCGTTTTATGGGCAGCTGTCCGTAATATGTGTGTGTTTGTGTCTTTTGGCTTAAGTTCTTAATTAAATATAATTTATTTGTCAAGCTGATTCTCGCCTCCTCATTTCCATAACCTCATTACACTGGTGCCAAAATCCGGGAAGGAGGAGGGATACGCCATAGTGGAGTTCTTGCCGCTACAATCAACCCCAACAGAGCAGCCGTGGCCATCTGCCGGGGGGCGGAGGAGCCTGGCCGCCTGGAGCGGGGAGACCCCTACCAGCCGCTAAACACGGCAGGGTTAAGAGAGGACCACCAACCACGAGGGAGGGGCTCCTGGCCGACCATCTGGAGCAGGAGAACTACTGCCAGGGGTGGGGGAGACCCCTTCTGTTCCCCGAGAAAGCGGTGGGGCATTCTGTTCACCAGGGGCTGGAGAACTGCCTCCGATCCACCCGGAGAGGCACGGCTGTCGTCCGTTAGAGGGCGGAGGAGTGGCCGAGGATCAAGCTATGCCATATCGGAGAACTGGTAAGTGTTTTTTCTCTCTCTCTCTTTCCCCAACTGCCACTCCGCATTGGCCTTTTACCTCTCTTTTAAATTTTACAGTGTTTTTTTTTGTTGGGGGTTCTGTACTGTTACAGGGAGTACCCCCTATTCTAATCATTATTATTTCCCTCCCCCTGTCCCCTCCCAAATTCAGGAAGGCGGGGATGACCTGCAGGCAGACAGGGCATAAGGCACGCCCTCCCCCTGGGAAAGGGGGGGGGGGGGGTTGTACAACATGCCGGGGGCTCCCTGGCCTGAGAGAACAAGGGAGGAATGTGACAGGGCAGAGGGCGGGCCGGGTCGTGATTATACACACCCAGCCCCTTATCAGGCTAATCAAGCCTCCGAGAGGGATAAAAGATGACTGCGGACGGTGGTGCGTGAGCGTTTACGGGCAGCTGTCCGTAATATGTGTGTGTTTGTGTCTTTTGGCTTAAGTTCTTAATTAAATATAATTTATATTGACAAGCCGGTTCTCGCTTCCTCCTTGCCCATCTTTACCCCGTTACAACCCTCAAGGCACCATCAGTGTAGTTGATGGTTCCCCAATTTTTTAAATTGTTGAAAAAAGTGTTGGATCAGACAGGGAACACTTCAAACCTGAAGAGCCATATCTGTGATCATCACTGCAAGGAATATTCAGAGATGAATGTAAGTGAAAATACAGTATATAGGCTCATGGTGCAAATTACGGGGGTCTAAGGGGGCCTCAGACAGACAGGAGACTCCATAGAAAGCTAATTTACGCATTCTTCAAGGGGTCTCATTTTAGATCATGCAATTGTTTAAATAAAACATTATATTTTAATGTTATAGAAGGCCTAAAATATACACATTTAATTTGACATCAAAATGTTTAAATGGTGTGATTTTTTTAAAACCTGACCGGAGCAGCGGTGCAGCTCTCTCAATATCACTTGTTTGTGCACAGGATGGTACATGTCTTTTGCACCCTTTGTATGGTGGAACTTAATCATTAAAGCTCAACAAGATCAACCATGAGCGCAACAAGGCATGAAACACAAACACCAGCGAAGTGGTAGGTCTACAGTGTCTAAAAACGTGTAAATCAAACACAAGTCAGTCAGACACTTGTGGATGCATGAGACAAGCAGTGTGTCCCAAAAATGAAAAGAATAGAAATTCTGCTTTTATCTCGAATGTAAATATTTATATTGTGTGAAAATATGTAAAGAGCAAAGAGATGTAGGTGCAAAACAGTAGAAAAACAAGTTATTTTAATGTTATCCTAAATGGAGAACAAAACTGCAGGGGGCTTTTTTCTTGTTTTATCATTAATAAATCATTAATAAATTTTATCAGTTCCCCCTGGCATTGTTTCTATTTCATTCACAAGATGCGCCTAAAGGGAAATACCAGGAAGAAAATATTTTAATATTTGAATGATATATATAGTTCTATGTATTATCATTTAGAATGCTGCTTGTGTTTCAAAAATCGTTGGTAACAACGAACTATAAAGATTTAAAATGTATTTATCCATCCATAAATATGCCCCAACATCATATCCAGTCAGATGACTTGTTGCTGTATTTTTCAAATAATTTCATACTGTTACACCTCTAATTTAGAGTTGGACATTCATAACTTTGGCATCAGCCTAAGATTAATTCAGTAACTACTTTGACTAATGTAGAAGGGTTTTTTTTATTCACTTTAAAGAATCAGCTCATGAGAGTAATTTTATGGCAATTTGACTACAGCAGAAGATTCAAAAGAACCGGTTCACTAGAGTAATTAATTCAGGAATCGACTACACTTGAAGCGCAGTGTGTTTCATGCAGCAGATTCAAAAGAACAGGCCCATAAGAGTGATTCGTTCAGGAAACACTGGGTGCTCTACATATTTTTATCCTCTAGATTCAATAGAGGGAAGCACTGCCATTGAAACGCACTGCAGAAAACACTGTCAGGGTATTTTAGTTTATTGTTCAGTCTGCATCAGTAGAAAATTGCTCATGCGAGAACCGATAACGGAAATGAAAGTTGTGAAAATTAATGTTCCGGTATTTAAAAAAAAGGAACATTTCTCATTTCCCAACCCTAATTGTAGCACACTGACCTATGTTTCAGTATGGCGATGTTATCTTCAAAAGCTGAACGGTCTTCATGGTCCCTCAGAAAGACTTCAAATGCCTCCTGCTGACCCACAGACAGTTCTGGTGCTGATAGGGAAGATCATAGTTAAAGTAAAGAGACTGTATTTTTTTTATAAATTTGTTTAATCAGTAAACATTATCCATCATGTAATCAAATTTCATTCAGTTCGATTTATCAAATGTGTTTGTATAATGACTGTATAATTCACTGTTAACCCCAGGGAAGGTGCCCTCCTCTCTAGTAATTTGTCTCCTAGTTTTAATAGTTATAGTGTTTGACTCACTGGGGCCCAGATAAGAGAGCAGACAGACCAACCATCTGTTATCTGTCTAGAGACGTCACACAGGTCACATAAACGTCTAGGTTATGAATGTAACCTCCGTTCCCTGATGGATGGAAGGAGACGTTGTGTCGGAGAAGCGACACTAGGGGTCTCTCTTGAGCACCAAATATACCTCTGATCTATGAAAAAAGTCCAATGAGAAGTTGGCAGTCAGTATTTGCATACCCCGCCCCCAGACATATGGGTATAAAGGCGAATACTAGAGTTCATTCAGGATTTTTCTGAGGAGCCGGAAATGGTTCTGACCACTACAGCGGTTCGACTCAGCGACATGGCCGGGAAGACACAACATCTCGTTCCCTCCATCAGGGAACGGAGGTTACATTCGTAACCTAGACGTTCCCCGTCTGTCGCTCTCTTTGACGTTGTGTCGGAGAAGCAACACTAGGGGGCCAATTTATATCCGCTATGCGCTGAGCCGTGTACGTGTTCTGCTGACACAGGAGCGGGCAGGTATTTCTTACGTGCCAAACGACTGGCTGTGTCAGACTGCACGTACCCTTCCCCAATGCCCCACAAAAGTTGTCGGAATCCTTCTGGTTACCCTAGACAGGGGAACAAGGCAACGCTTGCAACTTGGGAACCTCTATTCTCTCTATGTTTCTCGCATAGAGCAATAGACAGCCAGGGCCCTTACATGCATCGAGGGAAGGGGGTCTTACCCAATTTCCTATTCTTTCAGGGGGAAAAGACCCTGCGAAGACCACACCTACCCGGCGTGGAGGTAAAGTGGCGAATACATCACATGTGTTTTTAGGCAACAAGTGGAAGTGGCGCGGTGGTAGATCCAGCCTCAGCGAGGGGGGGTTGCTACAACACGGAGGCCGGGGGGCAGCCGGAACTTACCCAAGGAAAACGCGGGTCCGCTCATAAGGGGACTGTAATGCGGAAAATTCACACAGGGGGAGTCCGAGTAGGAGACCTCACCCTGAGGAGCACCTATTCCAGTGCAGAGTAGATTGAGTACCCGCAGTGAACTGGGTCGGCAAGTTCCTCTGCTGAACTGTGGACCCATGAGGGCTAGGGAGGAATCGACCAGTGATTCGAGACGTGGATTTTACCTCAACCGAGGGAAAGGGTGCTATATGCAAGCGATTCACCCGGCCAGCTCATCAGCGTGTTACCGAGTTCTACTGGCTCGGACCTGAGAAAACACGGGATGAAACTGACTCAACCCTCAGACTGTAATATCTCGTAAGGGTGTTGGGTGTTGCCCAACCCGCTGCTCTACAAATGTCTGCTAGGGAGGTACCCCTGGCCAGTGCCCATGAGGACGCAACACTCATCGTTGAGTGAGCTTGGACCCGCAAGGAGGGGGGGGCATGGCCTGGGTGTGATAGGCCAATGAAATGGCGTCTACTACCCAGTGGGAAAGCCTCTGTTTGGAGACAGCGTTTCCTTTCCGCTGTCCCCCAAAGCATACAAAGAGCTGCTCAAAATATCTAAAGCTCTGCGTGCGGTCCAGATAGGTACGCAAAGTACGTACCGGACACAGCAACGAAGGGGCTGGGTCTGCCTCCTCCCGGGGCAGCAGGGACCAGAAATGAAGTTTCCAGAGGTCTGGATGCGGATGCCAGAGCATGAAAGAAGGTGTTTCCTCAGCGGAATTTGCCAGGGAGGGGCTGTCACTAGGAGCACGAGGTCCGAGAAGCAGGCCCAGTTGGGCCAATGGGGAGCCACTAGTGTGACTTGTTTCTCGTCCTCCCTGACCTTGCACAGCACCTGTGCAAGAAGGCTCACTGGGGGAAATGCATACTCGCGTAGCCCCGTGGGCCAGCTGTGTGCCAGCATGTCTGCCCCAAGGGGAGCCTCTGTTCAGGTGTACCAGAGTGGGCAATGGGAGGTCTCTCAGGAGGCAAGCAGGTCTACCTGGGCTCTGCCGAATCGTTCCAAAATCAGCTGGAGCGACTGTGGGTGAAGCCTCCACTCTCCACTGGGCAAGCGTTGTCGTGAAAGTGTGTCCGCTATGACATTGAGCTTGCCGGGGATGTGACTGGCACGCAGCGACCTGAGTCAGGGAGGAGACGACGGGCAAGTCATGACATGTGGCGGGAGCATACGCCACCTTCGCGATTTATGTACGCTACCGCAGTGGTGCTGTCTGACCTGATTAGGACATGTTTGTCTAGAACTTCTGCAGGGCAAAGAAAACAGTCTACAACTCTAGGCAATTGATATGCCAGCTCAGCGGGGTCCCCCTCCAAAGGCCCACAGCTGCGTGCCCTTTGTACACGGCGCCCCAACCCAATCTGGAGGCGTCGGTAGTGACCAGGACACCTGCTGCAGGGGCACTCCTGTCCATAGAAAGCAGAGGTCTGTCCAGGGTTTAAGTGTTTTTCGGCAGGCGGGGGTGATTGTCAGACAGTGCGTGCCATGGCGCCATGCTCGTCTCGGGACTCGAGTCTGAAGCAAATGCTGAAGCGGTCTCATATTCATCAACCCCAGCGGCGTGGTTGCGGCGGAGGATGCTATATGCCCCAGGAGCCTATGGAAGAGTTTTAGAGGGACCGTTGTGCCCGGCCTGAATTTGTCGAGGCATCTCAGCACTGACTGCGCATGCTGGTTGGTGAGACGTGCGGACATTGAGACTGAGTCTAACTCCATGCCGAGAATGGAGATGCTCTGAACCGGGGTGAGCTTGCTCTTTTCTTGGTTGACCCGAAGCCCCAAGCGGCTGAGGTGCCTGAGCACCTGGTCTCTGTGAGCGCATAGTAACTCTCGGGAGTGGGCCAGTATGAGCCAGTCGTCGAGGTAATTGAGTATGCGGATGCCGGCTTCTCGGAGCGGGGCAAGAGCTGCCTCTGCGACTTTCGTGAAGATGCGAGGGGACAGAGACATGCCGAAGGGGAGGACTTTGTACTGGAATGCCTGGCCGTAGAACGCGAATCTTAGGAGGGGTCGGTGTATCGGCAGAATTGAGACATGGAAATACGCGTCCTTCAGGTCTACCGCTGCAAACCAATCTAGGTGCTGGACGCATGTCAAGATACACTTGTGCATGAGCATTTGGCACGGGAGTTTGAGCAGCGCTCGATTGAAAACTCGCAAGTCCAAGATCGGTCATAAGCCGCCGCCTTCTTGGGTACAATGAAGTAAGGGCTGTAGAAACCCTTCTTCATTTCGGTTGGAGGGGACAGGCTCTATTGCGTCTTTGAGTAGAAGAGTAGCAATCTCCGGGCGCAGGAGTTTGGCATGTCGGCCATGCACTGCAGTAAAGCGGACACCCGCGAAGGGGGGCGGGGGCCTGGCAAACTGAATTGTGTAACCGAGTCGGATGGTCCGGGCCAGCCAGCGAGACGGGTTAGGAAGTGAGAGCCACACATCCAGTCTCCATGCTAGGGGCACCAAAGGGATGAGTATTTTTGACGTACCCGTGGGGTGGAGCAGGTAGTACGCCGTCGGAGGCGAGGACGCGTCCTGAGGCTCTGGTGCTGAGAAAAGACTCGAAGCACTTACCTTGCTCCGCACACCCGGCAGGGGGCGGGTTAGTGACTGAGGTGGGTACCACTGCCCCGGTTAAGGGGAGTGGCAAATGAAAAGTTTTCAAAGAAAGATTCTCCTGCCGGCCCTCCACTGGGGCATGGAGTGGTCTTACCATCTCCAGAGCTAACGTCTTGGGCTCTGGGTCGTCCGTCTCAGGAACTGCTAGGTGAAGTCCTCGACGGTGTCGCTAAAGAGACCGAACTGTGAGACTGGGGCGTCGAGAAAGTGAACCTTGTCGGTCTCACGCATCTCAACCAAGTTCAGCCATAGGTGTCGTTCCTGGACCACTTCGAGCTCATCCACTTCGAGCTCTAGAGGATAGGCGAGCTGGCTGTGAGGCGAGCACGGACAGGAGTCAACGAGCGTGCCGGGGGACGGGTGGTCCGTGGGGGGGTACCTGACGGAGCCGCACCCGCTGCCATCCCCAGATCGCTTCCGGCGCCATTCGCATTGTCCTCAATCCCATGGGAAGAAGGAGCAATGAGGGGGGCGGCTGGAGTGGCTTGCTTTCGGTTGAAAGCGAGCCTTGACCGCAATGTTGTCATGGTCATGCTCTCGCAGTGAGAGCATGAGCCATCCACAAACGCAGCCTCGGTGTGATCGCTACCCTGACACACGAGACAATGCCTGTGGCCATCTGAAGCGGAGAGCCGCATCCAGGAACTACACAGGGGCGGAAGGGCATCTTTAGAAAGACGCATCCTGAAAAGGACGTTCAACACCGCTGCGTATTTTGCTCTTTTAGAGAAAATCACTCTTTTAGAGGAAATCACTCTTTTAAATAACTCTTTCGAGTTTGGGTTATACTGTGCTGTCGAAGCGCCCAGGGGCAATATGCACTGCCGTGCAAGGAGAAATCACCGCTGTAATGTGCCCTCAATCCAACAGCATGAAGTAGCGTCAGAGGAATACAGGAACGGGTGTGTCTTCACGCGAACAGCATGCACAACCATCGGCTTAGAAGAAAATTTCTGAATGAACTCTAGTATTTGCCTCGCCTTTACACCCGTATGTCCGGGGGCGGGGTATGCAAATACTGACTGCCAACTTCTCATTGGCCTTTTTTCATAGATCAGAGGTATATTCGGTGCTCAAGAGAGACCCCTAGTGTCGTTCTCCGAGACAACGTGGAAGAGAGCAACAGACGGGGAACTACAACATTTAGAGACTGTATCACCTAGGTATCGTATAGAGACTGTGTCTGTTCCCCGAACAACCAAACACAAAGCCCTAACTAAATCATTTAGAAAATGTTTTATTAAGGTCAAACTTGATAAGATAAACATCATATAAAGGTAGGGCTACTAAACATAAGATCTCTTTCAACCAAAGTACTAATTGTAAATTAAATGATTACAGATCATAGTTTGGATGCGCTTTGATTGACTGAAACATAGCAAAACCGGATTAATATATTAGTTTAAATGACACAACTACCCCAGGTTATTGTTGACATGAGCCTCATCTAAAGGATTGAGGAGGAGGTGTTGCTACAATTTAGTGAAGCTTTTGGTGTTACTCAGAGGACAGGATATAACTTTAAGTCTTTTGAACTAGTAATACTTAATGTGATTCCATCAGATATAGAGACAAATCTCTGTTGTCTTTTACCCTTGCTACAGTATATAGATCACCTGGGCCGTATTCTGATTTCCTTGGTGAATTTGCTAATTTTCTATCAGATCTAGCAGCTACTGTAGCTAGAGCTTTAATTTTTGGTGACTTCAACATTCACACATATAATGAAAATGACACATTGGGATTAGAATTTATATATATATAGAATTTGATATTCTCAACTATCTTGGAGTCAGACAAAATGTTGTCATACTCATACGCTCATTGTCATAATCATACGCTAGATTTAATTCTGTCATATGGAGTTGATGTTCATACTATTGAAATTCTACTGCAGAGTGATGACATCTCAGATTATTACCTTGTTTCTTGTTTGCTGCGATCAGCTAATGTAACTCAATCTATACCACGCTATCATTCAGGTAAAACTATTCTTTCGACCACTAAAGATAGCTTCACTAATAATCTTCCAGAATTATTTCACATACTCAATAAGCCAAAAAGTCTAGAAGAACTTGATGTAATAACAGAAAATATAAATACAGCCTTTTCTAGCACTCTTAATAGTGTCGCCCCCCTTCAATTAAAGAAAATTTAAGAAAAAAGCCCCGCACCATGGTACAATGATCACACTCATGCTGTCGAGCTTGGAAAATGGAGCATAACAGAAAGAATACAAAATAAGAGGTATTTCGCGGTGTGTGGAAGTATACTGTCCGTAGCTATAGCCAGGCACTAAAAGCTGCCAGATCAGCAGATCTGAGCAAACTCACAGAAAATCCACAACAATCCTAGTTGTTTATTCAGTAATGTGGCTAAATTGTTAGGAAAAAAGCCTCAATTGAACCAGATATTCTGTTGCAGCACAAAAGTAATTACTTAATGAATTTCTTTACTGCTTAAATAGAAATAATATGAAATAAAATTGGAATTATGCAATCAACTGTACAGCACCTCAGAAAACAGTATCTCATAAATTTCCTCATGAGCAAATTCGCTGCCATGCTATTAGCTAACAAAACTTATCAAAACATCTAAAGCCACAACATGTTAGATTCAATAGCAACTAAGCTCTTAAAAGAGGTATTACCTGTAATCTCAGAGCCTTATCTTAATACTGATCGACCGATATGGCTTTTTTAATGACCAAGTGCAGGGTGGCCAAAGGCCGAAACAATGCTGATACATCACACAATTTAATATAGTAAATAACATAAACATAAAATAGCGAAAAAATTTATAAAATCTTATTTAGCACCATATTTACTAAATTACACTTTTTTTTCAAAATAATCAAAAAAAAATATTGTATTTTAAATGGTAGATTTCTGTTTAGTTATCAATACACTCACCTAAAGGATTATTAGGAACACCTGTTCAATTTCTCATTAATGCAATTATCTAATCAACCAATCACATGGCAGTTGCTTCAATGCATTTAGGGGTGTGGTCCTGAACTCCAAACTGAATGTCAAAATGGGAAAGAAAGGTGATTTAAGCAATTTTGAGCGTGGCATGGTTGTTGGTGCCAGACGGTCGGTCTGAGTATTTCACAATCTGCTCATTTACTGGGATTTTCATGCACAACCATTTCTAGGGTTTACAAAGAATGGTGTGAAAAGGGAAAACATCCAGTATGCGGCAGTCCTGTGGGCGAAAATGCCTTGTTGATGCTAGAGGTCAGAGGAGAATGGGCCGACTGATTCAAGCTGATAGAAGAGAAACTTTGCCTGAAATAACCACTCGTTACAACCGAGGTATGCTGCAAAGCATTTGTGAAGCCACAACACACACAACCTTGAGGCGGATGGGCTACAACAGCAGAAGACCCCACCGGGTACCACTCATCTCCACTACAAATAGGAAAAAGAGGCTACAATTTGCAAGAGCTCACCAAAATTGGACAGTTGAAGACTGGAAAAATGTTGCCTGGTCTGATGAATCTTGAATTCTGTTGAGACATTCAGATGGTAGAGTCAGAATTTGGCGTAAACAGAATGAGAACATGGATCCATCATGCCACTGGCGAGCTGGCTGTGAGGTGTAATGGTGTGGGGGATGTTTTCTTGGCACACTTTAGGCCCCTTAGTGCCAATTGGGCATCGTTTAAATGCCACAGCCTACCTGAGCATTGTTTCTGACCATGTCCATCCCTTTATGCCCACCATGTAAACATCCTCTGATGGCTACTTCCAGCAGGATAATGCACCATGTCACAAAGCTCGAATCATTTCAAATTGGTTTCTTGAACATGACAATGAGTTCACTGTACTAAAATGGCCCCCACAGTCACCAGATCTCAACCCAATAGAGCATCTTTGGGATGTGGTGGAACGGGAGCTTCGTGCCCTGGATGTGCATCCCACAAATCTCCATCAACTGCAAATCTCTATCAACTGCAAGATGCTATCCTATCAATATGGGCCAACATTTCTAAAGAATGCTTTCAGCACCTTGTTGAATCAATGCCACGTAGAATTAAGGCAGTTCTGAAGGCTAAAGGGGTCAAACACAGTATTAGTATGGTGTTCCTAATAATCCTTTAGGTGAGTGTATTTGTTTATTTATTTGCCCATGAAGAAATTGTTAAAATATTAGGTAGAAGGAAATAACAGTACACACAGTAGTCCAGCAACCATGGATGGCATGTCCATGTTAGCAATTGCATTTAACCCTCTAGGGACGACGGTAGCGCGTCCTGCTGGATATTTTCGGCATTACAGCAGAAACAATTTAAAATACTCCGTCAGTTTTGGGTATACAGATAAGTGTAAGACATCATTAGAGACTATAAAGGGTCTACTTTTATTTGTGTACACTCACAATAACAACAAAATCTTGTGCTTTTGTAAAATAAAGAAAATAAAAAGGGTGAGCTTTTCAGCATATTTCAGAAACATTTCACAAAAATGAACTGAATCTCTGCGAATACTTATCACACAAACATAAAACATATGTCTGAAGAAAGCTTAAAAGTCTACTTTTAAATAAAACAATTAAAATTTAAAACAAATATTCTCCTCCAAGGCAATCTGTTTTAAACAAAGCGATGTACAGTTTTTACCAGTCCATCTCCTTATCTGTAATGTGATCCCACCCACCAGCAGAACGCGCCATTCATACGCTAATGTGCTGAGACGATCAAGGCAAATGTACACGCCCCCGACAGTGTTCACTGATGTAAACACAACACAACTCAAATTTTCTGCGTGTTTGTAAAGATACACATTCAAGGAATCTCCTGGATATTAAGGAAGAGTTAACATTTTCCTCAGAAGAAGAGCGGGACTCCGATGAACATTTGTATTTTAAAGAGCGACTTGATCCAGCCGAGGCTACAATTTTGGACGAGTAAGTCAATTAGTTTTCATTAACTGACATGCTACTTTATATATACATGTACATATTTTACTAGTGGGACTGTTTCCAGACTTGTCAGACAGGATTCAGAGTATTGAAATTTGAAATATGACTCCTAATAAGCAAGTTTTAGTTACATTTAAATGCTGTTTAGGCTAAAGCAGGTATTTAAATTGTATGCTGTATAATATAAATATGGTATGTAATATGATATGATGTAAAAATAATATGAATGTTTAGATTATATTTTATCTATTTATTATATAAAATTCAGCTTTGATCACAAATTGCCTTTTACAATATATTTAAATAGAAAATGGTTCTTTTAAATTGTAAAAAGAGTTCAGAATATCAATGTTGTTTCTGTATTTTGGATCAAATAAATCCAGTCTTGGTGAGCAGAAGAGACTTCTTTTAAATGGTAGTGTAGGTCTAAAATTAAGTAAAGTATTTGTGTAAACAAAATATAAAGTCAGATTTCTTCTTTTAACTTAAAACTTGATTTTGATCATTAAGTCTCCTCACATTCATTCTTTATCCCTCATTGATAGGCACAGGGGAGGGTCTTTGTCTCTCAGGTGTAAATGACCTCCATATTCATTATAGTTCATGCCTCCTCGCATATTACCTTTCAACACTAAAATTGTCTTACAAAAGTTAAATTACTATATTGTTTTGTATGAATGAGTGATCAGGATGGTTTTCACATCATTTTGTAGCAAAAACTCTAGGCTACAAGATCCAGATCTCAAAAGTCTTGTGGACAAATGTTTAGTATGTGTTATATGGCCTTATTTCAGTAACTTAAAATTTTAGTTTTTTCAAAAAACATGCATAAACGTTATTTTCTCAAAAATACAAACCTGTACATACATATTGCTCACATATTATTGTAGCCCAGTTTGTGCTGAATACAGTGTTATCAGACTTTAGCCATTAATATGTTTTTAAGCAACTGAAAAAAGCACAAATGTCAAGGCATGTCAAAACTTCTCCATGGCCCAAAATACCCTCAGACCCCAGAGGGTTAATAAAACAAATATAGAATCAAAGAAATTGTACATGTAGTGCATAGTGAATAAGACATTTACCTACAGCACATGCAAAGCACTTTTACTTTGAAGTTGCACTCACACGCTCGTGTGGATCCGGGAGCAACAATCTCCTGACAGTTTAAACAGCCTGGATCCCCTGCTTGGTGATCAAAATGGCAACAAAATGAACCATGACTGTCTCAGATGCTTCACATGCAAGCAGGCGATTCTCAGAGCCCTCAAGAAACAAATCGGCCAAACACAAAAATGTATTTAGGAATTAGAGACTGCACTTATCAGAGTTACAAATAACTTGCTCTTATCATCTGATCACGGCTGCAACTCTCTTCTAGTCTTTTAGATCTTAGTGCTGCCTTCAAAACCATAGATCACAAATTCTGTTGAATAGGCTGGCGAATTATTTTGGCATAAGTGAACTTGCATGGTTCAGGTCCTATTTATCAGACTGCTACTACTTTCTAAGTGTAAACAAGGAATTGTCAAATCAAACAAAAGTTAAGTATGGAGTGCCACAGGGATCAGTTTTAAGGCCTCTGCTTTTCTCCTTATATATGCTTCCACTCTGAGATATGATCAGGAATCATGGAATTAGTTTCCACTTTTATGCCAATGATACCCAACTTTTTATTTCTTCTAATTCTGATGAAATTTCACAATTCTCTAAATATAGCATAGTGTATCAATGAAATCAAAGATTGGATGGCCAGAAATTTCCTTCTACTCAATTCCAACAAAAAAAGATGTACTAATTATTGGACTAAAAATCTCAAAAAATAAGCTGCTAAAATATAATTTGACTCTTGATGGATGTACTGTTACGTCATCTTCTACAGTAAATAAATTATTTGTAATTTTTTATACCAATATGTCCTTTGAAAATTAAATCTCCAGTGTTTGTAGAACAGCATTTTCCACCTCAGAAATATTGCTAAATTATGACACATGCTCTCAGTTGCTGATGCCGAAATCCTAATTCACGTGTTCATGACCTCAAGACTATATTATTGTAATGCATTACTGGAAGGATGTCCAGCAAGTTCAATAAATAAACTTCAATTGGTTTAATATGCAACAGACTAGAACCAAGAAATATGATCATATTAGCACAATTTTATCATAATTACATTGGCTACCAGTTATATTTTTTATTAATTCAGAAAATTCTGTTAACTATATACAAAGCTTTGAATGGTCTTACTCCACAGTACTTAAGTCACCTTCTACCATGCTATATTCCATCACATGTTAATAGTTCCTAGAATATCAATATCCACAAAAGGAGGAAGATCCTTTTCCTATTTGGCTCCAAAACTATGGAATAGTCTCCCTAACACTGTTTGGGACGCAAACACACTCACTCAGTTTTAGTCTTGACTAAGACTCATCTATTTAGCCAGGCATACACCTAATTTATCCATCAACTCACAATTAAGCTTCTTTAGTTAGGTCTTGCATTTCCCAGAAACATTTCTCATTATCTATAACTCTACAATAAATTGAATGGCATCTACGCTAATATTATTCTGTTTGTTTCCCTGTCTCAACCTCAGGATTCATATAACTTCAATCTTTTATGATGGACTTCAGAGGATGAACTGATCCCAACTCCAACTGTAAGACATTGGATACTTCATATGCCACTGCCTGAGTCTGCGATTTAGGATACACCTCACTGATCTCTGCCTGCATCACCTTTATTTATTGAAGGACTACACTTTTAAAATGGAATACATGGACTATCAATTAATTGCCAATAAAAGCCTTCATCCGCCAACTAACAAAGGACATTGCATCTCTGTGAACTTCTGCAGTTCATCCAGGATGGACTTAAAGACATTAGTCATTAATTTTACAGTTCAGAAAAAAATCTTTGTTTAAACACTGGCCCTTAACACTTACTTACAGTAGTTTACAAAATACTGTAGGATATTTGGTACTGATGAATTTAGACAGGAACCGTTAAAGTGCCCTCATTCTTTACACCATTATATGTAAGGGAATTTAGGCTATGAACTAAATTAAACTGTACTGATTCTACATTACTAAGTAAGGCAATTTATAACGGAATTAGCCACGTTGACAACCATTATAATTTAGATAAATGACAAATAACTAGATTATTTGTCTGAATAAAATTCTCCACTATTAAAATAGTAATACAACGTCTTGTTGTATTCGCTCACAATTTCTACTTTAAGGAATTAGCTTTAATAAGTGAACTGAGATTAATTCACTTATTGGAGTTATAGTGTTCTCATGGCTTATTGAAAATAATATCACAGGAATTTAGGTACAACTTTGAAGTGAAATCTTTAAGAAACAGGGATGAGATTATTTATAAAAATATACAGTCAAATCATCTTTGAATACAGACAAAAACTTTATTGCTATTCTAAACATAAATCTAATCTAACACATATATACATGAGACAGGTTGGTGAGAAGAGTGACAGAATGTGAAATAAATGATCAATACAGTGAAAATGAACTTTATGGAGTCTGTTGACAATGCCTTAAGAACCATTTAACCTTATTTGAGTCTACATCGATTTGCTATCGGATTACCCAAAGTATTTAACTAATACACCAGCACTTTGAGCACAATATTGGAGATGTACTTGCGTGTCATATTTTTTCCTTGCGTTCTTTGTGTTGCTTGGTTCTTGGCTCTTGGTTGAAAGTTTGTTCTGTCGATATTTTGGACCTCTGTAAGATTGGAAAGTTATTGTCTGTATGAATGAGGAGGTTGGCTTTGAAGCGAGGCTTTCTCATGGAGGATCTGCGACTCCCGTTGGAGAGTGTAGGGCCTTGCCCCACTCAAAATGACAGCAGAGACAGCATGGCCCTTTGTTCTATGATCAAAGGTGAGACATTGAACTCGGTTTCCCAGAATGCTTCACAGCCGGACAGGAAGTCCCTCCCATGGACCCAATCTCAAGCGTCATTGGTCAAAAGCGGCCTATGACAGATGATGTCATCTTCTTAACAAAACAGCGGTCAGATTTGGTTTCGCTCTCTGCCTACAGCTGCAACAGCCTACGGTCTAAAGAGATGGATCTACACGTAAATCTTCTGGACATAGAGAGACCACGTTTTTCTAACCTCACCATTTGGCCACGGTAGAGTAAGATTAACTTAGCTTTGTTCCAGTCGTGTAGTATACTTATTACAACCGGTTCATTTCATTCTCACTGCGAGACAACAGTGAATTTATTTAGAAAAAGGAAAAGGCTATCAGCTTCCCTACTCAGTCATTTTCTATCAACGCTGAGTACTCCTGCATTTCTCTCCATCACCGGACCTGAGAAATAATGCAGAGACACGTCTTTTCGCTGGAAGATCGATAAACTGTTGCTGGCTAGGACCATCCGACTCTGTTACGCAATTTAGTTTGCCAGGCTCCCCTTCGGGGACATCCGCTTTACCGCAGTACACGGCGAACATGCCAATTCCCGGCATGCGGAAATTGGCATGGTCTTCGGGCCTGTCTGAGGTATCAGCTTGAGCATGTAAGTGTCTTTTTATATATCCAGAGCCCGAGGTTTTTGGATTTTTACCATGTTATCTGCAAAGAACAGATATGAAACAGGTTGTATCAAATCTCGCCGGTTTATGACATCAAAATAATTAACTAGCAAAGTGCACAGAGCTTGCTGTTTACATGTTTGCTCATCTACTGGGAACACCAAATCAGGTAAAAAAAACTTTCAAGACGGCACAAGGGTAATAATACAATAATACAGCTGGATTAGCATTTATTGATTTTCTCAACTCTGTTAGGATCAGACAAATCTTGACAGGACCAACGAATTGCCATAATGAAACGCTAGATTTAATTTGTCTTATGGAGTTGACACTGATAATATTGTAATTCTGCCACAGAGTGATGAAATCTCATTACCTAATTTCTTGTTGCGCTTAGCTAACGTCACTCAATTTACAACAGGTTATCGATCAGTTAGAACTATTCTTTCGACCATTGCGGATAGCATCACTAATAATCTTCCAGATCTGTCTCAAATACTCAGTATACCAAGAAGTTCAGTAGAACTTGATGTAGTCACAGAAAATATGGATAACGTCTTCTCTAGCACTCTAGATATTGTCAGGCCCCTTCGACTGAAGAACGTTAAAGAGACAATGCCAGCACCATGGTACATTGATCACACACACATTCTTAAAAGAGCAGCTTGGAAAATGGGATGCAAGTGTAAGAGTACAAAATTAGGGATGTTTTGCAAGCATGGAAGGACAAAATGTCCTCCTAACTACGTTTTTATTTTTTTTACAGAGGAATGGTATCTGTGAAGAATTTACAAATGTTTTATCCTCTGACTGTCGCTGCATCTCTCTTCTATTGATTTTAGATCTTAGTGCTGCCTTCAACACCATCATGACATTCTCTTGAATAGGCAAGGCAAGGCAACGCAAGTTTATTTATATAGCACATTTCATACACAATGGTAATTCAAAGTGCTTTACATAGAAGAGATTAAAATAAGAATAAAAAAATAAGAATAATTGAAACAGTTTAGAATATAAAATAAAATAAAATACAGTACAAACAGTCGGACACACAGTGGCACAGTGCTCATTCAGTAAATGCAAAGCTAAACAGATGTGTTTTAAGTCTGGATTTGAATGTGACTACTGTAGGAGCACATCTGATCTCTTCTGGAAGCTGGTTCCAGCTGCGGCTGGCATAATAGCTAAAAGCAGACTCTCCTTGCTTAGAATGAACCCTTGGTATTTCTAGCTGATGTGATCCTAATGATCTGAGTGATCTGTTGGGTTTATATTCAGTGAGCATATCTGCAATATATTCAGGTCCTAGCCCATTGAGTGATTTATATACCAGTAATAATACTTTAAAATCAATCCTAAATGTAACTGGGAGCCAGTGTAAAGACCTGAGGACTGGTATGATATGTTCATATTTTCTGGTTCTGCTCAGAATCCTGGCAGCAGCGTTCTGTATGAGCTGCAACTGTCTTATGGTCTTTTTGGGAAGGCCAGTGAGGAGTCCATTACAATAATCCACCCTGCTGGTGATGAAAGCATGCACAAGTTTCTCTAGGTCTTGACTGGAAACAAAGCATCTAATTCTTGCAATATTTTTCAGATGATAGTATGCTGATTTAGTTATTGCTTTGACATGACTACTGAAACTAAGGTCTGACTCTAGAGACACACCAAGATTCCTGACTTGATTTTTAGTTGTTTGACCCCTAGCATCAAGGTATGCATTCACCTTGAGAACTTCATCTTTGTTTCCAAACACAATGAATTCAGTTTTGTCTTTGTTCAACTGAAGAAAGTTTTGGCACATCCAACTGTTTAATTCATCAATGCATTGGCACAGGGAGTCAATGGGCTGTAATCGTTAGGTGATAGGGCTAAGTAGATCTGTGTGTCGTCTGCATAGCTGTGGTAAGCAATTTGGTTCTTTCTCATTATTTGGCTCATTGGGAGCATATACAGGTTGAACAGGAGTGTTGCAAGAATTGAGCCTTGAGGGACTCTGCATGTCATGGACGTCCACTCAGACTTATGGTCTCCTATACTCACATAATAACCTCTCCCTTCTAAGTATGACTTGAACCATTTTAGGACCATCCCAGAAAGCCCCACCCAGTTTTCCAGCCTGTCAAGAAGTATGTTGTGATCAACAGTGTCAAATGCAGCACTGAGGTCGAGTAGTACCAGTACTGATAATTTGCATGTATCAGTATTTAAGCGAATATCATTTATTATCTTTATGAGCGCTGTCTCTGTGCTGTGATGCGATCGGAAACCAGATTGAAAATAGTCAAAGTATCCATTTGAGTTCAAGATTTTTTTCAGCTGATTGAAGACAACTTTTTCAATGATCTTGCCTATGAAAGGAAGATTTGAGATCGGTCTATAGTTGCTTAATATGGTCTTATCCAGATTGCTCTTTTTCAAGAGGGGCTTGACAACTGCAGTTTTCAGGGAGTTTGGAAAACTCCCAGAGAGAAGTGAGGAGTTTATCACTTCTAGGAGATCTGCTTCTAAACAGTTGAACACACTTTTGAAAAAAGATGTGGGAAGTGCATCAAGGGTGCAGGTTGATGTTTTAAGGTGCTGTACGGTTTCTTCCAAAATGTTGCCATCAATTTCTTTGAAATCAGACATAGTAACTACTTTCTCAGGTTGTGGTTTGATTTGTCTGACCCCCAGCACAACTCAAGGATGTGCTGATCACCTTTCTGATATTATTGATTTTTTCAGAGAAGAAAGAAGCAAACTCACTGCACTTGCTGTCTGAGAGCATTTCACTGGGAATCTGGCTTGGGGGGTTTGTCAGTCTCTCTACAGTCGCAAAAAGAGTGCGTGTGTTGTTTAAGTTGCTGTTTATAATATTCGAGAAGAAAGTCTGTCTAGCTTTGCCTAGTTCCATATTAAAAGCATGGATGCTGTCTTTGTAGATGTTATAATGGACTACAAGTTTTGTCTTCCGCCACATGCGCTCTGCTTTTCTGCATTGTCTTTTCATATTTTGCACTGCTGTTGAGTTTCTCCAAGGTGCTTTTTGTCTGCCACTCTTCTTCCTGACTTTCACAGGAGCAATATCATCAATTACACTTTTAACTTTTGAGTTAAAAGAATCAAGGAGAAAATCAACAGAGTCAGCAGATATACTTGGTGTTAAAGATATAGTTATAAATAGTACACTAGTGTTCTCATTTAAGCATCTCTTCTTGACAGACACAGATCTAGCTTCAATGGCAGGAGAGATCAATATATCAAAGAAAATACAAAAATGATCAGACAGTGCTACATCATTAATAACAATCGATGAAATGTTTAGACCCTTACTGATAAGTAAATCTAGAGTGTGTCCATGATTGTGTGTGGGTCCATGTACATGCTGAGTCAGATCAAAAGTTTTTAAAACAGTTATGATTTCTTTTGTCATATTGTTTTCTGCATTATCTATGTGAATGTTAAAGTCTCCAGCAATGGCAAAACAGTCAAACTCTGAGATAATTGTTGATAACAGTTCTGTAAAGTCCTCAGCAAAGACTGAAGAGTATTTTGGAGGCCTGTAAATAATGATAAGTAAAATGCGTGGAGCACCTTTTAACACACTACCCAGATATTCGAAAGACGGGTAATTCCCAAATGATATTTGCTTACATTGATAGACATCTTTAAAGAGAGCAGCTAAACACCCATCTCTCCTACCTTCTCTGCAGACACTCAAAAAAGTAAAGTTAGGAGGGGATGTTTCATTAAGGACTGTTGCACTACAGCTGTCTTCTAGCCAAGTTTCATTTAGAAACATAAAATCCAGGTTGTATGTGCTTATTAAGTCGTTGACTAGAAGTGATTTATTTTTAAGTGAGCAGATGTTTAAAAGTGCTAACTTAACAGTTTTTGTCCCCACAGCAATCTTAGTTTGGCGTGTAATAGACACCAGATTAGATGGGTTTGCTGTATGGCTTTTGAAGGCCTTAGACTTTCTATGATGTAATCGAACAGCAATAGAGAAAGATACAGGCACACTGGGTTCCCGCTTGTTTTGTAAACATTTGAGAAAGTTACTGTTATCATAGTGGGGACCCGACACATATCACTGAGAGCTGGTATCAGTTGTTTTTGGTTCACCGCGAGCAGATGGAGGAGGGTGTGAGCCCAGGCGTTGTGGCAGAGGTCGAAGAGCTCTCACAGGAGGAGGGGAGGGCGAGCTGGGCCCGCAGGTGTTTGAGGGGCCTGACGTTTTTTAGGCTTGATATCTGGGGGCTTGCAGCAAAAGAGTGGGATAGTTGGGTTCAGCACCAGTTCTTCCATTTTCTCTGAGAAGCACAGATGTGGAGATGCTGGAGAGAGGGATAACGTGTCTGGAGAGAGGGGCTGTTGCTCTGGTGTTATCGGAGGCTGTAATATGCTGTCCAGGTTTCCCTGGGTGTTTTCCAGAAAGTCGTCCTTGGGTGCTGAAACTTGGAGCAGTTCTAATATGTCACAGTCTGTCTGTGGTGAACTTTGTGGGCAGGGCTCAGATGAGATTGTGTCCATGAGCAGAAATTGTTGTGGCTGAGTGGTGTTATCATTGTCCTTGTGTGATTTGTCAACTGCATGTCCATTCAGGTGCTGAAGTGAAGTCCTGTGGTCATTCATACTGTGTCCAGGTGTGTGTGTGTGTGCCATTCAGATTGAGTGGATTGGCACACACTGCAGATGGATGATTGAGGGAGAAGTAGATATTGTCCTTTAGCACTCTTGAACTAAGTTTGTTTGGGTGGTGGCCATCCTATCGAAACAGTTGCCTCTGACTTCAGAAAAGATTGAAGTTGTCAATGAAGTTAACTCCTTTTATATTGCAGGTTTTTTGCAGCCATGTATTAAGCCCAAGCAACCGTGAAAACCTGTTTGTTCCTCTTGCTGGAAGTGGTCCACTGATGAATGTTTGAACTTTGTCTTTTAAGTGTTTCAAAAAGTTCATTGAAATCCTTCTTAAGGAGTTCTGACTGCTCTTTATGAATATCATTCTTCCCCACATGAATGATGAGTCGATTTGCAGTCTTATGTTTCATCAGAATGTTCTGAAGTTCCCTGTTTACATCCGAGGTTGTTGCTTGTGGAAGGCAGCATGTAGTTGTATCCCTGCTGCTAATGTTTCTGATTATGGAGTCACCCACTATCAGAGTCCTGGGCCCGGCTGCGCTCTGAGCTGAATGCCGCTGTCTGCTCGACCTTGAGCGCCAGTTGACATCAGTGTTAGCTACTGGCTGAGTCTGTGTTCTATCACATTCATCACGTTTGGGGATTCTTCATTCATTAATACTTCAAATCTGTTCTCAAGATGTATAGGCGGTGGTAGGAAACCAGTGTTTGCAATCCTTGTCAGAGCCGTATCTGGGGTAGAGGATGCTACTGCGGCAATATGAGATGCTCGTGACCATCTGATGTCTCGAGTGCCTTTTGGTCTCGCTACCTGTTTGTGCCATCGATTTGTAAGTCGACCGGCTTGTTTCTCTACACTCAGTATGACCTGTCGAGGAGCACTAGATTCATGAGTCACTACGCCACCACGAGGACTTGGAGCACATTGGGAACTGGGCCTTCCAAAATGGGGGGGGGGGGGGGGGATACTGCAATAGTTCAACTGCTCCTGAATCAAATTGGGGGGGTACTGCAATAGTTCAACCGCTCCTGAATTAGCCCTCATTAGTTCGGTTGCATATAACTATAGACCAATCTCAAAATTACCTTTCATCTCTACAATATTACAGAAAGTTGTAGCTAAGCAACTGTTGGATATAGTGAACGATAACAATATTTTTAAGAAATTTCAGTCAGGTTTTAGAGAAAACCATAGTACAGAAACTGCCCTTCTTAGGATGACCAATGATTTATTGCTGGTGGAGGATGCTGGACTATATATTTCACTATATACTGTATGTTACCGCTTGGTTTTGTGATTTGAAAATACAACATAAGTTTAAATGCCACGAGGATGACATGCAGTTGTATTTGTCATTAAATCCCAATGATCTGACTAATTAAAAAAAAATTTCAAGTGTGTATAGCAGATATAAAAAAAAAAACAGATAACATATAATTTGCTTCAGTTAAATGCTAATATACAGAGGTTGCTATAATCAGTCAATGATAAAACAATTTTAAAATCAGATAGAGTAATTTGTGTTAGCAGGTAGTAAAAACATTTGGGCATCTTATGATACAAATATACATTGTAGAGTATGAACGGAAAATCATGAACTCATTAATTCTGAATGCAATGCACACATTTTTACTAAGGGTTCTAAAACCTCCACACCCTGTGACTCTCCATCTAAATCACCAGGTAGTGCCAGCAAGTCTGGGAGTTAGAATGCTTCTTGACGTTTTTACAACCCAAAGAGCCTCTCCAGAGACACTCGTGATATCGCCATCTGCACACTGAAAATCTATACACTCATACCATTTAAAACCACGAAATGGCTTATTTTTAAGGAAATATGTTTTATTCCCGTATGCTTGGGTATTTCTGCTGTTATATCAAACTAGTTAAGATTGTTTAGTTGTGTAGTTAAACTCTGAGGGCTTATATAAAGAGTCTTAAAATATATATATTCACTTTTAAGTGTACCAAATACAAGTTCCTTGGTATCAAATTAAACCTTACGACTCGCCCTAGCTGAATATATATATATGGTTACATTAAAATGTATTCTGCTATGTTTTACCATCTTTTGAGTGATTCAAACCACATCCAGGACCCTGTCATAAATTAGGCAAATGAGTAGTCTGGACAAGACAAAGGGAACCTTCTCGTGCCAAAACTGAGGAGCCTCATTGGGTCATACCTCCCAAAGGAGGCGTGACCTCCCTACCTTAAAAGTCAAGATCTGGTGTGGAATCACCCTCTTTTGTCTTCTCTCCTTGCTTTTATCTCTCTTCAAGCTCTCTTGCTTTTTCTTTTTGTGTTACTCTCGTCAGACATGTCTTTTGTTTTATTTGGCGTTTATCTCAGTCTTTTTCTTGTCTTTGGACAAAGCCCAACACTCTACGTTTTTGGAGGAGTCCGATATCCTCCGGGTGAAAGGACTCTCTCTCAGTTTCAACCATTACTCCTAAGATGCTTTGCACTTCCCGCGAGCGATCCACGCTCCGGAAGCACCAACAGATATCCTCCAGCTCACGGACGCAACGAGGACATTCACGCACACACGCAGCCTTGTTCAGCGACACAAAGGTCCATTTTGCAAGTATTATTCCATCTAAATTCAAATGCGTTAGAGTGTGTAATTCCCTTGCTGGCTCTTAAGGTTTAACTGTTGTAACAAGTTTGCTATCTCTAAAATCTCTTTATTTTCCTTCCTGTTTTACTTTGTTTGTTCTATGTTAAATGTTTGTTGTTAAATGGGTTCTATGTTTGTTTAAGTGTAGTGATATATGCTAGTTCCTTGTATTAAACCCAATTATACGCTTGATTGTCTGTGTTTGTTGGTCATAAAACAAAGCCTCTTTAATGTGCGATCTAAAGCTACGAGCTGATATTATCAAAGTAAGTTAACGTGCTTTGATTAAGTAGGCTTATACTAAGAATAAACCTTCTGGAGAATTGATCAAGAGTACCAAGCAAAGTGGTTTGCTGGACGAACTGGATGGTTGCGGTACGGGTTAATTCCATTAAGGTGTTCTGAAAATTAATACAGCCTGTCTGTATATGATGAATATTCCTAATGAATTATAATTCGTTGTGTTTAATTATCTATATATATCTGAAGCAGACTTTTGGGCTATATAACCCCTGTTTTGGGGCAATTTAGAATGTATTGGTATCTGGTTCAAACCGTATGATTAATCATTGATTACAATCATTAATATTAATTGTACATTCCCCAAACCTGAACCAAGAAACCCTACATAATGGTGGAGAATAATGCAGGTACATTTTAAGCTTTGTTTTGTGAACTAATGCATGGTCAATTTTGTGTATTTTTGTTGTTAATACTGTACGCGAGCACGCCGAACTGAAAGGCACAAAGCCGATTCTCAGTTCAGCATTTAACAGCGGCTAAATATATGTCTAACATTTATTTTTGCCACTGTTGATTGCCACAATAAACTGCAGTCCATAATACTAAATTGTTCCGGTAAAGACGAAGAAATCTCTTTGCTGTGGGACATTTTATTTTAGTATTATCGAAATCACCTGTCTAGAACGAGTCTCTTCTTTCAGCGTGATCTAAAACTGTTATGGGCGAGTTTCCCCAAACAGGTAAAGGCCTTATTCGTGTCGTTAAGATTGAACGTGGATGTTTCGGTAGCCTAATAATCGACTACAACGACCACTCCCTAAAAGTTAAAGTCAGCCTAGCTAACTGATGCAAAATTTTTGCAGACCTAATCAGAAAACGCGGCAAGCCAGTATCTGATTGGGAGTCGTAACCCGGGAGTCTTTGAAACCTGATCAAGTGATAAAACAACAGCGAAGAAACCCTGTTGTGTATATATTTATTTATTGTGTGTTGGCAGCGAAGAAAAATCCTGCCACACACACTTGTGTGCAGGAAACTGGCACAAACGAATCCACCGAGATTTAAAACTTCACAAGTGATGGTGCAGAAAATCAGGGCGTAACACGAGCCCAGATTTGAGTCCCACTGAAGTATAGGGTGTAATACCGCTGACTAACACTAGAGGGCAACCTCAAGCGGAACCCTCAGAAGCTGCGCACTCCTTCACTTCATCCTGCATGAGCGCAACACCGCCATCGTGTGGACATTCTCGAAATAGGTCTACTCCCTTCCATTTATTTTCCTTTGCTAGTTATCTGAACAGCCCTTTTCATTTCCTCCTTTGGCTATGTTTTTTTTTTGGTTTTGTTTTTTTTACTGTTATAAACATTTTCATTTGTTGAATTTGTTACTACAAGTATTTGGGTTTAGCAAAATTTCCCCCCGCCTCTCTGACTGAATTTTGGTTGAAAAAAAAAATCATTTCTGAACTTAAAATTGAATTAAGTGTCTCAGTACAGCTGCTGATATCCCACTTGAGAGGGAACACGCCCTTTGTGGCATTCCCTGCTAAGTCGGCTTATCTCTCTTTTCCTCCTTTTATTTCATTTTGGAATTGTTTACCACCTATTCCTATTTGTTCTTTCCTTTTTAATTATCTTCCCTTGTTGGTGATTAATACTTGTTATTACTCCTTTGCTCTTACTACTATCAGTTATTATTCCGTTACTTAACGTCCCTTTACACGCTTATTTAAATCGAGTTTAACAAGTTTAAATTTTATTTAAATTAAGAGTGTCTGTTCATTCTGCCTTGTTTAATTTTTTTTTTCTTGTGGTTAGATTGTTTTGATAATTAACATCCTTGTCAAAATTCCTTTTTGTTTATCATTATTTGGTAAAGCCTTTTGCCTGTTATTTCTACACACATAATTACTCAATTTGGTTTAAACAAGGAAGCCTTAATTCACTTTAAGTTTCACTTGCTAAATCCTGTTCTGTTTTTGTACGTAGAATTCCCTAGTGTGCTGTGGTGACTTGACTGTCATCTCTGGTTGGTTCCCAGCGAGCTGGTTTATCCGACCGGCGTTACCAACGCTGGCCATATGTAAGTCTCGGACTCTTCTGTCTCTTTTCATTGGTGCGGCACGCAACGACATCAGCAATTGGGCACTCCAAAGGAAAGTCAACCCCGTCAGTCGACACACAGGGCAAGTTTCAAATAATTACCTAAACCAAGGCCTGAAGAGGGGCCACTATTTTGAGGGTTCTAGGGAAAATCCAATCTTGTTGTGCCGTCTGGCAGTTGACACCTTGGTGTTGTCGGTTGTGTTTAAAGTCAAGTTGTTTGAGAGGGCGCACCGTGGTAGTAGCAGAGGGCCCGGGGTCACTGCGGTCAAGTGTTTGGGACCGTTGGAAAGATTGACTGCGCGCTGGTCCCCAGCAGAGTGACCTCAATTCACCCCAGGCAAACTAAAATAAGGTAAAATCCATCCACCAGTATAGGCCACATAATATTAGATATTCCCCCGGTCATTTAAGTGTTTGGCCCATTTCTTTTCTTTCTCTCCCCTAAGCCACACCAGCTTCCTAGGGTTTATACCTTGATAGCGCCCCACCCTGTTGGTCCTATCATAAGCCCTAGCAGTGGTAGTAGACTTAGGCCCTTTTTCTCCTGCCTATCTATTCCTAACATTATTTTGTTCAATTTTATTCCATGCCGCCTCTTTTCGCGGTTTAATTATGTTCTACTCTTTTCTGCTGTTCTGTTCTGTCGTGTTGTGTACTTCCAGTTCACATTAAGACAGAGCCTACAAGAGCCATCAAGGAAAACTGAATAAAGGGACAAACAAGCAGCCCGCATCATCAGATGACCCTTTTGGGCTGCCGCCTTGTCAAATTCTTTATTTAGACCTACACTGACCCGCGAAATTCGGCCCACCTAACTAACTGTCTGCACCAGTTAGTCAAAATTACGGCTTATAATAAGCCACATCATTGTAGCTCGCTAACCCTACACGTACTTTCATTGGCCTCTTTGTGTGTGCTGTCTTTCTCTCACCTACAGTGAGCCAGTATGTCCCGTTTGTCCAGTCCTGCAGTTCACTGGGATCACCTCGAGACTTGGCTGAGCACAATGACGGACACCGTCCTACCCAAGGACGCCAGGGACCTACAGCAGCTGGACGCCGACTTGGACAGCCTGATGGCCCACGATCCAACACAGAGCTACAACCACAAAGAATGGACCAAGAGCTACAAAAGGAAGTAGAGAGACTTCAAAATGCCCTGGAAAATCTTCTCCTAGACGCAGACCAAAGAGAACAGTCGGAGAGAAAAGCCAGAGAGGAACTCGATGAAAAGCTGCGACAAGGCGAGTCTCTCCTTGCAAGAGCAGAGATTGAACTGAAAGAAAGAGATGCTAAAGTAAAAGCCTGTGAAAAGCACCTGAACACAGCCCAAGCTGAAATCCATGAACTTATTCAGCACAGAGACCATCTCAAATACGAACTTGACACTGTTCACAGAGAACTGAAACATTCTTATAGACTGCAAAGTGAACAGAAAGGGGAAACGCACACCACAGAGTTTCCCGTGACCAGTGGGCTCAAGTTTTTCAGCCAAGAGCTCAGAGCTGAAAAGGGGGGTGAAAGCCCACTGTTCAAAATGTCACCAGCCAGCCCCCAAGAACCCCCGTCAGCAACAAAAGGGTGGAAGCCCGCCCACAAAATCCTGGTCACCATCCACGGCATGGCTCCCAAATAACTTGACAAGCTGGCCAGAAACATCCCTACTTTCACCCTAAATCCTGCAGGAGGCCACGACGTGCACGCCTACCTGCAAGACATAGACTTTCACTTGCACGCTGTTCCCAACGTGACCACTTGGGACAGATTGTACCTGCTAAAAGTTACGTCTGGTCGCGACGCGCGGAGCTTCCCGGATCAGCAATCAGAGGCTGTCAAATCAGACTACCTACAGCTACGGCAGGCCTTCATCAGAGAATTCTCTGATCCAGAGTCAGAACAAGGACTCATCACCGCTATGGACCTCAAACAGGCCCGACTGGAAACAAAATGGCATTAAAACTTCGAACAGCAAGCCTATCATACACCAACACCTGTTCCAAGAATGTAATGACATCACAAGAAATCACAACATGATTGTCTACTGGAAGAAGGTGAAAGGACACTCAAGGCAACCAGGCCTTGACAAAGACTTGAATGACCAACCCGATGCCCTTGCCAAGACTGGCGCACTACACGGTACTCTATGGTCACCTCCAACCCACCCATCCACCTTTAACGTTGCAGTGATAACCTGTAGCAAACGAACTTTCCCTGCAACAGTGCCACCCTCACAGCCTCTAAAGCTGGCTCCGCAGATTTCAAACAACGACATAGCGGACATGCAAGCCTCTGACACATCCATACTGACTTTTCTGAACCACCTCTCAGACCCCACCAACCACCCTCTGGCACTGTCTGACCTCACTGACAACCCGTGCCTCAAACGACTGCATGACATTAAGCACATGCTGCGTGTGATATACAACATTTTGTGGTAGGCACCTGATGACATCACAGCACCAAGGCTTGTGGTGCCACAGTGCCTAAGGGGGGTCATGCTAATTTATGCCCACGACGTGCCATGTGCCAGACACCATGACGCCAGAGCCACTTATGAGACACTAAAGTAAGTGGCATACTGGCCCCGCATGCAGAAACATGTGGCAGAATATGTCAGAGAATGCCTGGTTTGCTGCCAGTTTCAACCGGCAAACCCAAACCACATAGCTCCACTGCAACGCAGAAGAGTCACATTCCCATGGTCAGACCTCCAAATCGACTGGATAGGAACTCTGCCCAGGTTGACGAGGGGCAAAAAATACTTCCTCACAGTCGTGTGCCAGTTCACAAAGTGGGTAGAGTGTCTTCCAGCACCCAATGAACCGCCCAGACCACGGCATACCTCCTGATGAACCACATCTCCTCCAAGTTCAACTACACATCAGTCATCATCCAATCTCATCTGGCCAAGTGGAACGATCGAATTGAACCGTGGTCAGTATGCTGAAAAAGTATGTGTCTGCCAATCAGAAAGACTGGGATGTAAAACTCCCGCTGGTGCTAATGGCCCTCAGAGCTACCCCGCAGGACTCAACTCGCGTGTCTCCCTTCGAACTAATGACTGCGTGGCAGATGACACTGCCGCTGCATCTGCTGTATCAGCCAGGAGACTCCAGCCTCGTCATAGCCTGCACCACTCACCAGTACCTCGACGAGTTACACCGGCACCTGAAAGCAACATTTGCTTTCGCCCAACAACAGCTAAAAGAGCAACTCACCACACAGAGTGCATCCCTGCAGACCATCGGCAAGACCTTGAGAGGAACGGTGGTAATTCTCAACACTCACAGCGTTCTACTGAACCAGACAGTGAACTCCATGAAACAGCTGTTTACTGTCTTCCAGAACGACTTTGCTCAAACGCAGCTGGTCACAGCCCTAATGACCACCTGCTACAAAACCCTCATGATTCACCTGCCATCCATCATTGCGATGATTGTCGTCCGATGATGTCTCCACAGGGACTTCATCCGATGAAAAAGGGGACTGTAGAATATGAACGGAAAATCATGAACTCATTAATTCTGAATGCAATGCACACATTTTTACTAAGGGTTCTTAAAACCCCCACACCCTGTGACTCTCCATCTAAATCACCAGGTAGTGCCAGCAAGTCTGGGAGTTAGAATGCTTCTTGACATTTTTACAACCCAAAGAGCCTCTCCAGAGACACTCGTGATATCGCCATCTACACACTGAAAATCTATACACTCATACCATTTAAAACCACGAAATGGCTTATTTTTAAGGAAATATGTTTTATTCCCGTATGCTTGGGTATTTCTGCTGTTATATCAAACTAGTTAAGATTGTTTAGTTGTGTAGTTAAACTCTGAGGGCTTATATAAAGAGTCTTAAAATATATATTCACTTTTAAGTGTACCAAATACAAGTTTCTTGGTATCAAATTAAACCTTACGACTCGCCCTAGCTGAATATATATATATGGTTACATTAAAATGTATTCTGCTATGTTTTACCATCTTTTGAGTGATTCAAACCACATCCAGGACCCTGTCATAAATTAGGCAAATGAGTAGTCTGGACAAGACAAAGGGAACCTTCTCGCACCAAAACTGAGGAGCCTCATTGGGTCATACCTCCCAAAGAGGCGTGACCTCCCTACCTTAAAAGTCAAGATCTGGTGTGGAATCACCCTCTTTTGTCTTCTCTCCTCACTTTTATCTCTCTTCAAGCTCTCTTGCTTTTTCTTTTTGTGTTACTCTCGTCAGACATGTCTTTTGTTTTATTTGGCGTTTATCTCAGTCTTTTTCTTGTCTTCGGACAAAGCTCAGCACTCTACGTTTTTGGAGCAGTCCGATATCCTCCGGGTGAAAGGACTCTCTCTCAGTTTCAACCATTACTCCTAAGATGCTTTGCACTTCCCACGAGCGATCCACGCTCCGGAAGCACCAACAGATATCCTCCAGCTCACGGACGCAACGAGGACATTCACGCACACACGCAGCCTTGTTCAGCGACACAAAGGTCCATTTTGCAAGTATTATTCCATCTAAATTCAAATGCGTTAGAGTGTGTAATTCCCTTGCTGGCCCTTAAGGTTTAACTGTTGTAACAAGTTTGCTATCTCTAAAATCTCTTTATTTTCCTTCCTGTTTTACTTTGTTTGTTCTATGTTAAATGTTTGTTGTTAAATGGGTTCTGTTTGTTTAAGTGTAGCGATATATCCTAGTTCCTTGTATTAAACCCAATTATACGCTTGATTGTCTGTGTTTGTTGGTCATAAAACAAAGCCTCTTTAATGTGCGATCTAAAGCTACGAGCTGATATTATCAAAGTAAGTTAACGTGCTTTGATTAAGTAGGCTTATACTATGAATAAACCTTCTGGAGAATTGATCAAGAGTACCAAGCAAAGTGGTATGCTGGACGAACTGGATGGTTGCGGTACGGGTTAATTCCATTAAGGTGTTCTGAAAATTAATACAGCCTGTCTGTATATGATGTATATTCCTAATTAATTATAATTCGTTGTGTTTAATTATCTATATATATCTGAAGCAGACTTTTGGGCTATATAACCCCTGTTTTGGGGCAATTTAGAATGTATTGGTATCTGGTTCAAACCGTATGATTAATCATTGATTACAATCATTAATATTATTGGACATTCCCCAAACCTGAACCAAGAAACCCTACAACATTTTGAATTTTGAAGTTAGTTCAATCTTGTTTAATCATTTAAGTACCATTTCCAATATAAGGCATGTCTTGAGTTTTAGGGATAGAGAGAAGCTCACCTTGATTATTGTAATGCCCTGTCTTCAGTGTTAAATCAATTCACATTAATATGGCTACAATCTGTTATGTATACCTTGTCTTGTCTCACTGTTGCCCTTTGTTTGTCATTTTTGTCACTTTTGTAGTTCCTTAGTTTTCACTTTTGTCACCCTTATAGCTCCATAGTCGTCTTGTTAGCCCTCGTGTTTGCTGTTCATTGTTTTCACCTGCCCTCGTTAGTTTCCCATTGGTTTCTGTTTATCACCTTGTCATCTTGTTTGAGTTCTGTTTGTTCATTGGCTCCCGTTTTCCCATGTCCATGTATTTTAACCCGGTTGTTTTCACTCCCCGCTGTCAATTGTTGAATGTTGTCATGCCTGGTATGTGTTCCCTGCCCGAGTTCTCAGTTTTATTTCATTTTGTTTAGTTTCCTGTTTTCCCATTGTGGTTGTTTCTTTTGTGTTTATTCGTTTGTTTATTTAATAAAGTAAGTTGCATTTAGATCCACTCTCCTCGTCTGCCTTCGCTGCCTCCATTCGTAACAGAACGATTGACCGCAAATGGATCTAGCGGCTTACTGCAAGGAGCCTGTGCCCACGCCTTCCACGGTCAGCGAGCCTGTGCCCACGCCTTCCACGCTCAGCGAGCCTGTGCCCACGCCTTCCACGGTCAGCGAGCCGGTGCCCACGCCTTCCATGGTCAGCGAGCCTGTGCCCACGCCTTCCATGGTCAGCGAGCCAGCGCCTGTAGCCTCTACCGACCCAGAGCCAGCGCCTGTAGCCTCTACCGTCCCAGAGCCAGAGCCTGTAGCCTCTACCGTCCCAGAGCCAGCACCTGTAGCCTCTACCGTCCCAGAGCCTTCTTGGGCTCCGCCTCGGCCCCGCCGTCCGCAGCTCATCCTCCTACGCCGTCAGCCTCTCGAGGCCCCCGAGCCTTCTAGGACTCCTCCTCCCGAGCTTCCCAGAGCTCCGCCTCCCGAGCTTCCCAGAGCTCCGCCTTCTGAGCTTTCCAGAGGTCCGCCTTCTGAGCTTTCCAGAGCTCCGCCTTCCGAGCTTTCCAGAGCTCCTCCTCCCGAGCCTCCCAGAGCTACGCCTCCCAAATCCCTCGAGTCTTCCAGGGCTCCGCCCCTCAAGCCTCTCGAGCCTCCCAGGGCTCCGCCTCCCAAATCCCTCGAGTCTTCCAGGGCTCCTCCTCCCGAGCCTTCCAGGGCTCCGCCCCTCCAGCCTCTCGAGCCTCCCAGGGCTCCTCCCCTCCAGCCTCTCGAGCCTCCCAGGGCTCCGCCCCTCAAGCCTCTCGAGCCTCCCAGGGCTCTGCCCCTCAAGCCTCTCAAGCCTCCCAAGGCTCCGCCCCTCAAGCCTCTCGAGCCTTCCAGGGCTCCACCTCTGGAGTCTCTCGAGCCTTCTAGGGCTCCGCTCCTCAAGTCTCTCGAGCCTCCCAGGGCTTCGCCCCTCAAGTCTCTCGAGCCTTCCTGGGCTCCGCCTCCCGAGCCTCCTACGGCTCTTCTCCCCGAACCTCTTACGGCTCTGCTCCCAGAGACTCTAAAGCCTCATATGGCACCGCCTTCATCGGCTCCGCCTCCCGAGCCTCCTACTGCTCCACCTCCCGAGCCTCCTACGGCTCTGCCCCGAGACTCCCGAGCCTCCTACGGCTCCACCTCCAGAGTCTCCCGAGCCTCCCTCGGCCCCACCTCCAGAGTCTTCCACCTCCCTCGGCTCCGCCTTCAGAGCCTTCCAGGGCTTCGCCTCTAGAGCCTCCTACGGTGCCACCTTCCTCGGCTCCACCTCCCGAGCCTCCCACGGCTCTGCCTCCTGAGCCTCCCACGGCCCTACATCCTGAGCCTCCCATGGCTCTGCCTCCTGAGCATCCCACGGCTCCGCCTCCTGAACCCCCGAACCTTCCTCGGCTCTGCCTCCTGAGCCTTCCTCGGCTCCGCCTCCTGAGCCTCCCACAGCTCTGCCTCCTGAGCCTCCCACGGCTCCGCCTCCTGAGCCCCCTGAACCTTCCTCGGCTCTGCCTCCTGAGCCTTCCTCGGCTCCACCTCCTGAGCCTTCCTCGGCTCCGCCTCCTGAGCCTTCCTCGGCTCTGCCTCCTGAGCCTTCCTCGGCTCTGCCTCCTGAGCCTTCCTCGGCTCCGCCTCCTGAGCCTCCCTCTGCTCTGCCTCTTGAGCCTCCCACGGCTCCGCCCCCTGATCCTCCAGAGCTTTCCATGGTTCTGCCTCCCTCGGCTCCGCCTCCTGAGCCTCCAGAGCTTTCCATGGTTCCGCCTCCCTCAGCTTCGTCTCCAGAACCCCTCTCCGCTCCGCCTCCAGGACCTGTCCCTGTCCTTCGACTGCCTCCGAGGCCTTCCAAACCTGTCCTTGCCCTGTGGCCAGCTCCTAGGCCTCCTGAACCTATCCTTGTCCTGTGGCCACCTCCCAGGCCCCCTGACCCAGTCCCCTCTGTAACCCCCTTGGACTGCCGGTCTGCCCTTTGTGACCCCTTGGACTTCCTGCCTGCCCTCTGTGCCCCCTTGGACTTCCTGCCTACCCTCTGTGCTCCCTTGGACTGCCTTCTTGCTCTCGTGCCCCCCCTGGTCTGCCCGTCTGCTCCTGGTGCCCTCATCTGGAATACGATCCTTTGAGGGGGGGCTCTGTTATGTATACCTTGTCTTGTCTCACTGTTGCCCTTTGTTTGTCATTTTTGTCACCCTTATAGCTCCATAGTCGTCTTGTTAGCCCTCGTGTTCGCTGTTCATTGTTTTCACCTGCCCTCGTTAGTTTCCCATTGGTTTCTGTTTATCACCTTGTCATCTTGTTTGAGTTCTGTTTGTTCATTGGCTCCCGTTTTCCCATTTCCATGTATTTTAACCCAGTTGTTTTCACTCCCCGCTGTCAATCGTTGAATGTTGTCATGCCTGGTATGTGTTCCCTGCCTGAGTTCTCAGTTTTATTTCATTGTGTTTAGTTTCCTGTTTTCCCATTGTGGTTGTTTCTTTTGTGTTTATTCGTTTGTTTATTTAATAAAGTAAGTTGCATTTAGATCCACTCCCCTCGTCTGCCTTCGCTGCCTCCATTCATAACACAATCAGTGCAAATGCTGCAGCTAGACATTAGACACATACTAGGACTTCAAATCATATTACTCCAGTTTTAGCTTCTTTGAATTGGTTACCAATTCATTGTAGGGTTGATTTTAAGATTTTATTAGTTACATTTAAGGCATTACATGGTTTACCTTGAGAAAATTAGCATAAAATTTACGTAACAGTTAGACCTCTTAGATCTTCTTGTCGGCTGTTCAGAGATCCAGATACAAAACTAAAGGTTATAATGCTTATGTAGTGAATGCGCCATGATTATGAAACAGCCTGCTCTGGGATTAGATCTGTGAATCTGTGTCTATTTTTAAGTCTCATTTAAAAACAAATTTGTATAGATTTGCTTTATACAGTATGTGAATGTGTTGTGTTTTACTGTGTGTTGTTGTTTTATTTTAAGTGTTTGTTGAGCTAAATCGCTAAAAGGTACTATACATTTGTTGTTATTATTACACAGTAACATATATTTGTGCAAAGTCTTTCAATTTGTTTGGCAGGTAGGCAGGTTTCAACCTTCATGGAGAACTTCAAACTTCTTTTATGGATTTTTTATGGTCTCAAGTGCTTCTGTGTCTTTATGTTATGTTAGATTGACTATGATCTTCCATCAAAATGGTCATTTTTGATAAACAAATGGTAAATGGTCTGCACTTATATAGTTCTTTTTTAACCTTTAGAGGTTACCAAAGCACTTTACATGGTGTCCCAATCACCCAGTCACACACACATTCACACTCACACTCATACACCAATGGCAGCAGAGCTGCCTTGCAAGGTGCTAGCCTTCCATTGGGACCAAATTGGGGTTCAGTGTCTTGCCCAAGGACACTTCAGCATGTGGAGTCGTTTGGGCCGGGAATCGAACCACCAACCCTGCAATTAAATGTCCCAAATAAATGCTGTCATTAAGGAAAGTTTTTATATTGTAACCTATAATCCATTGCTAAATTAAAACATGAACGGATCTGGAAAAATTGGTGCATGACTGTCTGACTTCTAGAGTGGATTATTGTAATTCCCTATATGTAGGCTCTCTCACGTTTGAAGATGGTTAAAAATGTGGCAGCTAAATTTTTATCAAGGGACCAAGAAAAGAGATCGCATCCAGCGGCGTCAATTCACTCTGATAATGGGCGACACCATTATTAGAAACACTGGTAATAGGTGTGATGGGGAGACGCTGAAACAGGAATCAATTATTTTGTTCAAGTCAGTAACTTTAACCCTCTAGGGTCGACGGATGCGCCGGCGCATCCTGCTGGATATTTTTGTCATTACAGCGGAAACAATTTAATATATTCTGTCATTTATGGGTATACAGATAAGTGTAAGACATCATTAAAGACTATAAAGGGCCTACTTTTATTTCTGTACACACACAATAACAACAAAATCTTGTGCTTTAGTAAAAAAAAGGAAAAAAAAGGGTGAGCTTTTAGCTGTCTCTGTGTTCACGAGCATATTTCAGAAACACGTCACTAAAATTAACTGAAACTCCGCAAATACTTATCACACAAACATGAAACATATGTCTAAAGAAAGCTTAAAATGTCTACTTTTAAATAAAACAATTCAAATATAATACGTCTAGGTTACGTATGTAACCTCCGTTCCCCGATGGAGGGAACGAGACGTTGTGTCAGAGAAGCGACACTAGGGGTCTCTCTTGAGCGCCGATATTCACATCTGATCTATGAAAAAAGGCCAATGAGAAGTTGGCAGCCGGTATTACAGCCGCCCC
Organism: Xyrauchen texanus; assembly: GCF_025860055.1. Lineage (NCBI taxonomy): Eukaryota > Metazoa > Chordata > Actinopteri > Cypriniformes > Catostomidae > Xyrauchen > Xyrauchen texanus. Next base: position 35,661,177 of record NC_068297.1, on the reverse strand, counting down.
AGGACATACGGGTATTTAAGCGGCGCAAATACGGGAGTGCATTCACGATTTTTCTGAGGAGCCGGAAATGGTCCGGCCACAACAGTGGCTCGGCTCAGCGACGTGGCGGGGAAGACACAATGTCTCGTTCCCTCCATCCGGGAACGGAGGTTACATACGTAACCTAGACGTTCCCCTTCTGTCGCTCTCTCCACGTTGTGTCAGAGAAGCGACACTAGCGGTCCACTTATAAAAGCCGTGTACGTGAACTGCTGATACAGGAGCGAGCAGGTATTCTTACGTGCAGGACGACCAACTGAATCAGACTGCACGTTCCCTAATGCCCCATTCAAGCCATCCGAATCCTTTTCGTTACCCTGGAGGGGGGAACAAGGTGATGGCCGCCAACCTGGGAACGGGCCAGCCTGGCTGGGCCTCTTTTCTCTCTATGTTTCTCGCATAGAGCAACTATGGACGGGGCCCTTACACGCATTGACGGAAGGGGGTCTTAGCCCTTCTTTCAGGGGGAGAAGACCCTGCGGAGGCCACACCTACCCAGCAGGGGAGGCAAAGAGTGGCATATACATCACATGGCCCATTAGGACCTATGTGGAAAAGTTGGTGCGGTGGTAGATCCAGCCTCGTAGAGGGGGGAAGCATACAGCAAGGCGACTGAGGCAGCTGGAACTGCCTAAGGGTGCCAGAGCGTGCCCCGTCCCTGAGAAAGAAGGTCCTTCCTCAGGGGAATTCGACAGGGAGGGGCTGTCGTGAGGAGCGTGAGGTCCGAGAACCAAGTCTGGGTGGGCCAGTGGGGGGCCACCAGAATGACCTGCTCTTCGTCCTCCCTGAACTTGCATAGCACCTGTGCAAGAAGGCTTACTGGGGGAAATGCGTACTTGCGCGGCCCCGCGGGCCAGCTGTGTGCCAAAGTATCTGCCCCGAGGGGAGCCTCTGTCCGGGCATACCAGAGCGGGCAGTGGGAGGTTTCTTGGGAGGCAAACAGGTCTGCCTGGGCCTTACCGAACTGGTCCCAAATCAGCTGGACCGACTGGGGGTGGAGCCTCCACTCTCCGCCGGGCAAGCTTTGTCTTGACAGCACGTCCGCTATCACATTGAGGTTGCCAGGGATTGTGAGTGGCGCGCAGTGACTTGAGTCGCTGCTGACTCCAAAGGAGGAGACAACGGGCGAGCTGTGACATGTGGAGGGAGCGTACTCTGCCTTGGCGATTTATGTAGGCTATGACCGTGGTGCTGTCTGTCCTGACTAGGACGTACTTGCCCCGAATTAATGGGAGAAACTTCCTCAGGGCAAGGAAAACAGCCAGCAGCTCTAGGCAGTTGATGTGCCAATGCAGTGGGCCTCGGTTCCACCAGCCTGCGGCTGCGTGCCCATTGCACACGGCGCCCCAACCCAATTTGGAGGCGTCGGTTGTAACCAGAACGTGCCGGGACACCTGCTGCAAGGGAACTCCTGCCCATAGAAAGCAGAGGTCTGTCCAGGGTTTAAAGGTTTGGCGGCAGGCAGTGGTAACTTTCACGTTGTGGGTGCCGCGGCGCCATGCTCGTCTCGGGACTCGAGTCTGGAGCCAGTGCTGAAGTGGTCTCATATGCATCAACCCCGGCGGCGCGGCTGCCGCGGAGGATGCCATATGACCCAGGAGCTGTTGGAATCGTTTTAGAGGGACCACGGTACCTGGCTTGAAGAAAGCAAGGCATTTCAGCATCGACTGAGCATGCTCGTTTGAGAGACGTGCTGTCATTGAGACTGAGTCTAACTCCAAACCGAGAAAAGAGATGCTCTGAACCGGGGTAAGCTTGCTCTTTTCCCAGTTGACCTGAAGCCCCAAACGGCTGAGGTGCCTGAGCACCTGGTCTCTGTGTGCGCATAGTAACTCTCGCGAGGGGGCCATTTTCTGGATGAGCCAGTCGTTGAGGTAATTGAGTATGCGTATTCTGGCTTCTCGGAGCGGGACAAGAGCTGCCTCTGTGACTTTCGTGAAGACACGAGGGGACAGAGACCGGCCGAAGGGGAGGACTTTGTACTGATACGCCTGGCCGTCGAACGAACCGTAGAAAGGGTCGATGTCGAGAGCGAGTCGAGACGTGGGAGTACGCGTCCTTCAGGTCTACCGCTGCGATGCCGGACGCCAGATAGAATTAGTTTCTGGGTGTGCATTTTGCACCGTGTCCAGGAAACCGGGACTGTTGAGACCTGAAAGCAGAGTGCCGTGAGGACGGAATTTGCAGGCCAGGTGACCCAGAGACAAAAAAGGAAATAGCTCTATAGAATGTAAAGAATTTAGCAAAAAATTCTCCTCCCGGCCCTCCACCGGGGAACGGAGCGGTCTTACCGGCTCCGGAGCTACCGTCTCGGTCTCTGGGTCGGTCATCTCAGGAGCGCCTGGGAGCCTTCCGGGTCCTTGAGGGGGTCCGTGAGACGAGGGGCGTCCAACTTCTGCGGGGAGCTCGACGCTGGGGCTGAGAGCTGGGCCCATTCTCTTCGTTAGTTGAGGCGGAGCATCACTTTCTTTCTTTATTGAAAGCCGCAGGTGGACGCCCTCGGTGAGCAGACAGGGCATGGCCCTCGGCAGGTTTGCGGCAGGGCAAGATGTGTGAAATAGCCTCCGTCTGTTTCTCCACCACTGAGGACTGCTGGGCAGAGTAGTCAAGTGGTGTCACCGAATGGACGGAGCTGGGAGACGGGGGCGTTTTGAAATAGAGTGATTTGTCTGCCTCCTGTACTTCAACCAGGTCCTGTCCATCGTTGCGTTCCTGGACCACGGGGGGTGGCCATCGCCTGTTTGAGTGCAGTTCCTGCAGCACGTCAAGATCAGGACTACCCAAGTGCAGATTTTGAAGTGCCTTGGCCTGGTGGACTTGCAGGAGGGGGCCATGGCATGCAGGGGGGAGCGGTCTGGGACCGTTCTACCACCGAGGGTAGCGAGAGCGGAGGAGGGAGGAAGCTGGGTGGGCACATCCGGGAAGGAACTGGGGGGGCGTGGCTGTGAGCGGCGCACATGCCCGCGGAACCAATTAAGCCCGGGGAAGCATAGCGGACCTCCGTGCATCAGGCTCAGACTGGGCGGAGACCCGAAGGTGGCGGCCCAGGCGAGTTATCCGCATCCGACGCTGCTGTTACGTTCTCCGATGCAGCAGTGATGTCATTATCCAATGCCAGGGAGCTCGAGGGACCGGACGGTAGGCCGTTAAGCGGACCGCACTAATCCCGAGCTCGGGGGGAGCAGGCAAGCATGCCGGGGAAATCGTCTTTAAAAAGACGAGTCCTGAAAAGGACGTTCAACGCCGCTGTGTTTTGTTCTTTTAGAGTGAAATTACTCTTTTAGAATAACTCTTTCGAGTTGTCTGCGCTGTCGAAGCGCCCAGGGGCAAGAATGCACAGCAGTGCACGAAGGAGAAAGCCGCTGTTGTGCGCCATAAAGTCCAACAGCATGCAGAGCATCAGAGGATTTAAACAGGAACTTGGTGTGTTTCTCGCAGCAGACTGCATGCACGACCATCGGCTCCGAAGAAATTTTCTGAACGAACTCCCGTATTTGCGCTGCTTAAATACCCGTATGTCCGGGGGCGGGACATGCACATACCGGCTGCCAACTTCTCATTGGCCTTTTTTCATAGATCAGAGGTGAATATCGGCGCTCAAGAGAGACCCCTAGTGTCGCTTCTCTAACACAACGTGGAGAGAGCGACAGAAGGGGAACAAATATTTTCCTGTAATGCAATCTGTTTGAAACAAAGCGATGTACAGTTTTTTTTTTACCGGTCCATCTAATTATCTGTAATGTGATCCCACCCACCAGCAGAGCACACCATTCATACGCTAATGTGCTGAGACGATCAATGCAAATGTACACGCCCCCGACTGTGAGGTTTGATTAAAACATCTTTCATTCATTTTTCTGCGTGTTTGTGATGATACACAGGCGAGGAATCTCCTGGATAGTAAGGAAGAGTTAACATTTTCATTTTGAAGAGAGACTTGATCAAGCCAAGGATACAATTTCGGACGAGTAAGTCATTTAGTTTTCATTAGTTGACATGCTATTTTATATAAACATGTACATATTTTACTAGTGGTACTGTTTACAGACTTGCTAGCCAGGATCCAGAGTATTGACATTTGAAATATGTCCTAATAAGCAAGTTTAAGTTCCATTTAAATGCTGTTTTGGCTAAAGTAGGTATTTAAATTGTATGCTGTATAATATAAATATAGTATGTAATATGATATTATATAAAAATAATATGAATGTTTAGATTATATTTTATCTAGTGTTTATAATGCCTCATTATCATGTGCAAATATGTGTTCAGGTTAAATTAGTAAAATGCACTTTAAATATGCCCATATTACAAAATCTGCATATTATAATGATTTCTGAAGTATCATGTAATACTGAAGACTGCAGAGATGATGTTGAAAATTCAGCTTTGATCACAAATTGCCTTTTACAATAGATTTCAATAGAAAACTGTTCTTTTAATTTGTAAAAAGAGTTCAGAATATCAATGTTGTTTCTGTATTTTGGATCAAATAAATCCAGTCTTGGTGAGGAGAACAGACTTCTTTTAAATAGTAGAGTAGTTCTAAAATTAAGTAAAGTCTTATGTAAAGAAAATGTATAGTCAGATTTCTTCTTTTAACTTAAAATACAAACCTGTACTCACATGTTGCTCACATATTATTGTAGCCCAGTTTGTGCTGAATACAGTGTTATCAGACTTTAACCATTAATATGTATTAATTTGTTTGTAGAAAAAAGCACAAATGTCAAGGCATGTCAAAACGTCTCCAGGGCCCAAAATACCCTCAGACCCCAGAGGGTTAAGAACAGGATGTTATGATTGGCTCAAAATAATGAATTGGCATTCTTAAGAACCAATCACATTCTTTACAAATACATTTTGGTTGGTGGGACACTCATTCATCATGTGCATTTGAGTTATAATGTCTGTGCGTGCAAAAGAGAGAGAGAGGGTGTGACAGATTTTGTAACTTTTGGAATTTTGTGTAGTATTAAATCAATGCATGGGACCGTGGTTGGAGAAGTGGATTCTTCCAATTTGTCTAGTTTCTATTTGACAATTAAATTATTTCCAACCCAGCCTGTTACTTGTAATTTTCCCTCTTAAAATTGGATATGAGCAGCAACTACGGTATGACATTGTAACCGGTCATTTTAAGGTAAAGTTTAAAAACAACAGTCCAAATTAATTATTTTATTATTTGATTATGTATCCATAATAAGCCTTTTGATAATTACTGAATTGAGTCTGAATTGAATTGAATTTAAATGACTGGCTAGAGTCGGGAATCAGAGTCAACTCCAAAAATCTCAAATCGAACAGTCCTGGTAACAGGGCTACCACTACTTGCTGCCTTCTTTGAGCAATAGTTTTTGACATAAGGAAATTCTGAAACATTTTGATGAATCATACAACTGTAAATCAGGTTATCATGCAATACAAATTATTTTCGGAAAGAGCAGTCAGAACTCCTTAACTCTTTCCCCACAAGCGTTTTTAAAAAAAAGTTGCCAGCCACCGCCAGGGTTTTTGACGATTTTCACTAAATTTAATGGCCCGCAGAATATTTTCTTCCATGAATATATGAAGATGCTATATATCAAAATAAAGATCTGGGCCTCTGCTTTTAGGCAAAAAAAATATTTTATTTTATCTTCATTTGTTCTTTTTTTATTGCGACTTGAACAGAGGTAGGTTTTGTCAAAAAACAACATTTCAGACAAAAAGCTGAGAAAAAGGCATGTTTATGTCTGATATTTTGAGCTTCTCATACTCCACTTCTTCATGTTTGAGACGATCGCAGTCTGTTTCTTTGATCAAAGAGTTGCGTACTCTTTCAAAACATGCGCAGGGGTCTTCCTTACCGTATAACATCTAAAACACGGAAACCCGGAAAATTCCGTGTTTGGCGGGGAAGCGTTTTTTCATAAAACACGGAAAATTCCGTGTTTGGCGGGGAAAGAGTTAAAAGGGATTCTTATGAACTGTTTGAAACACTTCTAAGATTTAAAGTTCAGTTGAACCAGGAAACCACTACCAGCCCAAGGAAAAAATAAGTTTTTCTTGGTTTCTTGGCATTTAACATAAAAATTGTTGCACAAAACCTGCAAAACGAGAGGACTGAAGAACACTGGCACCTTCAAAAATATGGAGCCAAAAAGAACTATTTAAATAAGATAACCTCCACCCAAAAAAACTTGCTGCAAGAGTGCTAATGGACAATATCTACTTTCCTTCCATCATATTCATCATCAACAGGCCGCACAGACTGGATTATGCCAAAATTTATGTTATGCATACTGTGCGATCCGCAATGCCAGGGATGGATTACCAACCGGGCCAATGGGGCCAGTGCCCAGGGGCCCTTGACTGCCCTGGGGGACCCTGGGCTTTAAGGTTGCGTGATGCAGTTTGGCGATCCCCCTGCTCAAAAACAACCCCCTCCTTCAACAACTTTTGGACATGAAAACTAAACACTGTAAGCTCACCTGTCTGCGCCTGTTTTTTCTTTAATAATTTTGCAGCAAGCTTTGTGATCTAAGTCTTTTTATTTCACCGCAAGCTCTTTTTTCAATTTAATCATTTGCTGCAATTTCACCTTCTGTAACTCACTCGACGTTGTGTCGATTTAGTGACACTAGGGGTCTCTCTTGAAAGCCTTGGTTACCTCTTATCTTTGAGAAAAGGCCAATGAGAATTGCCAAACAGAATTTGCTTGCCCCTCCCCCAGACATAGGGGTCATACAGACAAAAGGAGGGAAGCCTGCATCTGTTCAGACAGATTTTTTCTTCAGAGCCGAGCGGTTGTGTTTCAGCGAGCTGAGTAAACCCACTGCTGTATTACTTACCTCTACAGAGCATACGCTCTTGGAGATATGGCACATTTTCAGCTGCTATTCTCTTCTTCTGCACGCCATTGCAGACTACTCCCCTGGGCAATTCGACAGCCCCTCTAAGACAACACAGCGACATTAGCCTATGTAAATCGCCAAGGCTGCGTTCGCTCTCATCCCATCTCCTGCTTTGGAGTCAGCAATGGCTGAGGCACAACACTCATGTCCTGGGCAACCTCAACGCCACAGCAGACGCGCTGTCACGGCAGGTAATGCTCAGCGGAGAGTGGAGACTCTGATTTGGGGTTGATGCAGCAGAGCACAGAAAGATCTTTGCCTCACAAGAATCCACCCACTGCCCGCTCTGGAACTCTCTGATGGAAAGCCCACCTCGGCACAGGCGCTCTGGCACACAGCTGGCCCCAGAGGCTGCGCAAGTACACATTTACCCCAGTGAGCCTACTTGCACAAGTCCTGTGCAAGGTCAGGGAGGACGTAGAACAAGTCACTCTCGTGGTCCCTTACTGGTTTGTTCTCGGATCTCAACGCTCCTCGTGACAGGACATCCCTGGCAGATTCCCCTGAGGAATGACCTTCTTTCTCAGGGACGGGGCACCCTCTGGTATCCGCCCCCTAGACCTGTGGAACTTCCATGTCTGGCCCTTGGACAGGATGCAGAAGATCAAAGCGGCCTACCACCAGCCATCCTAGACACAATCACTCAATCCAGAGCTCCCCTACCTGGCAACTTTATGCCTTAAAGTGGCGCTTATTCACAAATTGGTGTTCTTTCCGACAAGAAGACCCACAGATGTGCACGGTCAGGTCAGTGCTCTCATTCCTGCAGGAGAGGCTGGAGGGGTGGTTGTTGAAGGTTTATGTAGCCTCCATAGTGGCTCACCATGAGGCAGTGGATGGTAAGGCTTTAGGGAAGCATGACCTGATCATCAGGTTCCTTAGAGATGCCCAGAGGCTGAACCCTCTTAGGCCATGCCTGTTTCCCTAATTGGATCTCTCCGTGGTCCTCTCAGGCCTTCAGAGAGCCCCATTTGAGCAGACAGAGTCAGTCAAACTAAAGGCCCTCTCCTTGAAGACGGCCCTCCTGATCGCACTCACTTCCATCAAGTGGGTTGGAGACCTGCAAGCATTCTCTGTCAGCGACACTTGCCTGGAGTCCGGTCCAGCAGATTCTCACTTCATCCTGAGACCCCGACTGGGCTACGTGCCCAAGGTTCCTATGACCCCTTTCAGGGATCAGGTAGTGAACCTGCAAGCGCTGCCCCGAGAGGAGACAGATCCAGCCTTAGCATTGCTGTGTCTGGTAGGTGCTTTGTGCACCTATTTGGATCGCACGAAGAGCTTTAGACGCTCTGAGCAGCTCTTTGTCTACTTTGGTGGACAGCGGAAAAGGGAACACTGTCTCCAAACAGAGGATTGCTCACTGGATCGTGGACGCCATTGCGTTGGCCTACCAGACCCAGGGCGTGCCCACCCCCTTGCGGGTTCGAACACACTCTACGAGGAGTGTGGCATCCTCGTGGGCTCTGGCCAATAGCACCTCTCTATCAGACATCTGCAAAGCGGTGGGTTGGGTAACACCCAATACCTTCACAAGATTTTACAATCTCCAGGTTGAGCCGGTCTTGTCCCGTGTTTTGTCAGGTTAGATCAGGTCAAATTTGTTAGAACTTGGTAATACGGAACAGCTGGCCTGGTGTATCGCTTGTGCATAGCGTCTTTCCCCTCTCCTGAGGCAAAGACGTGCGCTCTACTTCCCTTCCCTTTTTAATAAATTAAATGGATTAATTTCACTCTTTTGAGCCAGGTAAATATATAAATTTATAATAATGATACATTCTCAGGTGGCTGCTGGGACCTTGTTCTATTAGCTTGCATAGTAAGGTCAGCTTTGGCCATGATACATAAAAGCACATCTTTGCTAAGCTAAGCCTCAGTGAATCTGCCTGGCACACATTTCTATCTAAGGCTATTAGTTTAAATAAATCCACACATAGCTAAACTAAGTCACTGGTTAAATAAACTCTGGGATTTCCTTGTCAACCTACACATTATGAGTCATCTGAAAAGTCCACACATAGTGCATTTTTTCCTGTTACTGACAGCACGCTGCACAAGAGTTTGTTTGTAGCCTGCTTGGGCTGCTTAGCATTGCTTATTCTTATTCTCAAACGTTTATCGTTATATTCATCGTTCATCATTATATCCTTTGTCATTTTACAGCATTTCAGGTTTTTCCCCTTTTCTACTGTTTCACCTGCGTGTATTTTACCTGTTGCTGCTGGAACCTAGCTAGAGTCTGTGTTTGTAGCATGCTAGTTTTTTTTGCATCGCTTATATATCTGTTTTCAGCCTTTAATCCTTAACATCTGCCATTTTTAAGCACACATCGGGTTTTCCCTCATAATATTCTCTTATCGTGATTCAAGTGTGCGCATATTTCACCTGCATCCGCATTCTATTTTTATCGCGATTTAAACTGTGTGTATTTTTTCACTGCACATCCAGCCTGCATCAATCTCAAAGCACCGCTTATCAATAACAACCCCAACAACAACAAACCATTTTGTCAGGGATTCACATCAATCTCAAACCCTCACCGCTCAGGAACAACTAACAACGAACAATTTGCTTTAAGTCATGGCATCCGCTAATGTTATTTCTTCCTGCACTGCATGTCACATGTTTACAATAGCCTCCATCAGTAGTGAGGGATTCACATGTAATATATGTAAGGAATTAGTCAGGCTGACGGAGAAGGTTAATGAGTTAGAGACTCGCATTTGAACGCTAGTGGAGGTCAGTGAGAAAGGGAAGACTGTAGATACTGTTTCGGGTGCGAGTAGTACAGAGAGCAACATACACACTTTGGTTCCAGCTGTAGAGCAGGGCATTTGGGTGACATCTCGACGCGATACTCGCTCAGCAAAGAGACACCCCTCTCCCGTTCCTATTAGGGTTTCCAATCGATTCTCCCCACTCAGTGATACACCCACTGAGAATCATGTTGAAAGAGCCCTTGTTATTGGTGATTGTATTGTAAGGAACGTGGAAATAGAGACTTTGTTGTAAAATTTACAAGTTCTGGCTAATGCTAAACATAGATTTTCTAAAATTCTTATCCACTAACGACGTCTGGCTTTGCCAGAGTTTTTTGGGGTAGACCTGACCTGCTAAAGAGAGACGGACTCCATCCCTCCAGGGAAGGTGCCGCTCTCCTCTCTAGTAATTTGGTTCATAGTCTTAATAATGATAGTATTTGACTAACTGGGGCCCAGGTCAGGAAGCAGTCAAACTGGTTAAACCGAACGTCTGCTAGCTGCCTTGAGACGTCACACAGGTCACATAAACTACAACACATAGAGACTGTATCACCTAGATATCTCATAGAGACTGTGTCTGTTCCCCGAACTACCAAACACAATACCCTCACTAAATCATTTAGAAAAAATGTGATTAAGGTCAAACATCAACAAAATAAACAAAATAAAAATACACATCATATTAAAATAGGGCTACTAAACATTAGATCTCTTTCTACCAAAGCAATAATTGTTAATGAAATGATTACAGATCATAGATTGGATGAGCTGTTTGACTGAAACCTGGCTTAAACCGGATAAATATATTAGTTTAAATTAATCTACTCCCCCAGGATATTGTTATAAACATGAGCCACGTCTGAAGGATCGAGGAGGAGGTGTTGCTACAATTTACAGTCAAGTTTTCGGTGTTACTCAGAGGAAAGGATATAAATGTAAGTCTTTTGAACTAATAATGCTTAATGTGACACCGTCAGATATAATAAAAAATCTCTGTCGTCTTTTGTCCTTGCTACAATGTATAGATCACCCGGGCCTCATTCTGATTTCCTTGGTGAATTTGCTAATTTTTATCAGGTCTTGTAGATAGAGCTTTAATTGTTGGTGACTTCAACATTCACATAGATAATGAAAATTATACATTGGGATTAGCATTTATTGATATTCTCAACTCTCTTGGAGTCAGACAAAATGTAACAGGACCAACTCATTGCCATAATCATACGCTAGATTTAATTCTGTCATATGGAGTTGATGTTGATAATATAGAAATTCTGCAGCAGAGCGATGGCATCTCAGATCATTACATCGTCTCTTGTATGCTGCAATCAGCTAATGTTACTCAATCTACACCACACTATCGATCAGGTAGAAATATTCTTTCGACCACTAAAGATAGCTTCACTAATAATCTTCCAGATCTATCTCATCCACTCAATAAACCCCAAAGCCCAGAGGAACTTGATGAAATAACAAAAAATATAAATGCAGTTTTCTCTATTATTCTTGATCTTGTCGCCCCACTTCAATTAAAGAAAATTAAAGAAATAAGCCCTGCACCATGGTACAATGATCACACTCACTCTCTCAAGAGAGCAGCTCGGAAAATGGAGCACATGTGGAAAAATACAAAATTAGAAGTATTTTGTGGTGCATGGAAGGATAGTGTCTGTAGATACAGACAGGCAATAAACTGCCAGGTCAGCATATTTTAGTAAACTCATAGAAAATAACCACAACAATCCTAGAAGTTTATTCAGTACTGTGGCTAAATTGGTTAGGAAAAAAGCCTCAACAGAACCAGATATTCCGTCGCAGCACAAGAGTAATGACTTTACATTGTTGACCCTTGTTCTTCATAACCTCTGCAATTCGCTCTGGCATGCTGAATATCAGCTTCTAGGCCAAATCCTGACTGATGGCGATCTATTAGTGCTCGGATTTGATCACAATTTGTGGGCTTCTGTTTGTCCACTCGCCTTTTTACATTTACATTTATGCATTTGGCAGACGCTTAACTCCAGGAGCAACCTGGAGTTAAGTGCCTTGCTCAAGGACACAATGGTGGTGGCTGTGGGGATCGAACCAGCGTCCTTCTGATTACCAGATATGTGCTTTAGACAACTACACCACCACCACTCCAGCCTTTTGAGGATTGACCACAGGTGCTCTATGGGATTAAGATCCGGGGAGTTCCTGGACATGGATCCAAAATTTCTAAATACTAGAAAAGGCAGTATCCTCCCAAATATGTTCATTTCTACAGAGAAATAGTAAATACGAATAATTTTTTGTGGAGTTGCATTAGCATGGTTTAGGTCATATTTAGCAGACCGCTACCACTTTGTCTATGTAAATGAGGAATTTCCCTGGGAGATATTATCAGGAATCGTGGAATATGTTTCCACTGCTATGCCGATGATACACAACTTTACATTTCTTCAAAACCTGATGAGATTTCACAATTCTCGAAATTAGCAGAGTCAATGAAATAAAAGATTGGATGGCTACAAATTTCCTTCTACTCAATTCTGACAAAACAGAGGTACTAATTATTGGACCAAAAAACTCTAAAAATAAGCCACTACAATATAATTTGACTCTCGATGGATGTACTGTTACATCATCTTCAACAGCGAAGAACTTAGGTGTTATATTTGATACCAATCTGTCCTTTGAAAATGAAATGCCAATGTTTGTAGAACAGCATAATAAATATTGCTAAATGAAGGCATATGCTCTCTGTTGCTGATGCCGAAAAACTAATTAATGCGTTCATGACCTCAAGACTAGATTATTGGGAGGATGTCCAGCAAGATCAATAAATAAACTTCAATTGGTTCAAAATGCAGCAGCCAGAGTGCTAACGAGAACCAAGAAATATGATCATATTAGCCCCATTTTATCATTGTTACATTGGCTACCTGTTAAATTTCGTATTCATTTTAAAATTCTGTTAACTACATACAAAGCTTTGAATGGTCTAGCTCTGCAGTACTTAAATTACATTCTATATTCCATTACATTCATTACGATTGCAAAATTCTGGCCAGTTAATAGTTCATAGAATAACAAAAGGAGGTAGATCCTTTTCATATTTGGCTCCTAAACTATGGAATAGTCTCCCTCACACTGTTCGAGATGCAGACACACCCCCTCAATTTTAGTCTAGACTAAAGACTCCTCTATTTAGCCAGGCATACACCTAATTTATCCTCCAACCCACAATTAGGCTGTTTTAGTTGGGTCTGCTGGAACCAGAAACCAGAAACATTGATCATGATTTATAACTGCAATAAACTGAATGGCATCTATGCGTATATTATTTTATTTGTTTCCCTGTCTCAACTTCGGGACTCCTATTCTGAGGTCACCAGAGCCGGCTGGATCCAGCACCATTCCTGCTTTGTGTTGGACTCCACTGCTACGTGTCGCTGAATGATGATGACTAAATGCAGCCGGTGCCAGCCAAACATCACTTCATTCTATTATGATGGACTTCAGAGGATGAACTGATGCCAACTCCAACCATAAGACATGGGATACTTCATATGTCATTGTCTGAACCTTGGATTTAAGATGGTCCACACCGAACCTCACCGAAATTACCGGCCAGGTTGAACTGCGTTTCACATCAAGTCAAGTTACTTTACTTTAACTTTTGTAAGACACTTTTAGTGTTGAAACCTCATATGCGAGGAGACGTGAACTATCATGAATTTTCAGGTAATTCACACCTGAGGACACAAAAGACCACTCCCCTGGGCCTATCAATGAGGAATGTGAAAGAAAGAAAATGAATGTGAGGAGACTTAATGATCAAAATCAAGTTTAAGTTAAAAGAAGTTACATAAAAGTTACATCTTTACATAAAGACTTTACTTAATTTTAGAACCTACACTACCATTTAAAAGTTTTAGAAGAAGTCTCTTCTGCTCACCAAGACTGCATTTATTTGATCCAAAATAAAGTAAAAACATTGTGTGAACTCATTTTACAATTTAAAAGAACAGTTATCTATTTGAATATATTGTAAAATGCAATTTGTGATCAAAGCTGAATTTTCAGCATCATTACTGCAGTCTTCATGTCACATGATCCTTCAGAAATCCTTATAAGATGCTGATTTTCTAATATGGGCATATTTAAAGTGCATTTTAGTCATTTAACCTGAACACATATTTGCAAGCACAAGCATTGATGATAATGAGGCACCATAAACACTAGATAAAATATATTCTAAACATTCATATAATTTTATATCATATTACATATCATATTTTTATATCATACAGTATACAATTTAAATAGCTGCTTTAGCCAAAACAACATTTACATTTAACTAAAACTTGCTTATTAGGAGTCATATTTCAAATGTCAATACTCTGAATCCTGGTTGACAAGTCTGGAAACAGACCCACTAGGAAATCTGTACGTTTATATAAAATAGCTTGTCAACTAATGAAAACTAAATGACTTACTCATCCAAAATTGTATGCTCGGCTGGATCAAATCTCTCTTCAAAATACAAACGTTCATCGGAGTCTCTTCTTCTGAGGAAAATGTTAACTCTTCCTTCCTATCCAGGAGTTTCATCGCCTGTGTAGCGTTACAAATGCGCAGTAAAATGAATGAATTGTTTACATCAAACCTCTGAACACCTTCGGGGGCATGCACCATTTGCCTTGATCGTCTCAGCACATTAGCGTATGAATGGCGCGCTCTGCTGGTGGGTGTGATCACATTACCTATAATTAGATTAACCGGTAAAAACTGTACATCGCTTTGTTTCATACAGATTACATTTCAGGAGAATATTTGTTTGAAATTGCAATCGTTTTATTTAAAAGTAGACATTTTAAGCTTTCTTTAGACATATGTTTCATGTTTGTGTGATAAGTATTCGCAGAGTTTCAGTTCATTTTGTGACGTGTTTCTGAAATATGCTCGTGAACACGGAGACTGCTGAAAGCTCACCCTTTTTATTTTCTTTATTTTACAAAAGAACAAGGTTTTGTTGTTATTGTGATTGTACACAAATAAAAGTAGACCCTTTATATTCTCTAATGATGTCTTACACTTATCTGTATGCCCCAAAATGACGGAGTATTTTAAGTTGTTTCCTCTGTAATGACGAAAATATCCAGCAGGACGCGCCGGCGCCTGTATAACTGGGCCTTTAGATTGCAAGGCTTGCAGCAGAAACATTAATTGAAACAACAAGAGCTTGCTGTTTAATTATCTAGAGCATGCAGTGTTGTCATGAATTAAAGACACAATTTTACGTGAATTGTTTAGAAATATAACATGATCTTACTGTCGAGAGAAATGCATTGTTCTTCTTCTCCAAACCAAATAAGGGTTCAGACTCAGAAAAATTAGAAGGTCCTCCTTAAACTAGATAACGACCATAGAAGAATTAAGTATACAACTCCAAAAGTAGATGAGCTTAAAGGCACATTAGAGGGAATGTCTTTGTAGAGAGAAAGCTATCGAGCTACATTCTGTGCCCATATTAGGTAAGACACATCCTGTGTTGAAAGATTTATTGGGCAGTTGAACAGTTGAGAAAGTTAGAGGCCTTAGCCGCATCCTGTGTTGTATGATGGGGAGTACACCAGAGTATGTACATATTAGGTAGAGAAGAGGAAAAGGGGAGTTGAATGTAATGCATATAATCTTATAAAGTGCCATGAGTGCATGGCTACAAGCCTAAGAATTTAGCAATTGTACCACATACACTGACTATATAAGAGGGCCTAAAAGGTTTTGAAACATAGCAAGCTACGCTCGACATCATGTTAGACACACACCTATTCTGATGGAGGGTAAGCTTATTATGTTATTTTAGAGGTCTGGTCCATGGTACTTCCAGTATTGTACTGCTAAAGCTTTTTGCTCACAGAAGATAAATTAAAGAGTGAGATCCAGCATTGCTGGAACCCTCTATATCTAATTATTTTGTCTAAAATCTGTTCTTAATTTTTACTCTGAAGCAAGAATGGAATACCATCAGTTTCATGGCTGAACTTGGGTCACTAACTTGCAGTGGCTGAACATATTTGAAATAAAGTGAAATTAAAGTGAATCTGAGGCACTTTAAACATAACATGCTCAGCACATGTACAAAACAAAACTGAACTCAGAGCACATCTGCTACTCTGAGCATGAGATAAAGTTGAGCATGAGATAAAGTTGAGCACATAATCACTCAGAAAACACAATAATAATGCATTATGTACACAATTTAGAGAGGACACATAAACTTGAGGCGAGCAGTGCAAGTAGTCTATTTATGTGTTTAATTAAATCACAGCCCTTTTTTTAAGTAATTGTGCAGCCCTAGTCACATGTTAGCAAAATGGTCTGAGTCAGTATGTGATCAAACTGAATGACTACCCATGCACATACTAAATCGTTTGTAGTGTTTTCTTTCACCAACACACTAACACAATAACACAAGAGAATGCTGGTTATTGAACCAATAACCAGTGATTATAGAAGTGGATATTTATGTATAATCAATGGACACCAAACCTGCAAATGTGCCCTATTGTTTTCCAGTAATGAAAAATATATTTATTAAGCTTGTAACAACTACTGCAGCAAATTCATTTTTCAAGGAAAAGAGTAACAAATCACTTAAGTCACTTTTCCACCATTGGGCCAAACAGTTCTCATCTCAAAACCATACTGTTCCATGCAGATCAGGGCCAGCTGACACGAATAAAGCATATTTTTCCACTGTGGTATGTAACAGATCTGTTTTTTGGCGACAATGTGAGACATGGTAAACACTGGAGAGACATTACAGTTTTAGGTGTTACCCTGGTTTTACTTTGATAACAAACAGCAAAGACATGGACCATGTCACAAAAAGGAAAGTAAAAAGAAATAAGTGTGAGGTGTACCATAATTTGCTGAGGGCTTCTGTTTACCACTGGACACAAACATCCAGAAAGTTAAAAGTTCTCAGACTAGCTACAAAGCATATTTATTGACTAAATATTATATACTGTAAGTATTATATGATAATAGTATATGCAAATTTGTTTTAATGTATTTTGAGTTTAAATGAGCTTTTAATCTACTTCCCTGCCAAAAAATAGCATGTAGAAAAATAAATTTAGTATACAATATTAGTTCAACTACATAATAAAATCATGAAAAAAACACTAACTGAGTTACCACATACTAAAGCCATTGAACCATCTTGACTGAGCATGGTTGAGTATGGTTAGATAACCATGCCGAGAATTCAGGGCAGAGAACGGTTTATAATTGTGCCGTGCTGAACCGTGCTCAAGTGGAAATGCAACTGCCCAGATAGCAAAAAATATCCGCACAGCTTCTTTTTGCCACCGACCCTAAGCTGTTGTCTATAGGTGCATCCCACTGGCGGGGATGAAACGTTTGCCGGCGAATTTGTCACTCCCATTTCTTGCGAGATGCCGGCAAGCCACTTTGAAAATTGTTTACATTTCTTTGATTGATGCACATTTGAGACATGCACCAATAAACCAAAAATAATTCCTTTTGTAAAACTTACTTGGCAATAAATATCTTTCTGATTCTGATTAGGTTTTAAAATAGATATTTAATTCATGGTATGAACAATTTAACAGAATAAATTGATGAAGTTAGACTTTTCACCAATGCATGACTATCAGTGAACAGTGAAAAACATCTGCAACATGGCCATAATCTTGGGTATACTTTATTTTTTTTTTTGTAATTTGCAACCATGGTAATATCTATCATAAACATGAAAATCCCTGTTTTGACATGAAGGATAAACTCAATGAAAAAGCTACATTCTCCTCTGGTTTCACAGTTGTGCAGAAATTTCGTTTATGTCTTTACTTTTTTTCCAACATCGATTTATTTTGTTATTTTACGTTTTGCAGGTAAGGGATTCATTTGCAATTACGACCTATACAAATGTTTAAGAAAGTGTTAAAGTCCCTGTAAATAAAAAATTAATAAAAAAATCTAAACACATTATAAATGTTAAACATTTATTGCTAAAACGCATTACAAACAGGGGCGAAAATCTCATCAAAATGTTGGAGGGGACAATAAACATAATAATTCTCAAGAGCAGGGGTGGCCAATGTAGGAGATTTTATCAGTTATATCTGACATGTAAACATTGTTAAATGTACCACAGTTATATCTGACAGGCAAACATATAGTTGGCTGTATGTGCATGAAGGCCTTAAGAACGTGTGTTCTATATATGTGTGACATTTTAAAGTGTGCAGAGTAAGCACTACGTGTGGGCTCTCATGACTGCTTATGTGTGACATTTGAAAGTTTGCAGAGTAAGCATTACATATGGGCTCTCATGATTGCTGGGAGAAAAATATCCCTTGCAAAGGTGGTTCTGTAATTTCCTAATTTGGTCAGACCAGAGTTTGACCAAATAATGCATGTTTAAAAAAGGATAAGCCCAACCTTGTTTGTGAAGATGTATTTAAGTGAATGAAAGCCAGAGTTAGTTAGTTGCTCTGCAGGCCGACTCGGCTTTATTGGTTGCAATAAAGTCTAATATTCTGAAATCAAAACCTAAGAATTTGAGAGTGATTCTTCATAGATTAAGGCAAAAATCTACTACACCAACCAGTCAGAGACCAAGAGCCAAATGTTTTGATCTGTTACCGCAAAGAGCCACATCACACACATGGGCACACATGAACATCAACCCATCCCTTCCTCACACACACACACACACACACACACACACACACACACACATGTTGTGTTTCCATGTTTTATGGGGACTTTCCATAGACATAATGGTTTTTATACTGTACAAACTTTATATTCTATCCCCTAAACCTAACCCTACCCCTAAACCTAACCCTCACAGAAAACTTTCTGCATTTTTACATTTTCAAAAAACATAATTTAGTATGATTTATAAGATGTTTTCCTCATGGGGACCGACAAAATGTCCCCACAAGGTCAAAAATTTCGGGTTTTACTATCCTTATGGGGACATTTGGTCCCCACAAAGTGATAAATATACGCTCACACATACACACACACACACACACACACACACACACACCTGCTCAGCCATATTTATTGTAAATGACACACACACACACATACACACACACACACACACAGACACAGACCTCTGCTCAGACAGATTTATTGTAAATGAAACATACACCAACATGAAAATAGCAGAAATTGACTCCTACTCTACTACAACCACAGGCCAGTCATTTTCAACAATGAGCATTGTGAGCACTGTCTCACACACACAAACTCTCAGTTCAACCAAAACTAAAAAAATAATAAAATAAAATTATTTACTACGGCTTTTTTCTTTTACTATGCATGTTGCTTAGTGGGACTTCTGGCATTCCTTGCCTTGAACAATCCTCCTCAAATCTGGATTATATTCTGTGGTTGCCACTCGAAGCAATTCTTTCACATGGGTGTCAGTCAGAACAGATCGATGCTTTGATTTCACGTGTTTCAGGATAGAAAATACAGACTCGCAGACATATGCTGACCCAAACATTGACAGTATCTTAAGCGCAGCCCGTTTGACATTGGGGTATTTTTCCATTGGCACTCTTTTCCAGAACTCAACAGTCCCTTCCATTAAAGCAGGTTTCAGCTGATCCTCCTCACAAAGATCGATCATCTCTAACTCAGCCGCAGCCTCATCTGTGACTAGCGGGGCTTTCAAACAGTCCGTCTCGGCATTAAATGGGTCGACGAGGAACGTAATCTGTGACCTTTTCAGTTGTAGATCACGGAACCGGTCCAAAAAGCTTTCTTGCAAGTTTTCAACTAGTGTAGCATATTTGTTTCTTTGGTTATTCAGGGCGGCGCTGGTGGCTTTTAGCAGAGTGGGAAAATGCGTTAAATCTCCCTTTTGAATATGCGCCTTGAACAGCTTCAGTTTGTTGACAAACGCAAACACACTTTGAACCAGGTCAGGCAGCATTTTTAACTTACCCTGCAAGGTCAGGTTCAGTCTGTCCAAGTGACACAGCATGTCGACCAAAAAGGCCAGATCCATAATCCACTCGAGGTCCGAGAGCTCGGGATAGTTCTTGTCCTTCTCTTCCATGAACAGTTTCACAGCATCCAAAAGCTGAAAGAAGCGAGAGAGTACCTTGCCTTTTGACAGCCACCTCACAGTGCAGTGCAGTGGCAAGTCACCTGGAAGCCCTTGGTCCAGCTCAGCAATGAGATTCTTGAATTGCCGGTGGTTCAGCGCATGTGTGCGGATGTAGTTTACGATTTCCATCACAGGCTTCATGACGTTGTCTAAATTCAATGATTTAGACACAAGTTGCTCCCTGTGGATGATGCAGTGGAAATTCCAAAAGTCGGGAAATGTTTGGTCAGCTTTGCACAGCCCCACAAGTCCGTTCACAGATCCGATCATTGCTGGCGCTCCATCCGTGGCTATTGCTGTTAGTTTTGGAATGGGCAGATTTGCTTTCACAAATGCAGCCATCATTGTTTCTTTCACATCTATGCCACGGGATCTGTCTTTTAATGGCACAATATCAAGGAGTTCTTCTTTGATCAAACAATCGTTTGACACAGACCTTGCAAATATTGCCAACTGAGGCTTGTCTTGTATGTCACAAATCTCATCCAATGCGACACTAAAATACTCGCAAGCTTGAAGGTCAGAGTGTAACTGTGATTCAATAGCTGTGTTAATGTCCGATATTCTGTGTTCAACAGTGTGGCGGGACAGTTGGACGTCTGATACCATTCGTTTTAGTTTGTCGTTTTCAGGAGACAAGATTTCAACAACATCACCGAGGCATTTTTTGATGAACTCCCCTTCATTGTACGGCTTTTTAGCCCGTGCAATGTTCCAAGCCAGTTGATATGATGCAAGCGTTACAGTCTCTGAGTGCTTCGTAATTTTTGGAAAAACTGTATCTGCTTTTCTGCCTGACTTTTCAAAGTGACCAACTTGTGCTTACGAAGTTCACTCCCTTTTGGGAATTCCTGGTCGATGTTAGCATGGAGTGAGCTGAAGTGGCGCTGAAGATTTGAAGCTTTGAAATGCGCTAATGACACCTGACATATAAGGCAGAATGGCTTGCCATTACGTTCAACAAAAAAATATAAACTCTCCCACTCTGTTAAAAACGTCCTGTGTTCATCTACATATTTTCGTTTTGCTGTGCATTTTTTCCCTGCCATTTTCAGAGCGAACTTGACACAAATTGTTTACTCAAATGATCTTGCTCCTACTGGGAAACTGAGGTAAATTCATCCCACGCACAAGCAATTTTGACGAAAATAGTACCGTATCTCAAGCGAAGTGATGAAAAAAAAATAAATAAATAATTGATATGAACGTAGGCTAAGAGCCGCATGAAACCGGGCAAAGAGCCGCATGCGGCTCGGGAGCCGCGGGTTGGCCAGGCCTGCTCAAGAGCAATTTTTGAAGGGGACACCAATAATACAGGCAAAATTGTGCAAGGATACGTGTACACCGAGGAAAGCCTTACTACTATTATTAGTGTAGCATGGAGACTGTTCCATGATCCTTCTCAAAGTTTCTTTCTGGTTTAATGAAAAAGCTGACTAAATTGACCAAAAAATTCTTCAAAACCATACATTTTTTTGTAAATAAGTTGTTTACACAATCAAGCCACCAAAATACTATGAAATTTGAACTTAACTTCAACTTTTATATATTTATATATCACATTTAATAGCAACATTGTTGCTTCACAGTTATAATTAAAACATACATAAAAACATTTACCATGCCTAGCAAATGAAGGCATGACTACACTCTTAGACATATACCCTCACACAACTGTATAGTGAGATCAGTATAGACCCTTAACTAAAAGCTAAGTTAAAAAGATTTTTTTAAATTTAATCAGATAACTTAATATTAAGTTATTGTTTATTAAACTTGTATAAAATCAAAATCACATTTGTTATCATGCTGATATCTGGAGAAAAACTGCACTCTTAGTGTGATATTATATTAGATGAACTATATTAAATGATATAAACCGACTAAATCACAGTGAAAGCGTTAAAATCTAAATGCGTACCCGGACTAGTCTAATCTACAAGACTAACATTACATCACGTAGTGTATGTGTACACTCTATGGGTGTGTGTGTGTGTGTGAGTGGGGATATACTAATGTATTAAACAAGCTAGGTAAACACATAGACTGTATTAAACAAGGGTAACGTTAAATGTTATAATCGCTAACATAGCAGACTGCATCAGTGACAAAAGTACATTGGTACACAATCATATATTTGTTTTTTGACATGATTTATTAATGACTCAGCATCATCTATATTAAAGAGAAAATAATCACTTCATCCGATGTTTAAAGTGAATAAAATAACATTGACTTACTGGAGTTACACAACTACTCAAAAACTTTGTTCTTCTCTCCCGCCACCGGAATGTGTGTGTGTCGGTGGTGAGGTAAAAGGGGTGGAGGCAGTGGACCAAAGCACTGTAAGGCAAGGGAGGGGGGACTCAAAATGTTTAAAATGTTTTTTTTGTTGTTGCCCTGTTTGCATTTGTATTATTTTATTTCTTAAACAATTATTTAAAGAATATATCATTATATTATTTATAATACACATATTTTAATGATATTTTAGGGGGGACAACCCTCAGATGGGGGGGTCCTGACCCCCGACCCCCCGCAATTTCCGTCTATGATTACATAGACTGTGAACTGTGAAGTACTGAATAGCCTACGTGCACAAGCGTAGTGACGAACTTTCGCTGTCGCCAAAAGTCGGCAAATCTGTTTCCAGTTTACTTGCGAGTCGCCCAAAATGTCTGTTTTTACTCAATGTCTCCAGGATCTTCCGAAAATAAGCGTCAGCGTGTTCATCGCATTGTTGATGCCTGGTCCGCTGCTCCGACAAGCAAGAGGGACAAGGGCTTTAAACTCTACATATCAAGTTATCTGCACAACTACAAGGGTAAGTATTTTAATATAATGTGGTTTGCCGGCAGATAGCGGCTAAGCTAGTTCACGACGTGTTCATTTTTAATGTAACGTTAGTATAGAAGCTTGTATAAAGCCAGGCCCTGTGGAAAAGATGACTGCGCTGTCTGCTAAACCAAAGTGTAGAGCAACAACTGAGGGTGTAAGTAAAGGCTGAATATTGTAGATTTATTACAATATGTTGCATGTTTGAATTAAAATACCAGTGGATATACCACTTCCCACTCATGAAAGTTTTATGTTCTACAAAGGAGCACACTCTACAAAGGCCTGACTGGAGATTTGCCTGATCTATCCGTCCTTCAGGTGAGTAGGGATATAACAATAGCAAATTTCACTGTACAGTATGATATATCAACCAAAATCTGTATGCCAATATTTCATTACTTTCTTTTTCCTCCCCTTTTACAAACAAATATTCTGCTTCAAAGAAAAAAAAATTAAATTGAATTGATGTTCTCATAAGGGTTCTTCATTATGAACTTGTATGCCATGCATAACATACTGTGGATAGAAATTACAGGGGAAGTTACTGGTATGATAATTGTGGTTATATTATATTACTATTATATTTAGTGTATTGCTAATCAATATATTGTTACTTCCCAGGTGACAGAGGTTTATAAAGATTTCTCTAAAGCTGAGGCACCGATGATCTGCAGCTTGGGCATCAGCTGTGAAATTCCCCTGGTCGACTCTGCCCTGGGCAAGGTTCAAGCCGGTAGTCCCTTGTCCTACCAACAACCTGCAATAGCAAAGCAAAACCTGTCCTTCCATGCTGCCCCACCACAACCATGTGTGCCTCTTCAGACTTACCGCCTACAGCCATCCAGTTGTATGTTTGTCTGCAGTGAACCACAACAGCCTACTGCTAAAACCCGTCTACCCTTAGCAGTAGTGTGGATTTCATTCTCGTGGAAATGTCGGCTGCATACCTTGGTATGGGTGGTCACCGAAAATCGTGCCCTCCTTATTTTGTGCAGCCACTGCGCACGAAGGTTGGTGTCCTTCGAGAAGCAATGGAAGCTCAAATGGGTGTTATATCGACTTGAAGCAGAGCAAAGTGGCACACAGCAGTGCTCCTTAGATCCACCTACAGTTCTTAGAAACTTAGATGTGTCACGCACATTATATCTCTTTTTTCGTACAACAGCAGCACTCATCTTGTTTGTTTATAGCGGATGCGGATGAAGACAGGAAGTAAACCGAAAACAGATATTTGGGTGGGGCTAAAACGGTGGCTCGATGACGCACTGGAGCCACTGAGCTCCTGGCCCCGCCCCTTCTGTCGATGACGCACTGGAGCCACTGAGGCTAGCCCCTCCCGTAACAATATGACTAGAGCACATTTGCATCAGTTTGCCGCTCAATCACGAGTTACTTGACAACAGTTTGAGGCAGGATAAAGAGCTCCAAAAAGATTTGTAAGTGTGCTGATTTCGTTTATAACGCCATAGGGTAATCTAAAAAGTAAAATTAAGATTGTACACTGCATATTCTACAGTCTGAATCCACAGCCTGTCACATTTTAAATTTATGAGAATCTTCAGGGAAATGTAATTTGTAACACTTTTTTTTTGTATTTTCAGCTTCGGTTTTTGGCAATCAAATGTGGGAGGGACCTAAAGACAACCTTGTGGTGAATGCTTCAGAGTATCTTCTCTAATCACCTTTCCATCAATACAATCTGGACTGGTGTAGGGGATAAAGCATGTTTTAGAGACATGTTCATGAAGACCATTGTTCAAAGTAAGTTGGATATTTTTATTTATATTTAAGTAGATGTGCATGACCTTATGCCATTCAAATGGAATGACAGATCTTTATTTTCTACAGGAGCCACCCAGAAGAACCCGGCAACCCAGGATGCCACTGATGAGGCGATCCAGGTTAACGTTACACGTTACCTGAAAGGAGCATCTGACCGTGAAGGTGGAAAAAGGCGCCGCACATCTGAGAGGGACCCACAGCCGACCCCTTAAACCTAGGCTGACTACTGACACCCCAGCATCACTGACTGGAACCCTTTCTTTATCCTGTAGTCAGTAACATCAAGAAAAAAGCCTGCTTAAAGTGTCAGACTACACTCACCCAATCCACACTGTTCACTGTGGAAATTGCTCTCTTTTTTTTCTTTTTTTCTCGTGACCCTGCCTTGAGGGCAGCTCCTTGGATGAATATGGGATGGTTTGTCCTTTTATACAGGTGCACGAGGAATCATTGCACTGTCTCATTCTGGAGGTCAGGGAAAACCGGTGATTCTTAGCCCATTACGCCACGCAGACCCCAACCACTCCAGACATTCTGATTGGCTGTGTTCTCAACAGCCAGATTTTCTGCTGTTAATTGTATTTGTTCCCACTTGTTGTCATGTGTAAGTTGAATGTCAAAATGTATACTATACCTGTTATCCTGCACATTCTTTGATACTGTCACGATTCCTTGTTGTCTGTCCCGTGTTGTCTGTTTCACTCAGCACTTCACACTCCATGTCATGTTCCTTGTGGTCCGGATCGTGTTTTCACCAGTCCCTGTCCTAGAAAACTACACTTCACATCTTTCCTTGCACTCACCACCTGCCAGCACTCACTCATTGTTTTCACCTGCTTATCACTGCTTATCGTTTAGTTCCATTACTTTGTGTATTTAAACCCTGTTTATTTCTCCATTCCCCTGTCGGTCTTTGATGTTTGTGGACGCCTGTTTCCGTGCTCATCGTGTGTTTATCTTGCCTGTTACATCTTCGTATGTCTTCCGTGTTTTTGTTTTATTTTCCCCATCGCGGGTATTTCCTTTGTTCTGGTTTTGTCTTATTGGTTTTCACCTTTGTCAAATAAAGCCCTGCATGTAGATCCTCGCCTCACGTCTGCCTTCATCCACTATCGTGACAGAAAGACTGACCATAATGGATCTAGCAGCGGTTTTCACCACACTGGCCCAGGCAAACCTGACCGTTCGCGAGTACTCACGTCTCTTCTCCACGGTCGCCATCCACACCGGGTTCGACGACGCTTCCCTGAAGACTATCTACCGGTTCGGGTTACCATCATCTCAGCTGAGGGAAGCGCCGGAGCCCGGAGACCACACGTGGAGGGAGTACGTGAGTCTCGCTCTGAAGAAACTCGCGGCCGACGGACCACCCCTCGTGATTCCGGCTTTCGAGCCTGAGCCCATGCCTGCCCTGATCAATGAGCCAGCGCTGCCAACTTCGTCCGCCCGGAGAAGGAGGAGAAGAAAAGCTTCCGCTCTCCAGCTCACGCCGGCCATGATCAGCAAGCCAGCGACCACGCCTGCCACGGTCAGCGAGCCAGCGCCGACACCTGCCACGGTCAGCGAGCCAGCGCCCGCGCCTGCCACGGTCAGCGAGCCAGCGCCCACGCCTTCCACGGTCAGCAAGCCAGCGTTGCCAGCCTCGACTGTCCCAGAGCCAGCGCCTGTAGCCTCGACCGTCCCAGAGCCAGCGCCTGTAGCCTCGACCGTCCCAGAGCCAGCGCCTGTAGCCTCGACCGTCCCAGTGCCAGCGCCTGTAGCCTCGACCGTCCTTGAGCCAGTGCCTGTAGCCTCGACCGTCCCTGAGCCAGTGCCTGTAGCCTCGACCATCCCTGAGCCAGTGCCTGTAGCCTCAACCGTCCCAGAGCCAGCGCCAGCAGCCATGACGGTCCAAGAGCCAGCGCCAGTAGCCATGACCGTCCCAGGGCCAACGCCAGCAGCCATGACCATCCAAGGTCCAGCGCCAGCAGCCAGGACCGTCCAAGAGCCAGCGCCAGTAGCCATGACCGTCCCAGGGCCAACGCCAGTAGCCATGACCATCCAAGGCCCAGCGCCAGTAGCCAGGACCGTCCAAGAGCCAGCGCCTCTCGAGCCTCCTAGGGCTCCGCCTCTCAAGTCTCTCGAGTCTTCCAGGGCTCCTCCTCTCGAGCCTCCCAAGGCTCCGCCTCCCAAGTCTCTCAAGCCTTCCAGGGCTCCTCCTCCCAAGCCTCCTAGGGCTCCGCCTCTCAAGTCTCTCGAGTCTTCCAGGGCTCCTCCTCTCGAGCCTCCCAGGGCTCCGCCTCCCAAGTCTCTCGAGCCTTCCAGGGCTTCTCCTCCCGAGCCTCCTAGGGCTCTGCCTCTCCAGTCTCTCGAGTCTTCCAGGGCTCCTCCTCCCGAGCCTCCCAGGGCTTCGCCTCTCAAGTCTCTCGAGCCTTCCAGGGCTCCGCCTCTCAAGCCTTCCAGGGCTCCACCCCTCAAGTCACTCGAGCCTTCCAGGGCTCCGCCTCTCAAGCCTCTCGAGCCTTCCAGGGCTCCGCCTCTCAAACCTCTCGAGTCTACCAGGGCTCCGCCTCTCAAGCCTCTCGAGCCTTCCAGGGCTCCGCCTCCCGAGCCTTCCTGGGCTCCGCCTCCCGAGCCTCTCGAGCCACCCAGGGCTCCGCCTATCAAGTCTCTCGAGCCACCCAGGGCTCCGCTTCCCGAGCCTCCTACGGCTCTGCTCCCAGAGACTCCAGAGCCTTCTAGAGCTCCGCCTCTAGAGCCTTCTAGAGCTCCGCCTCCTGAGCCTCCTATGGCTCCGCCTCCAGAGCCCCCTTCGGCTCCGCTCCCAGAGACTCCAGGGCCTCCTACGGCTCTGCCTCCCGAGCCTCCTACGGCTCCGTCTCCCGAGCCTCCTACGGCTCTGCTCTCAGAGACCCCAGAGCCTTCTAGGGCTCCGCCACTAGAGCGTCCTACGGCTCTTCTCCCCGAGCCTCCTACGGCTCTTCTCCCCGAGCCTCCTACGGCTCTGCCTCCCGAGTCTCCTTCGGCTCCACCTCCAGAGCCTCCTACGGCTCTGCTCCCAGAGACCCCAGAGCCTTCTAGGGCTCCGCCTCTAGAACATCCTACGGCTCTGCCTCCCGAGCCTCCTACGGCTCTGTCCCCAGAGACTCCAGAGCCTACCAGGTCTTCGCCTCGGAAACCTCCCACGGCGCCACCTCCCTCGGCTCCACCTCCAGAGCCTTCCAGGTCTCCACCCCTAAAGCCTCCTACGGCGCCACCTTCCTCGGCTCCGCCTCCTGAGCCTTCCTCGGCTCCACCTCCAGAGCCTTCCAGGCCTCCGCCTCTAGAGCCTCCTACGGCCCCACCTCCATCAGCTCCGCCTCCAGAGCCTTCCAGGCCTCTGCCTTTAAAGCCTCCTACGGCGCCACCTCCCTTGGCTCTGCCTCCAGAGCCTTCCAGGGCTTCGCCTCTAGAGCTTCCTACGGCGCCACCTTTCTCGGCTCCAACTCCCGAGCCTCCCACGGCTCTGCCTCCTGAGCCTCCCATGGCTCTGCCTCCTGAGCATCCCACGGCTCCGCCTCCTGAGCCCCCCGAACCTTCCTCGGCTCTGCCTCTTGAGCCTTCCTCGGCTCCGCCTCCTGAGCCTCCATCTGCTCTGCCTCTTGAGCCTCCCACGGCTCCGCCCCCTGATCCTCCAGAGCTTTCCATGGTTCTGCCTCCCTCGGCTCCGCCTCCTGAGCCTCCAGAGCTTTCCATGGTTCCGCCTCCCTTGGCTCCGCCTCCTGAGCCTCCAGAGCCCCTCTCCGCTCTGCCTCCGGGACCTGTCCCTGTCCTGAGGCTGTCTCCCAGGCCTCCTGGACCTGTCCCTGTCCGATGGCCGCCTCCCAGGCCTCCTAGACCTGTTCCAGTCTTGTGGCCGCCTCCCAGGCCTCCTGAACCTGTCCCTGTCCTGTGGCCACCTCCCAGGCCTCCTGGAACTGTCCCTGCCTCTTGGACTGCCCTCTTGCCCTCTGTGCCTCCCGAACTTCCTGTCTGCCCCGTGTGCTCCCCTTGGACTGCCCTCTAGCCCTCTATGCCCCCCGGACTTCCTGTCTGCCCCGTGTGCTCCCCTTGGACTGCCTCCTTGCCCTTGTGCCTCCTTGGTTTGTCTCTGTGTCCCCTGTGCCTCCTTAGTCTGTCTTTGTGTCCCTTGTGCCCCCTTTGGTCTGTCTGTTTGCCCCTTATGTACCTCCTTTGTCTGCTAGGACCCCCTTCACTTCTTGGATTATTTTGTTTGTTTTCTTTTGGATCGTCTAGAATCCGATCCTTTTGAGGGGGGGTTATGTCACGATTCCTTGTTGTCTGTCCCGTGTTTTCTGTTTCACTCAGCACTTCACACTCCATGTCATGTCCCTTGTGGTCCGGCCCGTGTTTTCACCAGTCCCTGTCCTAGATAACTACACTTCACATCTTTCCTTGCACTCACCACCTGCCAGCACTCACTCATTGTTTTCACCTGCTTATCATTGCTTATCGTTTAGTTCCATCACTTTGTGTATTTAAACCCTGTTTATTTCTCCATTCCCCTGTTGGTCTTTGATGTTTGTGGACGCCTGTTTCCATGCTCATCGTGTGTTTATCTTGCCTGTAACATCTTCATATGTCTTCCGTGTTTTTGTTTTATTTTCCCCATCGCGGGTATTTCCTTTGTTCTGGTTTTGTCTTATTGGTTTTCACCTTTGTCAAATAAAGCCCTGCATGTAGATCATCACCTCACGTCTGCCTTCATCCACTATCGTGACAGATACCAAAGATCTCAATTATTTCATATACAATTTGCTGCTTATTTCATTGTTACAGTGCTTAACTATTCTATTTTTAAATATAGCTTGTAAATCCTAGATTATACATCTAATACTTGATATCTGCACATTATCTGGTATCAAATATTCTACTTACCGTGACTTTAGTATTGGCTTATTTCATTCAGTCAGTGCTTAACGATTCTATTATAGTTTGTAAATCCTATTTCATGCCTGATATTTGATATTGCACATTAACTAGTACCAAAAATTCTACTTTCATTCCATCAGTGTGCTTAACTGTTATTCTATTAAAAATAGCTTGCAATACTATTTCATACCTCTGATACTTGATATTGCACATTACCTGGAACCAAATATTCTTCATTCCGTCACAGTGCTTAACTGTTATTCTATTGTTAAATATAGCTTGTAAATCCTTGTGCCACAGGTCAGCATTGCCGTTATAATGGTATATTCTACTCCAGAGCTTTACTCTAAATTATTACCACTTATCCAATTGTTAGAAATAACTTGTAAATATGATGTTATACCTCAATTTATTTGGTATCCTGCACTTTCTTTGGTACCAAATATCCTCATTGCTTATGTTTACTGGTAATTCTTTTCATCCCAGAGTTGACCTCTTTATATTAATAACAATTATTGCAAGTGTTACAATAGTGTTTTTTACAAAAGTTTTTTTTTTTTTTTACCAAAATTTAATTGGAAATCTGCGTGTTCTTTAGTGTGTGTGTGTGTGTGTGTGTGTGTGTGTGTGTGTGTGTGTGTGTGTGTGTGTGTGTGTGTGTATATATATATATAAAATGTTTGTATTTTTCTGTTATTTATATTTCAGTGATCTGACATCGTTTCAATGACAGTTACTTTACTTTGAAATGTGGAATTAAAATGCCAAATGGAAATTTGTCTGGTTTGATCAATCATTATTCTTGATAAACTGCATGCTATAAATGTCACGAGCTGGGCTCGAACTTGGGTCGCGGGAGCCGAAAATAGTTAGTCTTAACTTCCCTTAACTTTTCCCATTCATTCTCTATGGTAGTGTCTTACACTACGGATGTAATATATTTGTGGCCACACGTCGACATGAGTGGCGCTGTCCCGCATTTTCGTATTGTAAGGGAGACAGACAGGCGCAGATAACGTTAATCACAACGTCTCAATTGCATCTCAACTGCTAGAATCAAGGTAAATAATGGTTGATTTAGTATTTTATTCTATATTTTTCGTTGTTTTTAACACTCTCAATGTCTATATTTTATGACAATTTAAACGGAAGTTTAGGTATTCAAGATTTGATTTCATTTACACAACATAGTCTATCATACGAGTATTTAGATTATGCTATAGTAGGGCCTAAATACAATGAAACCTGAATGATAATGTGAAGTACAATAACGACAAATCTGCACCTCAACGGGAGGAGGTTGTCTGCAGCTGAACCATGTAAAAGGGGAAGAAGCTGCTGTTTCTATCTGGATCCCCATCAGAGGAACCTCTCAGCAGGAGGGCTTCCACTTTCACCAGGCTCGGTGGGTGATGGGCAACAACGTCTCTACCGAGCTGTTCCAGGCCCAGGGGATGACCGGAGTGGGTTACTAGAACTTTCAGAGGCTGGTGGACCTGAAGCTGCCTGACGTGGTCCTACCATGTTTGACCCTGTTTTAATTGCAGAGCTCAACATGGCATCCAAGAAGGTGACTGGGCAGGCCAAATATCCAGCGCTTCACGTGTCAGCCAGAGACACGGTCGAGAGGTTTGGACTCCTTCTGAAGGGAACGTCTCTCAGGTAAGACGCACTGAATTTACTAATTTACGTTTGAATTCACATGCACTTTCAGATTTGTGCCATTGATATTTAACCTTATTGGGCCTACTTTTTAGGAGATGGACGTAGCACGTGTCCTGGTGTCTCTCAGTGCTGAGACCTGTGCCTTCCCACCATCAGAGGAGCTGGTGGAGCCCTCACAGTGGTTTGCCACTCCAAAAATCAATACACATCGTCTGAGAGACAAACAGGTAAATCATGTTGGCACATGTATTGTTGTCGGCTGGACCCATTCATATTCCATAACAATTTATTTTACCCTCTCACGCACAAGCATACATGGACGAACGCACACACACACACACACACACACACGTGGAGGTACTACTCATATAGACACATACTAACATACTTGCATACCTACGTGACTTACTATTAACATTGTTTTATATCTCTTCTACAGATCTGCTGAGCACTTCCCCACTGCCCCTGACAGCCTCTCCCCGTGCTGCACGCACAGGACCCATTAAGACTGGTGGACGTATCTTCGGTGGACGCAACCCATGAGAGATGCCATTGATGGACTTCTAGCAAAGCACCATGGGAAGAAAGACATGCTGAAGCAGGTGGATGCTGACTATGCTGCCCTTGTGCACAGATCTTGCAAAGACCCCAATAGTCTCCTTCATCCAAACACAAGGCAGCATATCTCTCGGTATGTGAAACACCTTGCCAAGCTAATGAACACCAGCTCCTCCTTGAACACCAGCCCAGAGAAGCTGTTGGAGACGTTGTTGGCAATGTCTGACAGAAGGCAGTGAGACAGTCAGTGTACCAGTCACAGCCTTGAAACCTGCTCCTGTAAATCCACCAGTGGCGAGTACTTCCCAGGATGCTCCTCTGACACAGGCTACACTTGTGATGATGGTGAAGGAGATTGTGGAGAGTCAGCTAACAGCTCAGCAGTTGCAACA
Organism: Xyrauchen texanus; assembly: GCF_025860055.1. Taxonomy (NCBI): domain Eukaryota; kingdom Metazoa; phylum Chordata; class Actinopteri; order Cypriniformes; family Catostomidae; genus Xyrauchen; species Xyrauchen texanus. The sequence goes on along the minus strand of NC_068297.1, from coordinate 35,629,208 downwards.
ACAACAACAACAGCCAAACAAAACCAGGACTTGTCTCAGTTGTGGGCAGCCAAAATCTCGTTACCTTGGCGACGGCTCCTCTGTCCATTTTTTTTATCAGTCAGCAGAGGTGAAGTACTTTTACTGCTCCAAAAAAGTCTTCATGACCTACGCAGCTGAAGGACTCACCAATCCCAGAATGTGCTTTGAGGATTTTGCATCAACTGCCTTCTTCCAGCAGGAGCTCGACGCTTCAAAACAGAGAGGGGCAGAACAAAAGAGTGTAACAGAAGAGAGGAAAAAGAAGAAATCTGTAGAGCTTCATCCTCCTGGTCGCCTGTGCAGGTCCTGTCATCTGCCTCTCAAACAAGGCCCCAACAACCCTCACATCCATGCCTATTTCCCTGGAGTCCCAGGAAAGTACATTTACTGTCCAACCAAGGTTTTGTACATGTACCAGTCCCAGGGCATGATGGGAGAGATGACTTGGACTGAATTCCAGAAGTCTGCATTTTATGAGACTGAAAAGCAGAGATGGATGGTGGAGAAACGGGCATAGAACTGAGACTCACTGACTCATTCAGTCACTCACTCACTCACAATCTTAATACAAAACTAATGTTTTCAATTACTCTCACACTCATACTGTCAGTTGGCAGTCAAATGTTCTGTTGTCTATTTATATTATTTAGTTCTTTGAATATATATATATATTGAAGTATATATTTGATAGTACTTTAATGTTTTTTTTACTTGACTGAGGTTTTATACACACATTTGTGTGTATAAAAGATTAATTAATCTCTACCTGGGTTTTCTATATGTAAATAAGTTTTTAGGATGTTGTCTATAGCTCTGTACATAATACACATTTTGACTTTGCACTAGTTAGATTTGAACCAGTGGGGACTCCTTCCCTCCCTATCTCCCTCCCACACTTTTAAGTTTATAAGCCCCTTCATGTTTATACTGCCTTTTATCACGCTCTTTATGTCAGGGCTGAGTTTGCTATCAGGTTGCCCTCGCACTGCTGCCACCTTGACCTAGACGTCAGAGGTCCCAGCTTCTATACACCGATGCTACTCCATGCTCTATGCTCCATGCTAATGCACTTCCATTTGCTGTTAGGTGTTGCTCCTCACTGCCGATATTTAAATCTAAATTGAAGACACATTTTTTCTCTTTAGCCTATAATGTTGGTTGAAAATATTAATAGTTTTCTGTGTAGGTTTTATAATGTTTTAATAATTTATTATTTTTTAACATTTTATAAGTTCTATTAAATTCTGTGATAAATGTTTGTAAAAAAATTATACAGCACTTTGGTTACAACATTTGGGGGAAAGACAAGACAGGTTTTAGTAATGAAACATGAAAAGTGGGGTTAATTCTAAGTGAACGAGGGAGAAACAAACGATAAGAAACAGGGTTAACTTTCCTTGCTATGCGAAAAGGGCCGATGTATTTCTGGGAAAGCTTCTTAGATTCGACCCGGAGGGGCAGGTTCTTAGTGGCTAACCAGAGTCTTTGACCAGCTCGGAAATTAGGGGCCGTCCGTTGGTGGCAATTAGCCTGGCTTTGGTATCTCTGGGAGGTCTGAAGGAGGGTACTCCTAGCCTTCTTCCAGGTCCGCCTGCAGCGTAGGACAAAGCGCTGGGCCGAGGGAACACCAACTTGCGCCTCTTCTTCAGGAAATAATGGAGGGGTGTATCCAAACTGGCATTCGAAAGGGGACAATCAAGTGGCAGAGGACTGGAGGGTGTTGTGGGCATATTCAGCCCAAATGATATAGGTGGCCCAAGACGTGGGATTACTGGCCGCCATACACCGCAAGGTGGTCTCCAGATCCTGATTAATCCGTTCCGTCTGCCCATTAGACTCTGGATGGAACCCAGACGACAGGCTGGCTGTGGCCCCAATAAGACTGCAGAAGGCTCCCCAAAACAGGGACGAGAATTGGGGACCTTGATCAGAGACAATATCCAGGGGAATTCCAAATATCTGGAAGACATGGTTCATTAGGAGCTCAGCAGTCTCCTTGGCCGAAGGCAGCTTGGGCAGGGGAATAAACCGGGCAGCATTAGAGAACCGGTCTACAACCACCAGGATAACAGTGTTGCCCTGGGATGGAGGAAGTCCTGTAAAAGTCCAGAGAAAGGTGTGACCATGGCCTGTGGGGAACAGGTAAGGGACGGAGCAGTCCCTGGGGTCGCTGACGTGTAGACTTTCCCTGGTTCCACACAGGGCAGGCCTCCACATAGACCTGAACGTCCTTCTTGATGGACGGCCACCAAAATCTCCGCTGGAGGAATTCCAGTGTGCGAGCACTTCCTGGATGGCACGTCAAGGGCGACTCATGACCCCACTGCAAGACCCGGACCCGAACAGATAGAGGAACGTACAGGCGTCCGGCAGGACCACTGCCTGAATCGGGCTCATGGACAAGGGCCTCTCATACCCCTCTATCTAGATCCCACTGAAGAGGCGCAACTATCCTAGACCCCGGACTAATCGATGCCAATCGTATTTCAGGAGAGTGGACTCTAGAGAGGGCATCCGGCTTGACATTCTTGGTGCCGGTCTGTAAGATAGGAGAAACTGGAATCGATTAAAAAACAGGGACCATCGCGCTTGCCGAGGGTTCAACCGTTTAGCCTGCTGGAGATATTCCAGGTTCTTGTGGTCCGTGAGAACTTGGAAAGGATGCTGAGCCCCCTCAAGCCAATGGCGCCACTCCTCCAAGGACAGTTTTACTGCAAGCAACTCTCGATCCCCCACGTGGTAGTTACGCTCTGCCTCAGACAGGCGGCGAGACATGAAGGCACAAGGGTGTCATTTTCCATCCTCACTCCTCTGTGACAGGATTGCCCCCACCCCCACCTCTGAGGCGTCCACCTCCACCACATATGGTCTTTCTGGGTCAGGGATCACAAGAATCAGAGCGGAAGTGAAGCAGCACTTGAGATCCTCGAAGGCCCCCGCTGCCTTTGGACCCCAGTGAATATTGGTTCCTCCTCCCTTAGTAAGTGCGGTCAAGGGGGCTACCACAGAGCTGAAATTCTTAATGAACTTCCTATAGAAGTATGCAAGGCCAATGAAACGTTGAACCTCCTTGACTGTGGCAGGTGTGGGCCAGTTGTGGACTGCCTTGACCTTCTTGGGGTCCATCTCCAGGTGGCCAGGGGTGACGATAAACCCGAGAAACTGAGTCTGGGAAACATGAAATTCACACTTCTCAGGTTTTACATAGAGATTATTGTCAAGTAGTTTCTGGAGAACCCGGCCAACATCCCCCTCATGCTCCTTCAGTGACCTCGAGAAGATGAGGATATCATCCAGGTATACGAAGACAAACAGATTAAGCATGTCCCGGAGAACATCATTAATCAGGGCTTGGAATACTGCAGGGGCGTTGGTGAGCCTGAACGGCATCATCAGATATTCGTAGTGACCCGTGGGGGTGTTGAAGGCCGTCTTCCATTCGTCTCCTTGCCGGATGGTAAGCATTGCGGAGATCCAGTTTAGTAAAAATGGAAGCCCCTTGAAGCAGCTCAAAAGCAGTGGCCATGAGAGGAAGGGGGTATTGATTCCGAACCGTGATCTTGTTAAGGCCCCGGTAATCAATACAAGGCCTAAGACCCCCCTCTTTCTTCTCTACAAAAAAGAAGCCTGCCCCAGCCGGGGAAGTAGAGGCACGGATGATGCCGGCTGACAAGGACTCCTTAATGTAGGTATCCATAGCTGAGTGCTCGGGGAGGACAAGGAGAATATCCGACCCCTGGGAGGACAGGAACCAGGGAGTAGATCAATGGCACAGTCGTAAGTGCGGTGAGGCGGTAAGGAAGTAGCCCGGGACTTGCTGAACACTGCCATGAACCGATGGTAAACACTGGGGACTCAGGAGAGGTCGACAGACTCTTGAAACTCAGAACTAGGGGCCGAGGGACTCTGAAGCATGCAGGTGAGTTGGCAAGTGGAACCCCAACTTAGAATGGTGCCAGTAGGCCAGCCGATATGGGGGTTATGTCTGCACAGCCAAGGGTGACCCAGGATAATAGGATACTCGGGGGAGTTAATGAGATAGAAGGTCTCCTTAAGTTCCTTAGCCAAGGTTAGATCCAGGAGGTCACCTGCAGCACCATAATTGATCATAGCCTGGACCTGATGCTGGTGGCCCTCCCAGGACAGAGTGGCTGGAATAGCTAGGACAGCGTTAGTAAGAGGAGCTCTAATTTTCACCATCACAGCCCTCCTGTAGCTGGGCGGGGAAAGGCGTTTCCCAAAAGCTCGGGGCAAGTGGAGCGGAAGTGGCCGGCAACCCCGCAGTAGAGGCACCGATGCTCCCTCATGTGACATTCCCTTTCGTTGGGAGAAAGCCTGGAACTGCCTAACTGCATGTCCTAAAGGGAATCATGGAGCTGTTCAGAAGCCAGGGAAGCTCTGAACGAAGGAACACAAACTGGAGAAACAGAGTTGCTCAGAGGAACTTGGGACTGAGACATCTGGCGGCGAGCAGTTCTCCGCTCTCTCAGACGATTGTCCAGGCAAATGGCCAATGCTACGAGGGACTCGAGATCCCCAGCTGGTTCTCGGGTGGCTAACTCATCTTGAAGGGGCTCAGACAACCCTCCATGAAAACAGGCCCTCAGCGCTTCATCATTCCATCCGCTCCTTGCTGCTATGGTCCGAAATTCAATGGCAAAATCCGCCGTGCTGCGGGAACCCTGAGGGAGAGAAAGTAGGTGCTTGGAAGCTTCTCGACCACTGACAGGATGATCAAACACCCGCTTGAACTCTTCCACAAATGCCGTGTAGGAGTCACAACAGGCCTCCTGGGATTGACCCACTGTGGAGGCCCAAGAGAGCGCCTTGTCTGAAAGAAGGGTAATAATGTAAGCAATCTTGGAACGGTCTGTGGGAAAACTTGAGGGTTGGAGCTCGAAGGTGAGGAAACCCTGGCAAGGTGGTGGTCAGGGCTCCGCCACTGGAGAAGGCCTATCACCACTCGGGGGTGATTTGGGGGAAGGTGAAGGACCAGGGAGGCGTTCAAAGAGCTGGCGGATGGAACTCATCATATCGGCCAGGAGTTGAGAATGACTGGACATCAACTCTTCTTGTCAGCTGAGAACGGCTTCATGGCACTGGAAAGATGCCTCATGTTGAGCGATCACCACCAATAGGTCCTTGGAACTGAGTGTCTCTGGCTCCATGACTGACTCGGTTTTTCTGTCACGAGCTGGGCTCGAACTCGGGTCTCAGATGTGGAGAGTTGAGTGTTCTACCACTTAGCCACAGAGGAGGTAATGTTGGACCCAAACGAAACACTCAAGGCAGTAGTCCAGGCAAAGTTGATTTATTAAAAAAAAGGGTACTTTGCAAGTCCAAAAAAATCCAACAAAAGTTCTTCTCAGAAAGAGGTATTGCTACAGTAGAGATAATGCAAATAATAACAGGAGAGAAATAAAATAACTCCACGAGGGTAGAAAAACAAAATCAAATAACTAAGAACAGCTTACTTGGGATAGCTTGGATAACTTGGAAGGACTCGGTGGGACAGAGCAGAAGACACATAGCAAGACTCAAAAACCGAGTGAGGGACAAGGGGAAAAAATACTCTAGGGGAAACAAGGCACAGGGGACCTGGATAACGCTAACAAGGACAAACGGGGAAGAACTAAGGCAGAGGGGAACACAGGTGACCTCTAGAGGCCCAGAGATAAACAACAGGAGGCAGGATGCTGACAATAAATATTACAAATATATATATATATATATATATATATATATATATATATATATATATATATATATATATACAATAAGCGGCGGCAGATCGCTCGAAAATAGCGTTTGCCTCCGACGCCCCGTGGAAGGCCTTCGTTCCATGGCCGGCCTGCTGGCCATCCGCCGTTATTTCGAAGGCGGTAGGAAGGCGGCTGCCTGTTTTAAAAAGCGGCTGCCGCCGGCGGTTCACCATTCTGCCACTTCTACTGCCTCCGGAGCACCGCCAGCGGCCCGCCGACTCATTGCTATCTGGGTGTAACCATTGCATACCGTGCTCAGAACCGTTCGGCCCCATGGTGGAAAAGTATCTTTAGTAAACTAAACGAAAACACATAAAAAAGTACCATGGCATTACCATATTTTTAGACATGTAACATTACCATACAGCACCATGTAAATACAGTGGTATTTTTTTAACTACCTTGGAGCACTATATAAAAGACAATAGTATATCAGTATGGTAGACATAACAAAGTACCATGGTATTCTTTGAAGTACTTTGAAGAAGCATATACAGAATGGTGCAAACACTGGTGGCCAAAAGTTTGGAATAATGTAGAGATTTTGTTCTTATGGAAAGAAATGGGTACTTTTATTCACCAAAGTGGCAATCAACTGATCACAATGTATAGTCAGAACATTAATAACGTGGAAAAATTACTATTACAATTTGAAAAAAAATTAAATAAATCAGAACTTCTCAAACTACTTCAAAGAGATCTCCCGGATTGAGGCACTACGCCACCTCAAAAACTTTGAGCGCATTGGGAATTGGGCATGCCAAATTGGGGAGAAAACCTCTGTGAAGCAATGGCAACTTTACAGATCCATGCAATACTAGCTGTCAGTTTGTCCAGGTACTCAGGTGACATTTCACCCCACACTTCCTGTGGCATTTGTCATAGATGTGGCTGTCTTGTCGGGCACTTCTCACAGCACCTTACAGTCTAGCTGATCCCACGAATGCTCAATGGGGTTAAGATCCATTACACTCTCAAATGTCTGTTTCTTTTCCCACTCTAACCTTTTCTGTTTCAAAAGTGGCTTTTTTTTGCAATTCTTCTCATAAGGTCTGCACCCCTGAATCTTCTCTTTACTCTTGTACATGAAACTGATGTTGAGCAGGTAGAATTCAATGAAGATGTCAGTTGAGGACGTCTATTTCTCAAACTAGATATTCTGATATAGTTATCTTCTTGTTTAGTTGTACATCTGGCCTTCCACGTCTCTTTCTGTCCTTGTTAGAGCCAGTTGACCTTGTCTTTGAAGACTTTAGTGTACAACTTTGAATGAAATCTTCAGTTTTTTGGCAATTTCAAGCATTGTATAGCTTTCATTCCTCAAAACAATGATTTACTGATGAGTTTCTAGAGAAAGCTGTTTGTTTTTATGCCATTTTTTTACCTAATACTGACTTTGCCAGGGATGCTCCTTCTGCAGAAAACTCCACCATCAATGGGCCAGATTCGACCTAATACTGACATGCCACTCTGTTTCATACTGTGGCAACTCCAAAACAAACACAAAGACAATGTTAAGCTTCATTTAACGAACCAAATAGCTTTCAGCTGTGTTTCATATAATGGCAAGTGATTTTCATGTACCAAATTAGCAATTTAGAATGATTACTCAAGGATAAGGTGCTGGAGTGATGACTGCTGGAAATGGGGCCTGTCTAGATTTGATCGAAAATTACTTTTTTCAAATAGTGATGGTGCTGTTCTTTACATCAGTAATGTCCTGACTATATTTTCTGATCAGCTGAATGTCACTTTGGTGAATTAAAGTACCAATTTCCTTCTGAAACAGAATAATCTGTACATTATTCCAAACTTTTGGACGCAATTGTAAATATGGTAATTGTATCGAAATACCATAGTATTACCATATGATACCATCAGATATTAGAGTTTTATTGCCCAGATGTGCTCATACACACAAACAAGGAATCTGGCCACTTAACAGACACTTTCAGTACGTAGTATATGTATCGTCATGGTTACTGTTGTAACCTCCATTCCCTGATGGAGGGAACGAGATGTTGTGTCAAATATAGCGACACAAGGGGTCTTTCTTGAGAGCTTCGCGTACCTCTGAACTTGAGAATAGGCCAATGAGAAATTGGCAGAGAGAATTTGCATGTCCCGCCCCTGGATATGCGGGTATAAAGGGAAGCAGGCGTGCGTCTGTCAGTCAGGTTTTTGCACCGAGGAGCCGAGAATAAGGTACGGGCAATCACAGTGGTAGGTCTAGTGTCAAGCAAAGGGGACACATTTTTGTCACACATCGAGGTGGAGCGAATACCACTGAAACGAGGTGGGAGCCTGGCGAATCGAATCTGACTGCCAGGGTCTTCCGTCTCAGGAGCGCTTAGGAGCTTTCCGGGTCCTGGAAGGGGTCCAGGAGACAGGGAGCATACGCCGCCTGCGGGGCGCTCGATGTTCGATGCCGAAGCTGCCTGTTATATGACCACAAGAGGACACCCTCGGCGGCTGACGGAGCACGGGGTGCGCTGGGGCAGTACCGTGGCATGATGTGAGAAATAGCCTCTGTCTGCCTTTTCACCGCCAAAGACTGCTGAGCGAATTTGTCGACGGCGTCACTGTAGAGGCCAAGCTGGGAGACAGGGGCCTTGAGGAAGCATGTCAACGTAGCGCATCTCAACCATGTTCAGCCTGGACCACGAGGGTGGCCATTGGGCCGAGTGCCCGCGCTGTGACCTTCATGGCTCTGAGAGCGAGGTCGGTGGCAAAGTGCAGTTTCTGCAGCACGTCGGGGTCGGGACTACCCGGGTGCAGTTATTTGAGTTCCTCTGAGGACCTGCAGGAGAGACATGACATACAGGGCAGAGGCAGCCTGTCCAGTGGCGCTGTAGGCTTTCGAAGTCAGCAACGACATCATACTACAGGCCATGGAGGGGAGTACCGGCCGATCCAGCCAGGTGGCGGCGTTCTTGGGGCACAGGTGGATCGCAACCGCTCTGTCCACCTGGGGGATCTCGGTGTACCTTGTCAGCTCATCATGCACCTCCGGGAAGAAAGGTACTGGGGGAGTGTGGCTGGGAGCGGCGCCCTGACCCAAGGTTCCAATCGTCAACTGTGAAGGCTGTGGGAGGATGGAGGGTTCCAGTCTGAGCCCACACTCACAGCAGCCTAGGCAAGCATGTCGGCCATCTGAGCGTCGGCCTTTAGAGTGGGCGGTCTGACATGAAGGTGGCTGCCCAGTCGAGTTCTCTGCATCAGATGCCTGAATGCACTCCGATGCAGCAGCGACGTCATCATCCAATTCGGGGGGCTCGAGGGAGAATGCAGGCTGGCCGTGAGGCGAGCTGCACTTGCCTCGAGCACAGATGGAAGCAAGCGAGCATGCCAGGGGTGGGTGGTTTGTGGGGATTTACCTGGTGAAACCGAGCCCGCTGCCATCCCCAAATCGCCTCCATCGCCAGCCGGGTCGTCCTCAATCCTGTGGGAAGAGGAGCGACACAGGGGGCGGCTGAAGTGGCATTCACCTTGAGGAATGAAAGCCATGACCGCAACGCTGCCATGGTCATGTTCTCGCAGTGAGTACATGAACCATCCACAAACGCTGCTTCAGTGTGTTCGCTACCCAGACACATGAGGCAGCGTCTATGACCATCAGTCTTGGAGAGATATCGATGCATCCAGGAACTACATAGAGGCGGAAGGGCATCTTTAAAGAGACGCGTCCTGAAAAGGACATTCAACACCTGCTTGTGTATTGCTCTTTGTGTAAACTCTTTTAGGAGGAAACACTCTTTTTAGAGGGAAGCACTGTCGAAGCGACCAGGGGCATGGACTGCACAGCGTGCAGAGAAGGAGAAAGCCGCTCCTGATGCGCTGAATATCCAACAGCTGTGCTTCGCCAACAGAGGTGAGTGGAGCAGTAGTGAGACTGACAGATGCACGCCTGCTTCCCTTTATACCATATGTCCAGGGGCGGGACATGCAAATTCTGTCTGCCAATTTCTCAATGGCCTTTTCTCAAGTTCAGAGGTAGGCTCTCAAGAAAGACCTCTTGTGTCACTACATTCAACACAACATTGAGTGAGTGACAGAAGGGGAAGTAGACTTGTTATAAACAGGAAAGTGCAGAGGAAATTATGTGCAAAGAGGTATGTGTTTGTGCAGGTTGTATTATAAAATAAATAAATCAATACAATATTTTTGTAAAAATAGTAATTTGCTTATAGAATTCATGGGTTTGTCTACAGTAGGTAGCATGTATAAATATCAGTATAGCACTATACTATACATCTGAGCAAATGCATGTGAGTACTATACTATACTGTATCATTGCTTTAATAAACATCATGTGGATAGATGCTTAGTCTATGACAGTATGCTCTGCAAATCCGGTTGAAAAAAAATTAGATAGCTTAAATGTAGCAAGATACTTTTGGCATATAGCTTGTAGCATATCTTTGTACTTTCTCTAAAGTGTAGCTTTCAGCTTAGATTAGCTAATTTTTTTCTGTGTTTTTCCTGTGTGTTTGTGGCCACTCACCTCGTTTTCTGGTCATCAGATGCCGAGAATGCATGTCACACTCTTCTGCTTGTAGGGTTGTGGATGACTGTGATGAATTGTGGAGTGATGGCTTTTGATTATGGAACTGGGCTAGCTGGGAAGTGACTTCTTGAACTTTCCTCTTTTCTTTCTTGAGCATGCTCACTAATATACCTGTGGAGCTTGAATTAAGGAAATTGAATTATTTTAGCTTAAATAACTGACGGGGACAAGGGATATTATGTATAACATGGTAATGGTATTCCCATAATTCCCAATCTCAAAGATTTTAATGAATGTCGAAAAGATGACTTACTGCAAATTGCTGATTTTTTTAATAACATGGTAATGTTATTAAATACATGGTAATGGTATTCCCATAATTCCCAATCTCAAAGATTTTAATGAATGTCGAAAAGATGACTTACTGCAAATTGCTGATTTTTTTAATTCCGGTACCTCGCAAAGCAGTTAAAAGTGTAATTACAGCTGAATTGTATAAAGCTTTATCTGAACAAAAGTAATGCACAGTAAACAGAGTCAGAGTCTAAGGTCGAGGATGAGGAGGTTAGTACCCCTGCAGAGATCAAGTCTGATCCAAAGCCACCTTACCCCACAGTCATTCTCAACCTCAGAGCAATCTAGGTTTGGCAATAAAATTAAAATACCTAGAGCTGATGATTAGATAAAAAAATAACATGATACTCAAGTTCTTTGGGTGCAGGCAATATAATAAAATCTGGTTAAAAAGGCAAAGAGAGCGTAGAGCTATTGAACCATCTTTCTCTCCTGCTAACTGTCCAATGCTGTTAAGTCCCTCTGCTTCAAAACCTGTGACCCCTACTGGCGCTGAGGCAGACTCAGCAGCTCCGGGTTTCGATGTTTGCAGGTACATCAAACTCGTGCGCCCATTTCATGAAGCTGAGGTAGACTGTAGATTTGACCTAAGGCCTAAGGATATGTGTGATTTGCTTTTTCAACGTAAAATGGTTTGTAAAGCACAGGAAGTTTCTGCAGACTTGCCAATTGAACAGTCACTTGATTATGATGCTGTGAAAGCTGCGGTGCTCAAAGCATATGAGCTAGTGCTATAAGTGCTCAAAGCATATGAGCAAGTGCTATAAGCATCCAGACAAAAATTTAGCACCCATTCAAAAACAGCCAAACAAACCTTTGTTGAGTTTATGAGAGAAAAGATATTTCTCTTTGAGAAGTGGTGTATCGCTAGCAAATCCACTTCTCTTGAGCAGCTGCATGAGTTGATTTTGCTAGAGGACTTCAAAATCTGTGTAATGGAGAATGTTGTTGTTCATTAAAATTAGCAAAAAGTCACCCTTCTCTCAAATGCTGCAGTTGTGGCCGACGAATTTGTACCGACACATAAAAGTGTCTTCACGTGTGGTCAAAATTCAAACTCTGGTTGTCGAACAGTCTGGAGATCTCTTACACTCTGCCAAAAGTGAGGTACAGTGAGGGACAAGTACCCATTGCTGATCGTTCCGACTTGCAACCTGATTCCTCCGGGTTACAAACCCTTTTTCTTACAGGTTCTGTCTTTCTAGCTACTGATGCTTAGTTTGTTTTGCATAGTTTTCTGATAGGAATTTCTGTGTTAGTTCTTCCCATTCTTGGTTTGGTTTTGCAAGCCAAATTCTCTGGTCCCTACTTGGTCGAGAAGAAGCTTACTGATTACTACTTAAGGTAAATAGTATAGCAGGATCTGACTCTTTTCCTCTTCCACAGATTGAGGATTGTGTAGATCGAGTCGGTGCCTCATGCTTTGTCACCAAACTGGATCTTCACAAAGGTTATTGACAGGTGCATTTGACCCCTCTCGCCTCTGAGATTTCCATATTATGTCTACTTTGTCCAGTATACGATCATGGTTTTGGAATGTGAAATGCACCTGCTACTTTCCAATGCCTTATGCAAAAGGGTTTGTCTGGAGTGTCAATTTGTGAGATACTTAGATGATGTTGTGATTTACTTTATGGAGTGGTGGTGGACTAAAGCACATAACTGGTAATCAGAAGGTTGCTGGTTCGAACCCCACAGCCACCACCATTGTGTCCTTGAGCAAGACACTTAATTCAGGTTGCTCCGGGGGGATTGTCCCTGTAATAAGTGCACTGCAAGTCCCTTTGGATAAAAGCATCTGCCAAATGCATAAATGTAAATGTAAATGTAAATGTACTCAATGAGATGATCTTTTGGATGGCCTTGAACTAGTGTTTAAACGGTTGCCTGATGCTTCGCTAACACTAAGCCTGAATTTGCTAAGGTAGTATTTACTTATCTGGGTAAGTGGATTGGACAAGGACAAGTGTGACATGTTGAGGTGAAGGTGTCTACTATTGTAACTAACAAACGTGAATTACATCATATCCTGGGGATGGTGGGATACTACCACAGGTTTTGTAAAAATCTTTGCTGCGCTAGTTTCCCTACTGACTGATCTTCTTAGTACTTCAAAAATATTTAAGTGGAGTCCCGAGTGTATATGCACATTTAATGAGCTAAGGATCTCTTTTGTAATGCTCCTGTTCTCTCTGCCCCTAACTTTGCGTGCCCGTTTAAGTTACAGGTGGATGCTAGTGCAAAATTTGCTACTTCTCCAAAAAGATTTCTAGATGTCACTATAGTATCATCGAAAAGGATGCCTTTGAAGTGTATATAGGGGGTAGATGCAGACCCATTGTTATTTATACTGACCACAACCCTCTAATTTTCCTTTTTGCGGATGGCAAATGCAAATCAGATATTGATACATTGGTCCCTTATCATACAGGAATTTAACCTTGACATCCATTATAAAAAGGGGGCATGTTTGTAAAAGACCTCTGTTCAGTCAGAAAAGGAGGAAGCTGGGACCCGGCTGAGCAGTCAAAATAAAATTTTAATGATACAACTGAACATCAACATAACATAAAAGACACAAACATAACTCTGTGTGTGTGTCTCTCTCGCTCACACAGGCGTCTCCGGCTCCCCTTTATCTCTCTCTCCCACTGATTAGGTGACTCCGCACCGGCCGTGCACCCTCATGGCCCTGCCACACCCTCCTCCTCGTCACAATGTTATTACATTATGTAGAGCGCATGAGGGTAACAATTAAGGTATATTGTCATTGTTAATTTTGCCTGTAATGTGTCACACTTTTTTTACATGCACATTTGCAAATCTGGATAATCTTACCTCCAACACTGTTACCTCCCAAGACGTATCTTGTATGTACCATTTTACCCCTGCTTTGTCTCTCTCTCTCTCTCCTCACAGACTGCCCTCAGCTGTTGTCACTAATGACTGCTGATCACTCAATTGTCATGATTGGTTTTTGGGAGATAATGATGTGTAATAAAGTCTTGGGTGTAAAAGTGCTTATAAAAGTGGTGTTGCTATAGTGGCTTTTTCTGTGTTCTTCGGTGCAAGGTAAATGTTGTTGTTCTCATTGACAGAGTTGTTTTGCTAAAAGATAACTTGTGAATTTTATCCCATTATTAAAAACATAATTCTAAAAGGAAGTTGTTGTGAAGTGGATGCCTGTTATGTTTATTAAATGCCATTTTCTCCTGTTTTTGTGTTAGAGAGGGAGTTAGAAAGACTTATTTTTTTTATTGTATTACTGAAATTATACATCACAAGACAGGGAACTTTTAACCACATAAGACACCGCTACCAAATTGAACACAAAGAAAATACATTTCCAAAACAAACAAACAAAAAGCAAGGACAATTAATACTATAAATTCTGAATTTATGTACTGATGTTATTTTTGGATAACTCAACATGTTTTGCAAAACATGTTGAGTTATCCAAACATCCCCTGCAGCCTGAAACTGAAGTTTTGGCCTGGTTCTTGGAGTGAGTTTAGCTTCATAGGAAATTTATAGGATGCTCCCTTGCTTCCTATTTGGTGAAGGATTTAATCTCCAATGTGTTGTCTGTCTGCACTGGTCTCAGAACAGTTAAAAATGCAGCTTATTTTCATCATAACTCTGAAAGTGTTTTTTTTCTCAGTGTGAAAATACACAGTAAAAGTAGTATTTATGAAGAAAAACTAATGCTATTGTGCACTATAGTGGTCATTGTGTTTAACAGCGTGCCGGTTTGCGACCAAATCACTCAAATGTTTAAAATGGCATATCGGATGAAAAAAGAGACTCTTAATCTATTGACTCAAATAGGTTTAAATGTTACAGCATTAAGTTTCATACCAGATGTAGTTTTACTGGCATTTCTCCCAAAGACAAACTCAGGTTTGCATGTTTTGTCACATGACTATATACGTCAAAATTTTAACCCTTTACTGATAGCAGAGTCTTCTGAACTGAGACCACTGGGTTTGTCCCTCTTATTGCATTCAGAATCTGCACACACCTTTTGCATTTCAATTCTGACCCAGTTAAATTGTCCTCTCACTTTCAACTGCTTTTATTTTCAGCAAATTTAACATGTGTAAATATTTGTGTGAACATAAAAAGATCCAATAACTAAGACATAAACTGAACAAGTTTCACAGAAATGGAATAATGTGTCCCTGAACTGGGGGGGGTCAAGTAACAGTCGGTATCTGGTGCAGCCACCAGCTGAATTAAGTAATGCAGTGCGTCTCCTCATGGCCAGATTTGCCAGTTCATGCTGTGAGATGTGTGGGGCTGCTGTGGCTCAGTTGGTAGAGTGGGTTGGCCACTAATCGCAGGATTGGTGGTTTGAATCCTGTCCCACACGATTCCACATGCCGAAGTGTCCTAGGGCAAGACACTGAACCCCAAGTTGCTCCGAATTGCATGCTCCAAATCGATCCCCGGCCTCTGCGTAATGCTCATTCCTTTGACGATAAATGTGAGTACAACCATCACCCCTGTTGAGACAAATCTCTGACTCTTCAGTGAAGAGCACTTGTTGCTAGTCCTGCCTTGCCCAGGTGGGTTTGCGGCCATATGTGACGTTGTTGCCGGTGATGTCTGGTAAGGACCTGCCTTACAACAGGCCTACAAGCTCTCAGTCCAGCCTCTCTCAGCCTATTGCGGACAGTCTGAGCACTGATGGAGGGATTGTGCATTCCTGGTGTAACTCGTGCAGTCGTTGTTGCCATCCTGTACCTGTCCCGCAGGTGTGATATTTGGATGTACCAATCCGGTGCAGATGTTGTTACGTGTGGTCTGCCACTGCGAGGATGAGGCAGATGAGCAGGGATCCTGGGCATCTTTCTTTTGGTGTTTTTCAGAGTCAGTAGAAAGGTCTCTTTAGTGTCCTAAGTTTTTATTTTAAAATGTTTGAATTGCCTACCATCTGTAAACTGTCAGTGTCTTAATGACCGTTCCACAGGTGCATGTTCATTAATTGTTTATGGTTCATTGAACAAGCCCAGAAAACATTGTTTAAACCCTTTACAATAAAGATCTGTAAAGCTATTTGGATTTTAACAAAAGAGTTTATAATGTAGAGTCAGTCATTAATAAATTCATAACTGTTCATACATGTAAAAATACTATAAAAGTTATTAATATGCAAATGTTATTCAAAACCATTGTGAAAATATATATTTTTTTAATCAACATTTCTGGGAAATTCTATTTAAATATTACATAATATAAAATTTAAGTTAATATCTAATTTCAGAATTATAATTCTTTGGGCTGTTGGTTGTATTTTATGGCTTGTTAAAATGTTAAAGTGCTAAATGTAACATGTAAAAGCACGCAAAAGTCATTTTTGTGACATGCATCTAACAATTGTTATATATTTAAAAACATATTTTAATGAACACAATAGCATTACATTCTGGTGACTTTGGGAGATAATTTTTTTTATTATTATTATTTTATTGACTATAGCAAGCATTTATATAACTATTGGCTAAAGCATTTCTAAAAGAAGCTATCAATTTTCTATTAAGGTGCATCATTTGCTCCCTGGAGTTGTTTTTAGGTGCCTTTTTTTTACCATTATGAGGGAATTGTTAGGACATATTTTTTTCCAACCATACAAAATATGACAATATGATGTCACAGTGTAATGTCAAATACTGCAAATAATCAGTTCCTTAAAATTCATGTTAAAACAGAATAATCAGAAAAGAGGTTACCTGTAAATTTAAATTAACATCAAATAATTTCATGTGATGTGTGATCTGAGATGCACCTGTACATACTGGGTATAGATTAGAAAAATATATCTGATGTTACAAATAAGAAATAGAAATCTAAAGTGGCACTTGTTTTTATTTTTTTTTTGCCCCAACATTTTCCATATTGGGGTCATTTTTGTTACCTTCAGTGACATTTGTGTCCTGAGCCCTGGTTCATTTCTGACCCTGGTTCAGACCAAATGCATTATTGTGCTAAAAAAGCAAGATGCAGCTCAATAAAAGGCAGAACGCAGGTGGCTCAAGATGCATTTTTAGCAGTTGAAGTTCTTTTATGGTGTCTAAAAACAGCAAAACGCAGCAAAAAGACATTCATCTAGTGTATGTTTATATGAAAAACATAAAGAAGCTTTATGAGGAGGCTTGAGCGAGGATGCACTGGTGGATTAATGTGGAAATCTTTTGTGTTGAAGCACCAGACGCATGCAAAAATTCTCCTCCCCTACACATCTGACACAATAGTTCTAATTCATGTTTCACCTCTGTTTTATCAAACTGTAATCAACTGTCACATACTTCGACAGTGCATCTTGAATTATTAGGATTTATTTTTAATATATCAAGTAAGAAATTTGAATAAAATAACAGAGAGTGCTCCGAGGAATTGCAGCTGAGGCGATGCTCTGAAATGACGCTTGAATGAGAGGGACATTTCATTTTGCAAATACATTTAACTTGGATTCCATCATCGCGAAGGAAAGGCAAAGTTTTAGAAATGAAAAGCCATAGACGAGAGTTTCTTTGTCGGTTTTGCGCTATATGTGATTGATATTAATGTGTCTTTTTTTTTTTTCAACAACAAACCTACTGCACCTACCCTGTCTCTCTCTCTCTTTTTTCTGCATCTATAGGTTAAAAAGAGAGTGAACAAGAGAGTGAACACATGAAAGACCATTTTGACTTCAGATGTGCTGTATATCCTGTTAATGCTCATTGAACCCACCCATGGGTTTGTCTTTACTTGCTTAAATGAGTTCACATTTATATATAGTGTGCTGATCTTGTTCATAATGTTGACAAATTCTAAATCTGTATGGGGGATATGCACATCAACAGGATATAATAGGTACAAGATTTTAGGTGTATCTAATAACACTATAATGCTGATGGTTGAGTGAAGGATACTGATCTCATTATCACGCTGGGTCAATATGTCCCTCAGTGTCTGGACTTCTGTGTTTTTTTGGCTCTCTTCCACATCAAATAGTCCTGGAGAAGTATTGCTGCCTTTACCCAATCCATTCTGAGTACAGGGTCCATCTTGCACTCTTGCCTGGCAATGAAATAAAACCTGTTTAATTGAATATGTGTAAAACTTTTAAATGGTGGAAATGAAATTTGTATCCTGATATAATTGTCAGGATACAACAATTTATCTCTTTAATCTGCAAGATGTTCATATTTATTAAAAAAACGATTAAATGGTTCATAAAAATGTCATTGTTTTTTGTTTTGTTTGTTTGTTTTTAAATTGTATTGTGCTAATGAAGCTATTTGACAGAGCAGATATTTACATAAATTCCACAAGATAAAATAATAACTCAATGCACACAGATGAACTGATGATTTCAGGTTTACATCCATGTGGTTCTTAACACAGTGTGTTGATTCATCGATAATCAATAACTGTATATTTTATGATAGTTGTGCATTTTGCCCTGCTTTGTCCTGAGCAGTGAAGCTGCCCACTGTTTTTAAGAAAAAATCTCCAGGTATGGCACGTTCTTTGGTTTCCCAGCATCTACTGCACATTTGAGTTCCCTTTAAGTTTGTCACTTTGATGCTGCATCAGTAGCTGAGGATATAGGAACTCCTCCCAGGAGTTCTAATGCACAGAGGCGCCACATTGGCAGATGGCGCTTTGTGCTCCCCCCCACCCCTCCTTATGCATCCATCATCAAGAGCATTTAAGCACAGTGCCATTTCGGCAGAATGAGTTATAGACATGGAGCCGAATGCTAGTGAAAGTCAGTGAGAAGAAGGAACACAGACACTGACACCATTCCAGTTAGAGATTCCAACAGGTTCTCTCCACTCAGTTGTGCACCCACAGAGAATTGTGTTGAAAGAGCCATGGTTAAAGGTGATTCTATTTCAAGGAACATGGAAATAGAGACTCTAGCTACCATAATAAAATGTTTGCTGGGGGCGAGAGTTCCTGACATTAGATCAAATTTAAAGGTGCTAGCCAGTGCTAAACGTAGATTTTCTAAGATTGTAATTTACATTAGCACAAACAATGTCGGCTTTGCCAGTCAGATATCACTATAAATTATGTTAAAGAGGTGTGTGTTAGGGGTGCACCATTCGATCAGCCACCGATATTCATCTTAAATCCGAAATAGCTGTGGCCAGACTACAGCTAGACTGTCTGGTGGCTAAAAAAAAGGGAATGCTATATTAGTCCCTTCCTTTCTTTGATGACCTCCATGACGAGCTTTCTGGTTCGTGGAGGATTCTTTTTACTTCCCGTGTCTTCGTGCCCTTGATGTCGACATATTTGACTATCGTAGGTGCTGAGACACGGGGCTATTTGTTGATGCCCCCGATATAATAGACACTTGCAGGTTATCTCTCGTCTGGCTCGACATCATCACTAAAGAGACCCACTCATGCTAGTGGGGAGGGCTTATCAAGCAGCTGGTCAGGCTAGTGCTGCTCTGCACACTATGGCAGTCTTGCAGGCATACCAGTCGGACCTGCTAAAGGACCTGAGTGCGGGTACCACGCTCAGCGAGGAAGCTTTCTCTGAGCTTCGTCGAGCCACGGATCTATCTCTCTGTGCGACCAAGCAGACAGCCCGTGCCATTAGCTGGTCTATGTCTGTTTTTGTCAGCACAGAATGAGACTTATGGCTCAGCCTATCGGGCATCAAAGATAAGGACAAAGTTTTCCTTCTTGATGCCCCATTTTCGCCTTCCGGCCTTTTCGGGGACGCTATGAATACAGTTATCTCCAGGATCAGGAAGTGAAAAGCCACAAGGAAGCATTTGGGCAGTTTTTTCCAGGCCACACTCAGGGGAAAGGGCCCTTCGGTCACACAGACCCGTCCTGGTCCTGCTAGAAGGGAGGCTCAGAAACAAAGCGTGGCGAGTCGTGCTCCCCCTCGTAAAGACTGGGGACAGGCTCGTCGCTCTCAAAAGCCCCCTAAGCAAGACCTCAGTTGAGTAATTTCTAAGAGAAAGAAACCCTGACGGACTTGCGGCCAGCTTTATGGGGGTAGCTCCCCTCGGGACGGGGTGCGTGTATCATCCACTTCGCCTCTCCCAGTACCCCTATGAAACCTCTCCATTCCCGCCGCCTCTGGTGTTTCGGGAGTTAGAGGCTTCCAATGAAAAGTTGGGTGTTCCGCTGTTTCCTGCCTTAGTCCAGGACATGGAACACCCGACATCCCCTCAACAGGAAGTGTCAAAATTAATACCCATCTCAGAGAACCTGTGGAAACTTCTGCCAGATATTTTTATGTGGGTCCTAAGAACAGTAGAAAAGGGCTACAGAATTAAATTCGCTCGCCACCCTCCGTGTTTCAACGGCGTGATCCCCACTACCATAAACCGGAGCAGGCATGTCTACTGTGGAAAGAACTGCAAAATCTCATGGTCTAAGGGGCCATAGAATGTATTCCCCTTCCAGAGAAAGAGTCAGGTTATTACAGCAAATACTTCCTGGTTCCCAAGAAGGGTGGGAGGTTGCGTCCGACCTTAGATCTTCAAGGCTTGAACTGTCCAAGTCCAAGATGCTAACTATCAAGACTATCGTGTCACAAGCCCAACATAACGTTTGGCTGGTCACGATCAATCTCATGGATGCATATCTTCATGTAGAAATTCTGCCACAGCTCAGGAAATTCCTGAGGTTCGCTTTCGGGGGCGAAGCCTTCCAGTATCGGGTTCTTCCATTCGGCCTAGCCCTATTAACCCGCAAATTCACAAAATGCATGGATGCAGCACTGGCTCCTTTGCGACTCCGGGGCATCCGCATTCTGAATTACATAGACGACTGGCTGATACTAGCACAGTCACAAGAACTGGCTTTACAGAACAGGGATATCATCTTAGCTCATCTGGTTTCTCTGGGGTTGAGGCTCAACGCCAAGAAAAGCGTCCTCTCTCCCACTCAGAAAACTACCTATCTGGGGATCGTATGGAATTCGATCACAATGCGGGCACAATTGTCTCCCGCTCGAATCGAGTCCATTCAGAACACCCTGAGCAAAGTCAGGCTAGGCCAAGGTTGCACTGTTCGTCAGTATCAACAACTATTAGGTCTCATGGCAACTGCGTCCTCGGTGATCCCTTTGGACCTTTTGCACATGAGACCATTTCAGTTGTGGCTCAAAGCCAGGGGATTTCATCCAAGGGCCAATCCCCTAAGCTGATAAGGGTTACGTGCCACGTGCTACATACCCTTTCTATGTGGTTCAGACCCCAGTTCCTCACTTTGGGTCCCACTCTAGGTGCATCTTTTCGATGCAGTTTGCTAACGACAGACGCCTCCCTGATGGGCTGGGTAGCGGTCTTAACTGGTTGTCCAGCTCAAGGGGATGGAGGATCATCAGCTTGATTGTCACATTAACTGTCTCGAGCTGATGGCTGTATTTCTGGCCCTGAAATACTTCCTCCAGAGGCTGCCTTGTCTTGGTGCGGGTGGACAATACAGCGGTAGTCTCTTACATAAACCGCCAAGGAGGTCCACGTTCATGTCAGCTGAATTTTCTGGCACGTCGGATTCTCCTTTGGGCCCAGTGCAAGCTCCTGTCACTATTATCCAGGGCAGCTTATATCCCTGGATGCCTGAATGTGGGAGCAGATTTACTGTCCAGACAGGAAATACCAATGGGGGAGTGGAAACTCCACCCCGTGGTAGTGGAACAAATCTGGGTGAGATTTTTCAGGGCAAAAGTGGACCTCTTCGCCTCAACTAACAGTCTCCTCTACTTCTCTCTGAGTCACCCAGCCCCCCGGCACATACATGGTCCAGAATGCGTCTGTATGCATATTCCCCCGGTTTCTCTACTCCTGGGAGTCTTGGCCAGAGTTTGCCAGCAAGGGTGCGCCACGCTGGCCGAACAAGGTATGGATTTCGGAGATAATGTCTCTCCTCGATGGCTCGCCTTGGCGATTCTGGACAGGAGGGACATTCTGTCTCAGGCACAGGGGACAATATTTCATCCCTGGCCGAGCTGTGGAACCTTCACGTTTGGCCCCTGAAGGGTACCAACTGAGGTACACAGGGCTTTCTCCTGGGGTTAACGAGACCATTTTAAGTGGAACAAATCTGGGTGAGATTTATAGGGCAGAAGTGGACCTCTTCGCCTCAACAATCAGCGCAAAGTCTCCCCTACTTCTCTCTGAGTCACCCAGCCCCCGCGCATACATGGCCCAGAATGTGCCTGTATGTGTTTCCCTAGTTGTTACACCAATAAATGGGGTGTCTTTCAAAGATGGTGCAGTGCACGTAAAGCAGATCCATTTAACTGCCAGATTGCTTCAGTTCAAATCAAATCAAATCAAATCACTTTATTGTCACACTACCATGTACACAAGTGCAACAGTAGGTGAAATTCTTGTGTGCAGTTCCGAGCAACATAGCAGTCATGACAGTGACGAGACATATACCAATTACAATAAACAACATACTTACACAACACAATTTACATATCAAATGTACACATACTTACACAACACAATAATTATATACAATGTACAGTAGACAATACACACAATATAGAATACACAATATCCAATAAGTGGGAGTATATGAAATATATATAAGTAGTTGAATTGAGGAGAATATGTTGACAGTCCAGTGTGAGATTATAGATGAATAAAGTGCAGTGCTAATTATTGATCCTGATAGATCAAGTGTTCAACAGTCTGACTGCGTGGGGGAAGAAGCTGTCATGTAGTCGGCTGGTGCGGGTTCTGATGCTGCGATACCGCCTGCCTGATGGTAGCAGTGAGAACAGACCATGACTCGGGTGGCTGGAGTCTCTGAAGATCCTCCGAGCTTTTTTCACACACCGCCTTGTGTATATGTCCTGGAGGGAGGGAAGCTCACCTCCGATGTTTCTGGCAGTTCGCACCACCTTTTGCAGGGCTTTGCAGTTGTGGGCGGTGCTATTGCCGTACCAGGCGGTGATGCAGCCAGTCAGGATGCTCTCTACAGTACTAGTGTAGAACCGTGTGAAGATGTGGTGGTTCATTCCAAACTTCCTCAGCCGTCTCAGGAAGAAGAGGCGCTGGTGAGCCTTCTTCACAACGGCCTCAGTGTGGACGGACCATGTGAGTTCCTCAGTAATGTGGACACCGAGGAACTTGAAACTGCTGACTCTCTCCACCGGTGCTCCGTTAATGGTGATGGGGCTGTGTACTCTGTCTTTTCTCCTGAAGTCCACTACAAGCTCCTTGGTTTTACTGACATTGAGGGAGAGGTTGTGCTCCTGACACCAGTGTGTCAGAGTGTGCACCTCCTCTGTGTAGGCTCTTTCATCATTGTCAGTGATCAGACCTACCACCGTCATATCGTCAGCAAACTTAATGATGGCATTGGAGCTATGTGTTGCCACAGTCATGTGTGTATAGGGAATACAGGAGAGGGCTAAGAACACAGCCCTGTCGGGCTCCAGTGTTGAGGGTCAGTGATGAGGAGGTGTTGCTGCCCATTCTAACCACCTGACGTCTGCCTGACAGGAAATCCATGATCCAGCTGCACAGTGAGCTGTTTAAGCCCAGAGCCCGGAGTTTCATATCAAGCTTGGAGGGTACTATGGTGTTGAATGCTGAGCTGTAGTCTACAAACAGCATTCTCACATATGTGTTCCTTTTTTCCAGATGGGAGAGAGCAGTGTGTAGTGTAGATGCAATGGCATCATCAGTGGAGCGGTTGTTACGGTAGGCAAACTGCAATGGGTCCAAAGAGGTGGGCAGAACAGAGCAGATGTAATATCTGATTAACCTCTCAAAGCATTTGCTGATGATGGGGGTCAGCGCAACAGGACGCCAGTCATTTAAGCAAGTGATTGTGGCTTGCTTCGGTACAGGCACAATGGTTCATGTTTTGAAGCATGTGGGACTATAGACAGGGAGAGGGACAGATTGAAAATGTCCGTAAAAACACCAGCCAGTTGATTCGCACACGCTCTGATGACGCGGCCCGGAATGCCGTCTGGGCCCGTGGCTTTACGGATGTTCACCCGTCAGAAGGATTGGGTTACATCCACAACAGAGACGGAGAGTGAACCAACCTCTGTAGCGTCAGCCACGAATACTCTCTCTGCGAGGGCGGTGTTATTGTCCTCAAAACGAGCATAAAATGTATTAAGTTCGTCCGGGAGAGATGCAGCGATGTTCATGGCGGAGTCTTTATTCCGTTTGTAGTCCGTGATGGTGTTAATTCCCTGCCACATACTTCTAGAGTCAGTGGTGTTGAACTGACCTTCAAGCTTGTGCCTGTACTGGCGTTTGGCTGCACTGATGGTGTTACGGAGGGCATAACTGGCTTGTTTACGCTCCTCCGTGTTAGGAGAATTAAAAGCGGAGGTCCGCACATTGAGTGCCACGCGAACATCGCCGTTAACCCATGGTTTCTGGTTGGGGTATATCCGTATTGTTTTGGTCGGAACAACATCCTCTACGCACTTCCTTATGAAACACGTTACGCTGTCAGCGTAAACCTCGATGTCGTCATCAGAGGCGGACCGGAACATCTCCCAGTCCGCGTGATCAAAACAGTCTTGTAGCGCAAAGTCTGATTGGTCCGACCAGCACTGGATCGTTCTGAGGGTGGGTGCGTCCCGTTTCAGTTTCTGCCTGTACGCGGGCAGAAGCAGAACGGAATTGTGGTCCGATTTGCCAAATGGGGGGTGGAGGAGGGATTTGTAGCCATCCCGGAAAGGAGAGTAACAATGGTCTAAAACCCGGTCCCCTCGTGTGTTGAACTTTATGTGTTGGTGGTATTTTGGAGCAATTGTTTTGAAGTTGGCTTTGTTAAAGTCCCCGGTAACAATGAACGCAGCCTCAGGGTGCGCGGTTTCCTGCTCACTTATACTCCCATACAGTTCCCTGAGTGCCCGGTCTGTGTCGGCTTGTGGGGGGATGTACACAGCTGTGATGATGACCGCTGTGAATTCCATTGGTAGCCAGAATGGTCGACACATAAGCATGAGATATTCCAGGTCAGGAGAGCATAAAGACTTTATGAAATGTACATTCCTCTGATCACACCATGATTTGTTGATCATAAAACATACACACCACCTCTGCTTTTACCAGAGAGGTCTTTCACTCTGTCCGCTCGGTGCACGGAAAAGCCCGTGATTTCGATGGCCGAGTCTGGAATCTCTGCAGACATCCAGGTTTCTGTAAGGCAGATATCACAGCAATCTCTCGTCTCTCGTTGGAAGGAGATCCGTGCTCTCAGCTCGCAGAGCTTGTTGTCCAGAGACTGAACATTTGCCAGTAGTATACTGGGTAGCGGGGGTCGATTTGCACGACGTCTTACTCTGATGAGAACGCCGGCTCATTTTCCTCTTTTCCTTCTGTGTTTCCGCGGCCGAGCAGCCCAGACAAAGGGCTCCGCCGGCGTGTTTGTAAACAGCGGGTCGGCATTAAGAAATTTGAAGTCTGGTTTTCGATGTGTAATTGTAGAACCAATGTCCAAAAGCGTTTGTCTGTCGTAAACAATAAGGCAGACAACATCCAAGACAAAAAAAACGAAGAACTGTAAACAAAACAAACAATAAACCGCAGTGTTGTATTGGAGCTCGCAACGCAGCAGCCATACTCGGCGCCATCTTGATGTGTTGATGTGTGATTCTGGACTCTGCAGGGGAAAAACTGTCAGCATGCATATGCCCCACTACTCTCAGGGTCTATGTGGCCGCCATTTCGGCTTACCACGCCTTGATGGACGGGGTGCCCTTTGGGAGGCATCTTCTACTCGCTCGCTTCATTCGTGGAGCCATGCGACTGTGGCCTCCTGCTAGGATCAGGACCTCTTCATGGGACTTAGCAATAGTCCTTGAGGGTCTGGTTGAGACCCCCTTCTAACCTCTAGAGTCAGCATCTGGCAGACTTCTGACTCTCAAGATGGTTTCTTATGGCGATTACCTCTCTAAGGAGAATTGGGGACCTACAGGCTCTGTCTGTTTTGCCAGCCTGTTTAGAGTTTGCCCCAGGAATGACCAAAGCAATTTTGCACCCTCATCCTGACTACCTTTCTGAGGTGCCTTTCTATACCTTAAACCCGGTCACTCTCGAAGCCTGCTGCTCCCCGCCGTTTACAACGCCAGAGCAGGAAAGACTTCACAGACTTTGTCCGGTCTGTGCCATGGGGGCTGCAACAGGGGGGGCGGCCGCCACCAAGCAGACTATGTCGCATTGGGTGAGGGTGGCTATTGCCCTAGCCTACAAGGCGTGCGGTCAAGCTTCGCCAGTAGGTATCAGGGCTCACTCTACCAGAGGGGTCGGCTCCTCCAAAGCCTTGGCTCGAGGTGTCCCTCTGCAACATGTTTGTGATGTGGCAGGTTGGCCCTCTCCACACACATTCATTAGATTTTATAGTTTAGATGTTCATGCCACTCTGGGCTCTTCTGTCCTTGAGTCAGAGGCTATAAATTCCGGTCAATGTTCAATGACGTGTTACACACATATTCACAGCTGGTCACACAAATTAAGTTGTTCCCAAAGCGCTTTCAGCGCAGCATCTCGTTCCGCTTTTATCAGGGTACAAGGGTTACATTCAAGTAACCCAAGACGTTTCTTCCCTTTTTGATTATGTTGATAATTAATCAAGATACTCAACCTTTAGGGTAGATTTTTATGAGACTCGATCAGTCACTTACTATCAGAGTAGTGCCCCGAGGATAGAATTTAATGAATTAAATTCTATTATTTAATTGAATTAGTAACTAATAATCTATAATTATTAATAATTTCTGATAGTAAAATTTATCTAAACAACCAGTAGCACCCTAAAAACCCTTTCATTTTAAACATTGCCCACCAACATCTACTCGGTTTACTTGCATAAAACGACACTTGTACTACACATTTATAACTAATATTGCTATTATATTCATGCTATTTAGACAGAGGGGAACAATGCAAGTGGATGGTGATCAGCACTTTAAAGCTCCAAAAAGCAAAGACAATAGTAGTAAAATTAATCCATTCAAAATAAATGGCTAAATTAATGTCTTAAGTGATACAATTCCTTTGGGTGAGAAACTGTTCAATATTTAAGTAATTGTCACTACAATTGTTTATTTTCCAATGCACATCCATGAGGGGAATCAGTCCAAGCGCTTTGCTGTATACAACCAAAAGTGCAACTTGATTTGTTTACAACAGAATGCTGTTCACAAGCTTCATTGGTTTCGCTTTGATTTGAACATTCCAATGCGCTTATGCTCGAGAGGCAGTGTGAACCGATTCCCCTCATGGCGTGCATTGGAGTGTGACTGGAAGTAAATAATTAATGTGAAAAGGAATTAACTTGTGATCTGTTTCTCACCCAAAATGATAGTGTCGCTTTAAAAGACATTAATTTAACTACTGGAGTTGTATGGATTACTTTTACTCTGACTGTCTATGATTTTGGAGCTTTAAAGTGTTGATCACCATCCACTTGTGCCTACAGATCTGAGATATTATTCTAAACCAGGGTTTCCGTTGTTCGGTAATTACCGGACATTGACCGGTAAAAAAATTAAATGTCCGACAAAATTAAATCTCTCCGGTCAAATTGTCCTATTAAAATTGCCTAATAATCCCGTCCCCCTAACACAATCTGAATTTGAGAATAAGCCTAAAATGTATAAAGCAAAAATACACCGATCTCTTGCTATGTTATAAAGGAACAGGCTCTATCGTTTGAAAGTTATGAAACAACATCGCATGCTGCATTTCAAATAAAGCGCACGCCTAAAACGGCTGCAATATAGACCTAAACAACGAACGATTGAGTGAGACGTTTCAAATATGGCTAGGCCCAGGCAGACTAGCTTTAAAAGCTTTTTTCAGAGGCCAGATGATGGTGAATCAGGAACATCTCATTATAGATAGATCAGTGCTTCTAATCCGCGCATTCGTGCAGTTTTTTTCTCTATCATCAAAACTGAATAGCCTATGTTTATCAGTGCATGGTTACAGTCTATATCAAGCAGGGACACGTTTGTGTGCATTTTATTTTGTGATTTCACCGGAATTAATAGAGAGTCTCCGCAACGGCGATAGATTGAAACGCCGCATCCTAGTGAAGATTGCGCAACTCAGCGCAGCGTCGTCCATGCAACTGATAGCAGCGGACACGAAGCTCAGCTTGATTTCAAAAACAACAGATTTTAGCGCTAGATCTCTTAATTAATAACGGACTAAATGAATGATCTGCTAGTTAACTGGAGATGTTTTATTTATTTGTATTAGGTACATCCGTGCCTCAATGTTTCAAAAAGTGAATGTGTGTGAAACCACAGTAAAAAACAATTGGCGTTGAGTGACGCCAATCGGACGTTCATGTTTTTTTTTTCGTCTATTTGAAAGTTAAGCTAATAATAATATGTTGCATTCTATACGGCCTGATTATGTCATTTTTTAAGTTATATAGACTGCCTCCAGTTTTCCTCGACTAATTAAGCGGCGATATATTTGACCGGCATATCATCAAAATGTCCGTAACCATTTTTTTCTAGCGGAAACTCTGTTCTAAACATTTTCGTTTGTGTGCTGATGAAAGAAAAGTCATACACATCCATTATGGAATGAGGGTGAGTAAATTATGAGACCCATATTGAGTCTAAATGGTGTATTTTTATACAGTATTCTTTGTGTTTTGTTACTTTGGAATGATTGAGCGACCATCCAGCCAATCAAAGGGGAGTTTTATGAGCCGAAACTATGAAACTGTGCAACTCTCGTTGGATGTAAAATATTTACCTGCTCTATCCAAGAGTCTTAACCAGTCAGATTTCACATAGGCTAAATCAAACATATTAATAAACAACAGCACGTCACAGACACTTAATAAACGCGTTTTCGTCAATATAGTAAGACTGGCTATCTTCTGCACTCAACAGGAGTCAGAAATTCTTTCTGTTATATGGATTTTAATCGCGGCTGGCTTGACCGCAGTGACCAGCGTGCATATATAAACTATAAACAAATGTATAACGGTGAGTGATTTCAGAAAAAGAAAGAAAAAACATATCTTTATTGGTATTTGCCATTGCCAGCTTGGGAAGATGCGGAAGTTTTATTTATTTTTTTCCTGTTCGGGTGTCATGTTCCGCCAATGGAGAGGTGCCCAAACTAGCTCTTCTGATTGGCCAAAATTCTCTGATCTCTGAACAGTGCCTGCCTCCTGCCTCTACAGATGCACAACTCACTTTTGCTCCATATTTTACACAGATATGTGGTGCAAAAGGGAGAGCGTGCAAAAAACAGTGTTTGAGACTCGTAGCAGCAGATTCAAGCAGTTGTAGTTTTGTACTTGTGTTTGTGTGAGAAAAATATAAAAGAAAAAAATATATATTTGTGAGAAGATATTCTACAAGTGTGCAACTCTCGTTGGATGAATTTACAAACTGATTTGCGGATGAGCAAAATCTGTCCGTGACTTCACATTTTTTGATGCGGGTGTGTGAATGTGTTTTGCACCATATTTACGGCAACAACTGTAGCAAAAATGTGAGTGTATGAGTTTCTTAATTTGTGATTCGTAGAAAAGGATTTGTGCACCTGCAATGAAGAATTTGAGAAGGTGTAACTGTTGTGTTGTGTTTGTGGGAGAGAAAAAAAATCTACAAGCTTGCAACTCTTAAAATAAATTTCTCTGTGACTTCAAATTTACTGATACACATGTGTGGCTAATCTCTACAACTACAAATAACACTGTCACAGGTGCTCATTTGTTTTGCACCAAATATACCTTCATACGAAACAACCCTTACTGTACATTATAGGCTGTCAGTCAGAATGTCTAATCAACACGGATTCATTAATTTCTACAAAGTTACTTTCAACAATGCTCATTCATCCATGTTTTGATGTTTTGATCCATCTGCATTGATGTTGATCTAAATAAATAATCTAGAGATGAGGAACACACAAATTGGATATTTATTGGCATATCGTTCATGATTGGCAGCATTACATGAAATGCACTGCAGAAAAACAACAAAGGACACTCCTTCTTTAAAGTACACATTGTATGTGGAGTTTATATCAGCGCATGAGTCTTCATTAAGTTATGCTTTATACATTATATTTGAGAGGTAATAGTTTAATCGGTTCTTTTTGCAAATTTAAGCAGATTACTAGATCTGTGTTAAAAATGTAAAGCTATTTTAAAGCTGCAGTCGACAAACTGGACAAAAAAAGATAGATTTGCGGTGTTCTTAGAAATGTTTATACATGAAAACATATGGACGTTGTAACAAATATGGCCTACTAAATTTATTTTATCAAATGTCACTCTAAAATTAGAAAACTCTAACTATGTTTCAGATACACGCACAAATAAATGCTACTCTTGTTAGAAACAACTGCAGATACAAGCATTAATTGAATAGCAAACAAATAATATAATTAAACTCAATAGCAATACAACAAAATAAAAAACTTATCTGAAGGTCCAGCAAAGAAGAGATCCATGAGCCAATAGTTTCTGAGCCAACAGTCCAAATGATAAGTGGAATTATCCTTGAAAGAATAGTCTGAATAGAATAGAGTTCTCAGTCCTTCTGTAAAAATAAAGATTTCCCCAAAGCAAACAACAAAAAAACCTTTCTTCTCTTGGATATCCATAACTAATCAACAAGTGGTTCCAAATAAGAGAAAATAATAATCTGGTAACAGGTCCCAAAAACAGGTAATCCTCCAGATACTCAGAGTTTTATTTAGTGCATGTGCTCTCTGTGTGAGCATGCTGTAAAGTTCTTCTAATTCCTCTCCCACCCCCCATGAGAGGACATGACCGTCGTTTGACTCCGACTCACTTCCTCGAAACCCGGGTGATGATGAGAGGCCGTTCACTCGCTCTGTCGGTGGGCAGTACGGCGGCTGATTCTCGGTGGGTTGGCAGAGATTTCAGCAAAGACGACTTGATTGAAGAAGGAAAATAAATCTTTCCTCACTTCTGAAGGCAAAAGGTTGAGACACGGATTGCTTGGAATCCTTCGGATCCACTTGAAACACAGAGAATCTCAGCTTGTCCAGTGAGATGGAGATTGTATGGCCAAAGTTCAGGTACGTATGTTATTTCCTTGGGCAGCGAGGCTACACCTAGGAGCAGCAGCAGATGCGGCGAATACTGTCACTGAAAGCAAGGCTTAGGAAGAATCTCCGGGGTTTTATACTCTCAATGACATCATGGTTGAGGGACGTGTTCTGTCGTGCGTGTCATCCAATAGGAGTTAAGAGTTCGATCCTTCAGAAAAGTGAGCTTGAGGCTTGATGGGATCTGTAGTCTGTTTGGACTCTCTTTGTTTGATTTTGGTGCAGTTATCATGCTATCAGGCATTGAGTGTTCCTACAGTCAGGCTTAATGATTGTGTGTAGGCCTGCCTTTGTTTCCTATCTGAGCACATGAGTCCCAACAATACAATAAAATTAACCCCTTCCAAGTAGTTGTAAAAATGTTTTACTGCCCATACAACAGCAAGACACTCTTTCACCGATGTTGAATAATTTAACTCTGCTCCCCTCAAGCTTCTTGAGGCATAAGCGATAACATACTCTTCGCCGTTGATCTTTTGAGTGAGTACCACTCCAAGTCCAATAGCAATAGCATCAGTTTGTAATTGACATTCCATGGTCAACATCCATTTAATATCTTTATGCTTCTAATGATACAATGAACATGTGGTACCACCCTATTATGCCTAAGAATCTCTTTAATGAAAGAGGATCATGAGGTATGGGATAAATGGTAACAGCAGCATTTTTTTCTGGATCAACCTCTACCCCTTTTCCTGAAATGACAAGGCCCAGGAATCTTAGCTCAGTCTTGAGAAAATGGCATTTCTTCAAGTTCAGGTTGGCATTCTGGAGTCTGCAAAGACTGCTTCAAGATCTTTAAGATGTTGCTGTTTAGATGGTGAGTATACAATAATATGATCAGTGTATAAAAAACAAATGCTGCCTCTCAACTCACCTAGAACCCCTTAATGAGCCATTGGAAAGTAGCTTCAGCGTTCTTCAGACCAAAAGGCATGGTCAGAAAATGGTATAGGCCAAATGAGATGATGAAGGCAGTCTTTTCCCAGCTGCTCTTCTCCATCTCCACTTGCCAATCACCCAACTTTAGGTCCAACTTGCTAAATTATTGTGCGCCATGCATGAATTCCAGAATATCATGGATGAGGGGCATAGGATAAGCATCTTGAGCTGTTTTGGCATTTAACCATCTACAGTCAACACAGAAATGTAGACTTTGATTGGGTTTTGGCAGAAGTACAACTGTGGATGCCCAAGAGGATTGAGAGGGCTAAATGATGCCATCTCTAAGCATTCTTTCTATCTCCCCTCTACTGATGTATTTTTTAGAGGAGAGACTCGAAAAGATTTGCACCTTAACAGGATGTTGTCCGTAGTCAGAATGCCAAGCATGCAGGAGATGTTGTATTGATGTCTCAGTATCAGGTCATCAGTCATTGATGATCTGGCAGCATTCAAGGACTCAGGCACTTGGCCGCAAGAGGCAGGACCATATGTAATTTGCCCCCTAGAGGCTGATGGAGGAATGGAAAAACAGTAATTTGTCCTTTGATCCTGAGTCCATAACAGTGATCATCATGGTTACTGTTGTAACTGCCGTTCCCTGATGGAGGGAACGAGATGTTGTGTCAAATGTAGTGACACAAGGGGTCTTTCTTGAGAGCCTTGCATACCTCTGGATTTGAGAAAAGCTACTGCATGCTAGAAGCAGTTGTATCGGCCACACATAGCCATCCCAAACGCCCCCACAAAAAAGTGTCATATACAGACCTTAGGTTCCCTGCACCCCTAAGTGGGGAACAGGCGATATAACTATCATGGGAGTAGGCTGGCCAGCCACAACCTTTTCTATCTTTATGTTTCTCATCATAGAGCATAAAGCAGCTGGGGCTATCTTAACATTATGAAATGTGTCGGGGAAGGTGATCTTTTCCATTCCTATTCTTTCAGGAGGAAAAGACCCTGCAGAGACCACATCCTGCCCAGACTGGGGGAGGTAACATGTGGCCAATACGTCACATGGGTTGTCAAGCCACACATGGAAGTGGCACGGTGGTGGGTCCTACCTGTTGAGGGAGGAGCTCTACAAACACAGCGACCGGGGACAGAGGGACTGCCCAAGGGAGATGCGGGTCCACCAAGAGGGGGACCATACCATGGAAAATACATCACAGGGAGTTGCTTGAAGAGGCAATTAGGCCTGTGGAGCCCTACCCCAATAAAGAGCACTTGAAGCTCTGGCCGCAAATTCCTCTGCTGAATTCGCAGGCCAGAATGCTAGGGAGGAAGATCATCCAGGAAGCAAGAGCTTAGTGGCTAACCTGGGAGAGAGAGTGCACTGGATCACTTTGGTGAAGGGTGCTAGGTGCAAGTGGAACACCCGGTCAGCTGTTCCATATTACCGAGTTCTACCGGCTCGGACCTGACAAAACACGGGATGAGACAGACTCCACCCTGAGATTGTAGAATTTCGCAAAGTGTTGGGTGTTGCCCAGCTCGCTGCTCTGCAGATGTCTGCTAGGGAGGTGCTGTTGGCCAGTGCCCACGAGGATGCCACACTTCTTATTGAGTGTGCTAGAACCCGCAAGGGGGCACGGCCTGGGTCTGGTAGGCAAGGGAGAGAGCGCCAACAACCCAGTCAGCTAACCTCTGTTTGGAGACGCTGTTCCCTTTCCGCCATCCGCTGAAGCAGACAAAGAGCTGCTCAGAACAACTAAAGCTCTGTGTGCTGTCCAAATAGATACGCAAAGCACGTACCGGACACAGCAACAAAAAGGCTGGGTTTGTCTCCTCCCGGGACAGTGCTTGCAGGTCCCTGAAGGCGGTCGTAGGAACCTTGTGCATGTAGCCCAGTCACAGTCTTAGGATGATGTGAGTATCTGCCGGACCGAACTCCAGGCAAGTGTCGCTGACAGAGAAAGCTTGCAGGTCCCCAACCTTCTTGATGGAAGCTAGCGCTATCAGGAGGACCGTCTTCAAGAGAGGGCCTTGAGCTCAACTGAGTCAAGCGGCCCAAAGGGGGTCTCCCCGAAGGCCCGAGAGGACCACTGAGAGATCCCAGGAAGGGAACAAGCATGGCCAGGGAGGATTCAGCCTCCTCTAAGGAACCTGATAATCAAGTCATGCTTACCCAAGGACTTGCTGTCCACTGCGTCATGGTGGGCTGTGATAGCGGCTATATACACCTTCAAGGTGAAGGGGGACAGCCTCCCCTCCAACCTCTCTTGCAGAAATGAAAGCACTGACTGAACTTCGCATCTCTGTGGGTCTTCAGACTGGGAAGAACACCAATTTGCGAACAAGCGTCACTTTAGGGCATAAAGCTGCCTGGTAGAGGGCTTGGTTGATCGTGTCTACAACCGCAGGTGTTAGGTCACTCAGATCTTCCGTGTCCCATCCAGGGTCCAGACGTGGAGTTTCCAGAGGTCTGGGCTCAGATGCCAGAGGGTGCCCTGTCCCTGGGAAAGAAGGTCCTTCCTTAGGGGAATTTGCCAGGGAGGTGCTGTTGTGAGGAGAATGAGATCCGAGAACCAAGTCCGAGTGGGAGGACGGAGGGTTCCAGTCCAACCCGAAGCTCACGGCAGCCCGGGAAAGCATGTGGGCCATCTGTGCATCAGCCTCAGACTGGGCGGCTGACCGGAAGGTGGCACCCCGGTCAAGTCTTCTGCGTCAGACACCTGATCGCTCATCCCCTAATTGCCTCCATCACCAGCCGGGTCATCCTCCATCCTGTGGGAAGAAGGAGTGACGCTGGGGGCGGCTGAAGTGGCATTCACTTTGAGAAATGAAAGCAGTGACCGCAATGTTGCCATGGTCATATTCTCGCAGTGAGTACATGTACCATCCACAAAAGCTGCCTCAGTGTGATCGTTACCCAGGCACACGAGGCAGCGTCTGTGACCGTAACGACCGCATCCAGGAACTACACAGAGGCGGAAAGGCATCTTTAAAAAGACGTGTCCTGAAATGGACGTTCAAAGCCTGCTGTGTATTGCTCTTTTGTGAGTGAAAATATACTCTTTTAAAGGGGAAAATACTTATCTTTTAGAGGTATACACTTGTGGAGTGGAGGGGGGCGGGGCCGGGTCGGAATATCGTGCGTCCGGTCCCCAATCGGCCTGATGAGGCGCGCGAGGGATAAAGGCGGCCGGTGACGATGGTTCGAGAGAGAGAGAATTACGGGCATGTCCGTCGTGTGTGTGTTTGTTTATGCTTTTGGTTTAAGTTTTCATTAAAATTATGATTTATGTTGACAAGCCGGTTCTCGCCTCCTCCTTGCCCATCATTAATTGTGTTACAACAGTCTTTTAACAGAAGCGCTGTCAAAGCGCCCAGGGGCATGGACTGCACAGCGTGCAGAGAGGGAGAAAGCCGCTGGTAACGCGGCGTAGATCCAACAGCAATGCTCTGCTTGTAGAGGTGAGTGGAACAGTAGTGAGACTCAGCTTGCTGCTGCACAACCACTCGGCTCCGAAGAAAAAATCTGACCGGAGTCGGGACATGCAAATTCTGTCTGCCAATTTCTCATTGGCCTTTTCTCAAATCCAGAGGTACACGAGGCTCTCAAGAAAGACCCCTCGTTTCACTACATTCGAAACAATGTCGAGTGAGTGACAGAAGGGGAACTCCCACATTTAACTGCACACCGATTTGACTTAAAAAATACACACCTAGGATGAGGGGGAAAACAATTTGGTCATCTGGCATCACATAGGTGTCAACCATCCACACCAAGCCATGCCACTCGTAAGCAAAATGTACATTGCCAACTGACGTTTGTGCCTTCCTGTCAGCTAGCACAAAAGCTCTGTTGAACTGTTTTTGTATTTCTTCCCCTGGTTTAGTCAGTAATGTTTCCCACAACTCTCTCTGTATCCACAATAGCTTCTACTTGCAAGCCACAAATGCCAATAGTAACTTTAAGCAATGTGGGGGTTGGACTGTACTAAAGCTAGATATTGAGAATGTCCAGTATGAGGTTTTAACATAATAACATGACGAGAAGGGGGTATTCTTCTTCCTTTTGTCATTGGCTTTAAGCTGATTCACTTTAGCCCAGTAGTCTCTTTTTGAATTAAGGTCTCTTTCCACCATTGATCCAACCTTTACTAATGGCTCTAGAGGATCTACAGCACCTCTCAGTCTTCCCGCCAGTGATTTAAAATCCTTCTAATGACTTCCACTTCTGGAATGTCAGCCTTCCACTTGAGGCACACTACTTTATTGTATCATAAGCAAAGTCTCAAATGCATTGATCGGGACCGTGGATCCCATTGTTGTTCCTCCACATCAGTGAGGTAGTCTGTAGGAAGGAATGCACCCAAGAATGCCCATTTAAACTCTTCCCGATTATGGAGTTTTCTCTCTGTCATCCACCAACTTTTGGCTGGCCCCAAGAGTTCAGCGTTGAGAGTGGCCACAAGTTCAGTATCTGACATGTGTCTGAGTGTCAAAAAATCCACTGTCAAAGTCCTTCTTTCACTCTACAAGAAGTCTGTACAACATAAAAGTTCTAGGTGTTTCCCAAATCAAATAACCAACACCCCAAATAAATGACCACAAAAATATAATGACATGTCAACCCAACTCAACAGATTTACCAGTTTGTGACACATAGGGAACTTAAATTAGGACTTAAAGCACACAATAAATTACACATTTTCAACAGCAATTTTCCTTTTTAATTTTATTTTCTTTTTGTTAAAGTGTGTATGTGTGGTCCTAATGTGGCAGTGTCACAGAGTTATTGAAACTCATAATGATTTTGATCAAATTCATGCACAGCAGCACACAAAATGTAGGGAAATTATAGATTTTCTTTTTTCTCATAATGCTTAAAACCTCTACTTAAGTCTCTTTGTAGGTCTGCAGACAAAATTAAAAGGTTCTTTTGATAATTGATTCAGTGACTAACTAATTTCAGTCAAAAGACACTCATTTGTAACCACCTTCTGGCATCACCAGAAATCATTGAATCATTCAATTGTAGGGCCTTGCCCCACTGAAAATGGCAGCAGAGACAGCATAGTCCTTTGTTCTATATCAAAGGTGAGTGAAAATTACACATTAAGATTAGCATTTATCAATTCTCAACTCTTTTGGGTCAGACAAAATGTAACAGGACCAACTCATCGGCATAATAATATGTTAGATTTAATTCTGTCATATGGAGTTGATGTTGATACTACAGATATTCTACCGCAGAGCGATGACATCTCAGATCATTACCTCGTCTCTTATTTGCTGCGATCAGCTAATGTCACTCAATCTAAACCACACTATCATTCAAGTAGTATGAATATTGACTATTCTTTTGAACACTAAAGACAGCTTCACTAATAATCTTCCAGAATTGTTTCACATACTCAGTAAGCCAATAACAGAAAATATAAAAACAGTCTTCTCTAGCACTCATGGTAGCCCCACACAATGGTACGATCACACTCATGCTCTCAAGAGAGCAGCTCGGCACAAGTAGAAGAATACAAAATTAGAAGTATTTTGTGGTGTATGGAAGGATAGTGTCTGTAGCTAGAGACTAAAGCTGCCAGGTTAGCATATTTTAGCAAACCCACAGAAAATAACCACAACAATCCTAGGTGCTTATTCAGTACTGTGGCTAAATTGGTTAAGAATAAAGCATCGACTGAACCAGATATTCTGTCACAGCACAATAGTAATGACTTCATGAATTTCTTTACTGATCAAATTTAAATAATCAGAAATAAAATTGGAACTATGCAATCAACTGAAAAGCACCTAAAAAACAGTGTCTCATGAGCAGCTTCAATCCTTCGCTGTCATAGCAGCTTCAATCCTTTGCTATAATAGGTCATGAAGATCTAACAAAACTTATCAAAAATCAAAAGCCACAAAATGTATGCTAGATCCAATACCACACCTAAACTCTGAAAAGAATTGTTCCCTGTAATCTCAGAACCTCTTCTTAATATAATTAACTCCTTGCTATCCTTCGAACATGTCCCAAGAAACTTTAAAATGGCAGTTATCAAACCACTTATTTAGAAGCCACAGCTTGATCCTGGAGAATTGGCTAATTACAGACAGATTTCAAATCTACCCTTTATGTCAAAAATACTAGAAAAGGTGGTGTCCTCACAACTACATTCATTTCTACAGAGAAACGGAATACACAGCTGTGGCAAAAAGTATTGACAGTGACATGAATTTTGTGTTTCGCACATTTTTCTGCTTCAGTTGTTGTGGTGTTGATTCACATTGTTTTAGATTATTGTGCAGAGTGATCAGATGCATTTTAACCCTCTGGGGTCTGAGGGTGTTTTGAGCCCTGGAGAACTTTTGACATGCCTTGACATTTGTGCTTTTTTCAGTTGCTTAAGAACATATTATTGGCTAATGTCTGATAACACTGTATTCAGCACAAACTGGGCTAGAATAATATGTGAGCAAAAATGTATGTACATGTTTGTATTTTTAATAAAATAACGTTTATGCGTGGTTTTTGAAAAAACTAAAATTGTAAGTAATTGAAATATGGTCATATAACAAATACAAAACATTTGTCCACAATAGTTTTGAGAACTGGATCTTGTAGCCTAGAATTTCTGCTATAGAATTATGTGAAAACATCCTGATCACTCATTCATACAAAAAAATATATTAATTAAACTTTTGTAAGACACTTTTAGTGTTAGAAATGTCATATGCAAGGAGGCGTGAATTACTATGAATATTGATGTGATTCACACCTGAGGAGACCCCTCCCCTGGGCCTATCAATGAGAAATGTGACATAAAGAGAATGAATGTGAGGAGACTTAAAGATCAAAATCAAGTTTTAAGTGAAAATGAATATATTGTAAAATGCAATTAGTGATCAAATCTGAATTTTCAGCATCATTACTGCAGTCTTCAGTGTCACATGATCCTTCACAATTCATTATAATACACTGATTTTCTAATATGGGCATATTTAAAGTGCATTTTACTCATTTACACCTGAACAGATATTTGCAAGCACAAGCTTAGTTGATGATAATGAGGCAGCATAAACACTAGTTAAAATATAATCTAAACATTCATTTTATTTTTATACCATATTATATATCATATTTATATCATACAGGATATAATTTAAATGCCTGCTTTAGCCGGAACAACATTTAAATGTATATAAAATTTGCTTATTAGGAGTCATATTTCAAATTTCAAAACACTAAATTCTTGCTGGCATGTCTGGAAACAGTCCCACTATTAAAATATGTACATGTCAAGTCACTCTACAAAATGCAAACATTCAGTCCCACTCTTCTTCTGAGGAAAATGTTCACTCTTCGTCACTATCCAGGAGCTTCCTTGCCTGTGTATCGTGGCATCTTCCAAACGCGCAGAAAAGTGAATGAAGTTGATGTTTTTAAGGCACAGTCGGGGGCGTTTAACATTTGCATTGATCGTCTCAGCACATTACTGTATGAATAGCACCCTCTGCCCATGGGTGTGATCACATTAAGATAATTATCTGAGCCAGGAGAAACTGTACATCGCTTTGTTTCATACAGATTACATTGCAGGAGAATATTTGTTTTAAATTTGAATTGTTTTATTTAAAAATTTCTAACATTTTAAGCTTTCTTTAGACATATGTTTCATGTTTGTGTGATAATTCGTGGAGTTTCAGTTCATTTTTGAGACATGTCTCAGAAATATGCTCTCTGAGACAGACATCTGAAAGCACTCCCTTTTTATTTTCTTTATTTTACAAAGCACAAGGTTTTGTTGTTATTTTGAGTGTACACAAATACAAAATAGACCCTTTATAGTCTCTAATGATGTAATGATGATGAAAAAAATCACAAAAACCCAAATTTCACAGTTTTTTGGTCCTGGCACAAAATTACCAGCCAACATCATTTCACTAATCATATCAGCAGCACCTGGGAAAGTGTGAACGAGTACTAGTCAGGTGAAATCATTCTGATTGGATTATAAGAGCAGACTGATTGCTATAAAAGGAGGAAAGAAGTGCTTTCAATCATTGTGTTCTTGTTAGAAATGTTTACCTCCAAAAAAGACATGCAGCTATCATCGCTTTGCATCAAAATGGCATCACATGCAAGGAAATTGCTGCAAAGAATATTGCACCTGAAAGAACCATTTACTGGATCATCAAGAACTTCAAGGGGAGAGGTTTAGCTTCAGGATGTCCCATAGTGTCCAGGAAGCACCAGGACCATCTCCTCCTGAGGAGTCAGCTATGGAATCGTGTCACCACCAGTGCATGCTCAATATTGGCAGCAGGTTGGTGTGAGTGAATCTGCAAGCAAAGTGAGGCGAAGGAATTTGGGCAATGGCCTGGTGTCAAGAAGGGCAGCAAAGAAGCCACATCTTTCCAAGAAAAACATCAAGGAATTCTGCAGGAAGTACAAGGATTGGACAGAAGAAGACTGGTGCAAAGATATTTTCTCTGATGAAGCCCCCTTCTGACTGTTTGGGACATCTGGAAAATTGATAGTCTGGAGAAGAAAAGGTTAATGCTACCATGAGTCCTGTGTTGTGCCAACAGTGAAGCATCCTGAGACCATCCATGTGTGGGGTTGCTTTTCATTCAAGGGAGTGGGCTCTCTCACAATTCTGCTCAAAAACACTGCCATGAATAAAGAATGGTATCAAAACGTCCTGCAAGAGCAACTTCTCCCAATAATCCAGAAGCAATCTGGTGATGATCTGTGCATTTTCCAGCATGATGGAGCACCATGTCACAAGGCAAGAGTGATAATGAAGTGGCTCAGAGATCATTACGTTGAAATTTTGGATCCGTGGCCCCGGATCTTAATCCCATAGAGAACCTGTGGGCAATCCTCAAAAGGTGAGTGGACAAACAGAAGCCCACAAATTGTGATCAAATCCGAGCACTAATAGATCGTCATCAGTCAGGATTTGGCCTAGAAGCTGATATCCAGCATACCAGAGCGAATTGCAGAGGTTAAGAAGAACAAGGGTCAACACTGTAAATATTGACTCTTTGCATAAATTTTGTGTTTTTGCCAATAAAAGCCTTTAAAACATATAAAACTATAAAATAATCTACAAATACTAAAGCGGCAAACTTTGCAAAACACAAAATTTATGTTGCTGCCAATACTTTTGGCCACAGCTGTACTGTGATGGGG
The DNA here is from genome assembly GCF_025860055.1 of Xyrauchen texanus. Taxonomy (NCBI): domain Eukaryota; kingdom Metazoa; phylum Chordata; class Actinopteri; order Cypriniformes; family Catostomidae; genus Xyrauchen; species Xyrauchen texanus. Next base: position 35,588,406 of record NC_068297.1, on the reverse strand, counting down.
CCTAAATCCTGACTGAAATTGTTAATATATACTATTTCTCTGCAGAAATTGAAATTTTTGGGAGGATACTACATTTTCTAGTATTTTCAACATAAACAGGAGATTTGAAATCAGTCTATTATTAGCCAGTTCTCCAGGATCAAGTTGTGGCTTTTTAATAAGCAGTTTGATTAATGCCATGTCCGAGGAGTTAATAATATTAAGAAGAGGTTCTGAAATTACAGGAAATACCTCTTTTAAGAGCTTAGTTCATATTGGATCAAACAAACATTTTGTGGCTTTTGATGTTTCGATAAGTTTTGTTAGCTCTTCGTGACCTATGACAGTGAAGGATTGAAGCTGCACGTGAGGAAAATTATAAGACTGTTTTCTGAGGTGCTATGACAGATGACTGCATAATTCCAATTTTATCTGTAAAGAAATTCATGAAGTCATTACTCTTGTGCTGCGACGTACTATCTGGTTCTGTTGAGGCTTTATTTCTAACCAATTTAGCCACAGTACTAAATAAACACCAAGGATTGTTATGGTTATTTTCTATGAGTTCTATGAAATATGCTGACTTGGCAGCTTTTAGTGCCTATTTGCAGCTACAGACACTATCCTTCCATGCACTGCAAAATACTTATAATTTTGTAATCTTCCACATACTCTCCATTTTCCGAGCTGCTCTCTTGAGAGCATGAGTGTGATCATTGTACCATGGTGCAGGCCTTATTTCATTAGTTTTCGTTAATTGAAGGAGGGCGACACTATCAAGAGTGCTAGAGAAGACTGCATTTATATTTTTTGTTATTTCATCAAGTTCTTATGGGCTTTTGGGTTAACTGAGTGTATGAGATAGATCTGTAAGATTATTAGTAAAGGTATCTTTAGTGGTTGAAAGAATAGTTCTACCTGAACAATAATGTGGTGTAGATTGAGTAACATTAGCTGATCGCAGCATACAAGAGACAAGGTAATGATATATAGAAATTCTGCAGTAGGGCGATGACATCTCGGAAGATGTCATCGCCCTACTGCAGAATTTCTATATTATCAACATCAACTCCATATGACAGAATTAAATCTAGTGTATGATTATGGCGATGAGTTGGTCCTGTTACATTTTGTCTGACTCAAAGAGGGTTGAGAATATCGATAAATGCTAATCCCAATATGTCATTTTCATTATCTATGTGAATGTTGAAGTCACCAACAATTTAAGCTCTATCTACAGTAACTACAAGATCTGATAAAAAATTAGCAGATTGACCAAGGAAATCAGAATAAGGCCCGGGTGATCTATACACTGTAGCAAGGGTAAAAGACGACATAGTTATTTTATTTATGTCTGATGGTGTCAAATTAAGCATTATTAGATCAAAAGACTTACATTTATATCCTGTCCTCTGAGTAACACTAAAAAGACACAGTAATTTGTAGCAACACTCCTCCTTGACCCTTCAGATGAGGCTCATGTTATAACAATAACCTGGGGGAGTAGATTCACTTAAACTAATATATTAATCCGCTTTAAGCCAGGTTTCAGTCAAACAGAGTGCATCCAAACTATGATCTGTAATCATTTAATTAACAATTAGTTCTTTGGTAGAAAGAAGTCTAATGTTTAGTAGCCTTATCTTTATATGATGTTTATCATTAACTTGTTTGTTATTTTCAAGTTTGACCTTAATCAGATTTTTTCTATATGATTTGGTGAGGGTTTTGTGGTTGGTAGTTTGGTGATACTATGTGTTGTAGTTTATGTGACCTGTGTGACGTCTCAAGGAAGCTAGCAGATGTTCGGTTTAACCAGTTTTTCTACTTCCTGATCTGGGCCCCAGTTAATCAAATACTATCAAAATTACTAGAGAGGAGAGCGGCACCTTCACTAGAGTCTGTCCCACTTTAGCAGGTCAGGTCTACCCCACAAACTCTTCCAATTGTCTATAAATCCTATTCTATTCTCCAGACACCATTCAGACATCCAGCCATTCAGTGACACTAATCTACTATAAACCTTGTCACCACGATGAGCAGGGAGGGGACCAGAGCATATTACAGTGTCTGACATAATTTTTGCAAATTAACACACCTCTTTAACATTATCTTTAGTGATCTCTGACTGTCGAAGCCGGACATTGTTAGTGCCGACATGAATAACAATTTCTACGTTTAGCATTAGCCAGCACTTAATGTAATTAACGTAATTAACAATAGTGGCTGGAGTCTCTATTTCCACATTCCTTACAATAGAATCGCCAATAACAAGGGCTCTTTCAACATGATTCACAGTGGGTGCATCACTGAGTGGGGAGAATAGATTGGAAACCCTAACAGGAATGGGAGAGTGGTGTCTCTTTGCTCAGTGAGTATGCGCCGAGACGTCACCCAAATGCCCTGCTGTGGGGGCCCTACAGCTGGAACCAAATAGTGCTCTCTGTACTACTCGTATTCGAAACAGAATCTCTCGGATTCTCTTTCTCACTGAACTCCACTAGCGTTTGGATGCATGTCTCTAACTCATTAACCTTCTCCAACAGCCACATGTGAATCCCTCACTGCTGACAGAATAGGCTATTGTAAACATGTGACATGCAATGCAGGAAGAAATACATGAGCGGATGCCATGACCTACTGCAGTTGTTTGTTGTTGGTTGTTCCTGAGGAGTGGGGGTTTGAGATCGATGTGAATCCCTCACACAATAGTTTGTTGTTGTTGGTTGTTCCTGAGCAGATGCCATGGATGTGAATCCCTCACACAATAGTTTGTTGTTAATAAAAATGAAGATGCAATTTCGAGTACTTATGAAGTGCGTGTTTTACCTTCGCCTTTGGGTATTCAAGCCCATTCTACGAGGAGATTTGCCTCCTCATGTGCTTTGGCTAGAGGTGCGTCATTGGAAGACATTTGTATGTCAACGGGGTGGTCCTCTCCACATACATTTCTGAGATTTTATAATCTGGATGAGGGTTTGACTCCGGCTTCCCACATTCTCTCTGTCGTAACAGGAGTAAGCTCATTATTTCCTGTTTATTCATGCCACATGGGCATAGACACTTGGCAGCTTCTGTTGGCATGGCGTGAATGTACATCATTCCCCAATGTGATTACACAGCTCGAGTGACTTCGATAAGGAACATCGGGTTATGTGAAGCTTAACCCTGGTTCCCTGAGAGGGAATGAGATGCTGCATAAGCTTACCATACTCACTAGTAGCTACATAGGCACATGTCTCCCTGAAGAAAATCTGATGAGATGGCGTGAAGTGAGCGCCATTATGGAGCTTGTGACGTAGCTTCCGCTTAACCGCCATCAGCCAATAAATTCCTGTAATTGTATAAGGGCTTCAGACCACGTGATACGTGATGTCCCCAATGTCTCATTCCCTCTCAGGGAACCAGGATTACGCTTCACATAACCGAGACAATATCAACCAGATTCCTTGATTCTTTTACCTATATTGTGCACTGTAGATGGTGAAATGGCCTAAATCCTTCCAATTTGTCTTTGGGAAACTTTGATCTCAAAGTGCTGGATGATTTGCTGAAGCATCTCTTGGCAAATTTACAAGTCTTGAACGATCCTTGCTCTTAAAGGACTAGGCTGTTTTTGGAGGATCCTTATACAGTATAGAGTACTATGACACATTTGCCTCACATATTTAACATCTCCTGTTTCAAATCACTTTGTTATTTCAACTTTTCAAATTGTTAGTCTAAAATTGCCCGTCTCATCTTTTTTAGAGCGTGTTGTAATTAACTGATTTGAAATTACTGTACATTTAAAAAGAAACTATGACAAGGTAAAACATCATATAATGTGTAGTTGCAGTGCTTTCAGTATAGCAAAGGCTTAATATAATTTACAAATCACTCCTTTTTTTTTATTAGCATTTTACATACTGTTGTAGTTCATTTTGAGAAACAACAGAATTTTTGGACATACACTTACTGTATACTATTGGATACTGGAGTGTCTGCTTTGGGAAATGTAAACATTCAACATGGCAGAGGACAGTACACACCGGCACTGCAAAATACTCAGAGTTGACCCCGGCTCGGACGGCTATTTTTACACAGAGAAAATAGGATGTATTTGACCAAAATTCTATTTTCCAGCAAGCTAACAGTATACTACAGCTGTGGGATGAATTTAAACAGCTATAGTTTTGCTGTTCATCCCTGCTTAGGAGCAGCAATAGATGCAGGTAATGGCACACACTCAATTGCACACTCTCCCTCTCTCTCTGTCTCTCTCTCTCTAACAAACAAACACACATCACACATTTTTGTGACAGTCCTTAGTTTTTCCTAATTTTTTATTTTCTTGTTAGTTGAACTGTTGTATAAAACAATATCACACGAGCAAGAGTGTTACGCCTTAGCCAAATACATTTAAACTTAGTTTTTCACAATTCCTGACATTTAATTGTTGAAAGATTCCTTATCTTAGGTCAGTTAGTAACATTAATTTATTTTAAGAATGTGAAATGTCAGAATAATAGTAGAGAATTATTATTTTTTATTTCATCACTTTCCACATGGGTCAGAAGTTTACATACACTTTGTTAGTATTTGGTAGCATTGACTTTAAATTTAACTTGGGTTAAATGTTTAGCCTAGGAACGGCAGCCTTCCACAAGCTTCTCAAAATAAGTTGCTGGAATTTTGCCCATTCCTCCTAGTTTAACAGAACTAGTTTAACCAGTCAGGTTTGTCGGCCTCCTTGCTCGCACATGGTTTTTCAGTTCTGCCAACAAATTTTCTATCAGATTGAGGTCAGGGCTTTGTGATAGCCACTCCAACCTTCAATTTGTTGTCCTTAAGCCATTTTGCCACAACTTAAGAGGGATGCTTGTGGTCATTGCCCTTTTGGAAGACCTATTTGTGACCAAGCTTTAACTTCCTGGCTGATATCTTGAAATGTTGCTTCAATATATTCACATAATTTTCCTTCCTCATTATGCCATCTCTTCCTTGCTGAGCAGCCTTTCAGTTTATGTTGATATAGGACTCATTTTACTGTGGAAATAGATACTTGTCTACCTGTTTCCTCCAGCATCTTCACAAGATCCTATGCTGTTGTTCTAAATAGATTTGCACTTTTAGCACCAAACTACGTTCATCTCTAGGCGACAGGATTCTCATCTGGCACCAACAATCATGCCACGGTCCAAATCAATGAGATCAAATTGTTTCCCCATTCTGATGGTTGATGTGAATATTAACTGAAGCTATTAAATTTTATCCACTGCACTGCTGCCACACGATTGGCTTATTATATAATTGCATGGATGATATTTGGTGCCAGACCGATAATCAGCACAAAGTTTTCCCAGTTCATAAGGAGCTGTGTGTGCTTTTCAGCTTACTCCCAAAGGATTATTGTGCTCAACTTAAGTCCGAAGAGGCAGTGTTTCAGTGTTTTAATGTTATTGTTTTCAATATTGTAAATATAATACAGTTGTGGATACTATTTTCATCTTTATGTTTTATTTAAATGGCATTCGTCGCAACTCACAAGTGGATGCTTCCCCAATCATCATACTCAAACCACAAGGATGTAACTCCAACGATTAAACCAGTTATATTCTGAAATCAGACTCTGGGATGGAAAGGTTTCTTTATTTAAACATTTTTAAATGGATCTTATGTCATACATGAAGATTATTGTAAGTAAGTACATGAAAGCAATGTGATCATTATCATCGCAAATCCTCTGTACAATCTTTACCTAGAATATAAATGTGGCAGGGCGGAGGGCGGGGCCGGGTCGTGATTATACACACCCAGACCCTTATCAGGCTAATCAAGCCTCCGAGAGGGATAAAGACCGCTGCCAGACAGGGAAAAAGACACAAACACACACGACGGGTATCTCTCTCTCCCGCACAATCCACCGCAGTCGGCCTTTATCCCTCTCGGAGGCTTGATTAGCCTGATAAGGGTGTGTATAATTACGACCCGGCCCCGCCGTCTGCCCTGTCACAGTAAGCTTTTTGTGACTTTTTTGTGACTGTATACCCCTGTCTTGTTCTAATCCTCTTTAATGTGTAAATGTACTTATACTCTGTGAAGTGTTCCCTGCTCACATACATCCTGTTTAAAATAATAAAACAATATGACACCGTTTTTCTTTACTTCATCATCCCTGAGAAATGATTGTAAGGTGAGGTACGTCTGTTTAGATTAAGTATTTGAGATGAATTGTACACAAAATAGTCCATAATAATTCTGCGCTGTGGGCACTGTCATTGAAACAGACTGCAGCGGATGTTTTAACACTACTAAGCCAAGCTTCTGCTCTGTGAATGCAGAAGTGTGATAAAGGCCTATTAAACCTCAATAGAACATGAATCTGAATAATTCCTTCTGTTTGGGAGAACATTTAACATGCTCTCAGCACCACAAAGTGGACATTTTACCTCAAAACAGCTGAAACATGTACTGTATAAGGAACCATTTAATATAATTTAGAAAAATTATGCAAAAGTCATGTAATTTTCATTAAATCAGGCTGATTTCAGCGAGTAGTTCAGTGTTGTGGCAGGAGGGACACAACATCTTGTTTCCTCCATCAGGGAATGGAGGTTACAAAAGTAACCAGGACATTCCCTATCTGTTACCCACTCAACGTTGTGTCAATGTAGTGACACTAAGGGTCCTTATACGAAATGCCACAACTAGCTGAACTGTGTTACGTGGACTGGCGGTGTGAGACAGTCCCCATGGTAGGTCCTACCCAGAGGGGATAGAGCTCTTCAAACTCAGCCACTAGTGGCAGAGGGGAGTCTGCCCAAGGAAGACGTGGGTTTACCAACGTGGAAACCGTCTCACAGAAGATACATCACACTGGGTTACATACAGGCAACCAGCACATGTGGAGCACCATTACAGGGCCTATTTAGCACACGTACTGGGCCAGCATTGAGTTTCTCAGCAAACAAGCTTGCCACAGGGCTAAGGAGGAAGGACATCCAGGGTCTACGACTTCGTGAACATGGCTAGGGCGTCTCTGCCTCCAGGAGAGGAAAGCCACTATACACAAGCAGTACACCTGGCCAGTTGTCCCGCAAACTTACCTGTTCGTATCTGACAACACATGGGAAGAAACCGGCTCAACCAGGACATTGTAGAACCTTGCAAAGGTGTTGGGTGTTCCCCAGTCTTCTGCTCTACCGATGTCTGCTAAAGAGGCGCCATTGGTCGGGGCCCAAGACAGGCCACCACACTCCTGGTGAAGTGACCTGAAGTCCCAAGGGGGGGCAATACGTCCTCGCGTGGTATGTCAAAACGATGGCGTCAACGACCCAGAGGGTGATTCTCGGTTTGGAGACAGCAATCCCATTCCGCTGTCCTCTGAAGCAGACAAAGAGCTGCTCAGGTCCCCTTCCATCTTGATGGATGTGAGTGCAGTCAGGAGGGCAGTCTTTAAAGAGACTGACTTCAGCTCAACTGACTCCAGGGGCTCAAACGGGGCTCCCCGCAGGACCACGGAGAGATCTCATGAGGGAATGAGGCGGGGTCTGGAAGGATTCAACCTCCCCGCAGCTCTAAGGAACCTGTTGATCAGGTCGTGCTTCCCGAGATACTTACCACCAACTGCATCACGGTGCGCCACTACAGCGTCCACCTACACCACTTAACGAACAGAAGACACTTCAAGGCATACATGTGCCGCCCATTGCACACGGTGCCCCAGCCATGCTTGGAGGCATCTGTCGTAACCACAACGCGCCTGGACACTTGCAATAAGGGGACCCCTGCCCGCAGAAATGCAAGGTACATTCAAGGGCTGAACAAATGGCGGCAGATCAGCATGATGAACACACAATGTGTGCCACGGCGCCATGCCCAACTCGGAACTCAAGTCTGAAGCCAGTGCTGAAGCGGCCTCATATGCTTCAAAGTGCGGCGTGAACACTGCCGAGGACCCCATATGCCCCAGGAGCCTCTGAAATTGCTTCAGTGGGACTGCTGTTCTCTGCCTGAATGACTTTAGGCAGTTCAGCACCCACTGCCATCATAGAGACAAACTGCAACCCGAGAAAAGAGATGCTCTCTACCGGGGAGTGCTTGCTCTTTTTCACAGTTGACCCGAAGCCCCAACTGGCTGAAGTGCCTGGGCACCAGGCCCCTGTGCACACACAAAAAGTCTTGTGAGTGAGCTAGAATAAGCCAGCCATCGAGATAGTTGAGGATGCGGGTGCCCACTTCCCTTAGCGGGCAAGGGCTGCCTCTGTGACTTCCATGAAGATGTGAGGGGACAGGGACAGACCAAAGAGGATGACCTTGTACAGGTACACCTGGCCCTTGAAGGTGAACTGCAGAGAGGGCCTGTGACGAGGTAAAATCAAGTTGTCAAAGTATGTTTCCTTCAGGTCTACTGGCGCGAACCAATCTTGATGCCGGACGATGCGGGAGCTTGATCCGTGCTGGGGCAGGATGTGTGTCATACATCGCAGCTTTTGCATCAATCCCAGGTCAGAACTACCCTCATTCAAATCTCTTAGTGCCTTGGCTTGGTGCACCTGCAGGAGAGCCATCGCGTTCAGGGCAGAGACGGCACTGTATGCCGGTAGTGATGACGGCATGGCTTGGGTGCGATAGGCCAACATAATGGTGTCCACTACCCAGTGCGAAAGCCTCTGTTTGGAGACAGCGTTCCCTTTCCACTGTCCACCAAAGCAGACAAAAAGCTGCTCAGAACATCTAAAGCTCTGCGTGCAGTCCAAGTAGATATGCAAAGCATGTACCGGACACAGCAACGAAGGGGCTGGGCCTGCCTCCTCCTGGGGCAGCGCTTGCAGGTTCACTTCCTGGTCCCTGAAGGGAGTGGTGGGAACCTTGGGCACATAGCCCGGTTGCGGTCTTAGGATCACGTGAGTGTCTGCTGTACCGAACTCCAGGCAGGTGTCGCTGACAGAGAACGCTTGCAGGTACCCGACCCTTTTGATGGAAGTGAGTGCGATCAGGAGGGCCGTCTTTAAGGAGAGGGCCCTGAGTCTGACTGAATCTAGCGACTTGAAGGGGGGTCTCTGAAGGCCGAGAGGACCACTGAGAGATCCCAGGAGGGGAACAGGCTCGGCCGGGAGGGTTTCAACCTCCGGGCGCCTCTTAGGAACCTGATAAATAAGTTGTGCTTACCCAAAGACTTGTCGTCTACTGTGTAGTGGTGGGCCACGATAGCAGCTACATACACCTTTAAGGTGGAGGGGGACAGACCCCTCTGTGGGTCTTCAGCCCGAGAAGAACACCAATTTGCGAACAAGCGCCACTTCAGGGTGTAAAGTTGCCTGGTAGAAGGGGCTCTGGCTTGGTTGATCTTGTCTACGACAGCAGGTGATAGATCAGCTAGATCTTCTGCATCCCGTCCAGGGGCCAGACATGGAGGTTCCAGAGGTCTGGGTGCAGATGCCAGAGTGTGCCCCGTCCCTGAGAAAGAAGGTCCTTCCTCAGGGGGATTTGCCAGGGAGGGGCTGTCACGAGGAGTACGAGATCCGAGAACCAAGTCCGAGTTGGCCAATAGGGAGCCACTAGAATGACTTGTTCTCTGTCCTCCCTGACCTTACACAGCCCCTGTGCAAGCAGGCACACAGGGGAAAATGCGTACTTGCACAACCCAGCGGGCCAGCTGTGTGCCAGTGCGTCTGTCCCAAGGGGAGCCTCCGTTCGGGCGTACCAGATCAGGCAGTGAGGTTTCTCGGGAGGCAAACAGATCTACCTGGGCCTTGCTGAACCGTTCCCAAATCAGCTGGACCGACTGGGGGTGAAGCCTCCACTCTCAACTGGGCAACTCGGTGGTCATCCAGCCGCGTAGGCTGTGGGGAGGACGGAGGGTTCCAGTCTAGCCCCAGTCGAGTCATCCATGTCAGACACCGGACCACTCTCCGATACAGCGGCGAGCTCATCTGGCTCGGGGGGCTCAAGAGGATAGGCAGGCTGGACGTGAGGCGAGCCGCTGTTACCTCGAGCCCAGACGGAAGTTAATGAGCGTACCCGGCGAAACTGCATCAGCCATCCCCAAATCCCTTCCATCGCCAGCTGGGTCGTCCTCAATCCCGTGGGAAGGAGCAACACAGGGGGCGGCTGGAGTGGCGTTCCTTCTTAGGAAGGAAAGCCACGACCGTAACGTTGCCATGGTCATGTTCTCATAATGAGAAACTGGGCAACTCGGTGGTCATCCAGCCGCGTAGGCTGTGGGGAGGACGGAGGGTTCCAGTCTAGCCCCACGCTAACGCGGCCCGGGCAAGCATGTCGGACATCTGGCCATCAGCCTCAGACTGGGCGTGCTGGCCCGAAGGCGGCAGCCCAGTCGAGTCATCCGTGTCAGACACCAGACCACTCTCGTAATGAGAACATGAGCCATCCACAAACGCTGCCCAGACACACGAGACAGCCCCTATGGGGTCAAGAGTGGAGAGCACTCTACCGCATCCAGGAACTACACAGGGGTGGAAGGGCATCTTTATAAAGATGAGTCCTGAAAAGGACGTTCAACGCCAGCTGTGTATACGCACTTTTAGAGAAGTAACTCTTTTAACTGCGCTGTCGAAGTGCCCAGGGGCAAAGCTGCACTGCCATGCAGAGAAGGAGAAAGCCGCTGATATGCACCGTAGATCCAATAGCAATCGCTCCGAGATGGGACAGTGTGTGACTCGCAGATCACTGCATACACAACCGGTCAGCTCCGAAGAAATTTTCTGAATGAAACAGATGCATTTCCCTCCCTTTATACCCGTATGTCTAGAAATTCTGTCTGCAAATTTCTCATTGGCCTTTTCTCATAGATCAGAGATGCAAAAGGCTGTCAAGAGAGACCCCTAGTGTTGCTTCTTCAACACAAAGTCGAAGTGAGGGACAAATGGCGAAACAAAGACTGTGGCAAACAAAGTGAGAAGATTCAAAACAGAATGCATGACATCAATGATGTCAAAGGAAAAAAACTAAAAACGAAAATCACAATCAGAAAAGGACTTGTACCTTTAGCAAAGAGAAACAGACGTAGATTTTCTTCATATCAGGCCCCAGGTCTAATGTTACCTCAGGGTCAGGGTCTTCCAGAAACACCCTTATCTGCTCTTCTAGCCTAAAACACAAAAACACAAACTCAAAATATTAGAATAATCTTCATGCCTCACTAGTTAAAGAATACAAACAAATATTTTAAGGGTGGAATTATCTCTTAAAGAAACAGTTCAACCAAAAGTGAAAGCGTTGTCATTCCAACCATGTGGGTTGATTCTGAGCGCTATTCTGTATAGCGGAGGATGCAGCAGACTACAATGATCTGACACACTCTGGCAAGACTGGACATATGTATGTACATCATATACAGTACTGTGCAGCATTTTTAAGCACTTGTGAAAAAAACAAACAACACTCAAACTCTCTCACAAATTAGACCTACACCTGAGAAAACAAAAGACATCACTGTGCGAAAAACCCAGCTTAATAAACATTGTCCACCTGACATCCCGCCACCAACATTCTGCCCCACAAATTCCAGCTGTTCTCTCTCTCTCACCCTTGTCTCCCCCACAAGGCACACACACAGACACACAAAATGTATATGTGAAAATGTAACAAAAAAAAAACATGAAAACAAATCATTTAACTAGGCATGTTTGATGTAATGTAAGAGTTCTCTGTGCAACTGGTAAAATGTTCTTTTTCCCAGGTTTGTAAAACTTAATGACACAAAGTTATAAGGTCTTTGCCAAATACTGAATAATTCTGGAGGTCTATCCCCCTCATTGCCTGTATGTTAATAAGGTTAAACCCCAGGAAGGCAAGAACCCATTCACCCCCAAATTCTCATTGTTCAAAGGATAATACCATTTGGTACAATATTTGTCTGGATATTAAAGGAAAGCTGGCCCAGAGCTCTGGGTTGTCTGTAGTCAGATGATCACACACCTTAATGTGTGTAACTTTAATAATAGGATAATAGGAATCTGCATTCAGATCTCCCATGCTTTGCAATTACATGTAGTTTTCTCAACTACCAGGTATGTTCTTTGACTTGTTTCTTATTTTTAGAAATGTTTGTTTATTCTGATCATTTGTGAAATTGGCTTTGATTTAAATATCTGTAACTTATGTTTTAAATCCTACCTGGCAAATAAATTGTTATTATTTGATTAATTCTGTATTCCTTCGAAATCGTTTCATTACTGGAGCTTTAATATAGGAGGAAGCCAATTAAATAATTTCAGTTTGAATTTCATTAGAACAGAACTATACTGGAGCTTTAATATAAGAGAAACCACCCTGGATATAACTAGGAGTGGTGGTGTAGTGGGCTAAAGCACATAACTGTTAATCTGAAGGTCACTGGTTTGATCCCCACGACCACCACCATTGTGTCCTTAACTCCAGGTTGCTCCGGGGGGATTGTCCCTGTAATAAATGCACTGTAAGTCACTTTGGATAAAAGCGTCTGCTAAATGCATAAATGTAAATGTAAACCAGGTAGGACAGCCACCAAGGAGACACGCAGAGGAGAAAGTCATTAAACGACCCTGTTTGTATAACAGATCAAAAGGACAATAAATAGAAGAGGATTTAGAGTAATCATTAACCTAAAAAAGTTATATTAAAAGAATGATCAGAAAATAATTAGTGCTTTAATCAAAATTAGAGGTATTTAAATTGGAGTCAGATTAATATAAAATTGGAGTCAGATCAAATTAATAATTGTAGCGTCTGGAGGAATCAATGAAGGATAATCATTAACTCAGCAGATTCATGAATATAAAGAACTCCCTGTAAGACCACCGAAATAGCACCAGCTAGCCTGTGATAGTACAATGAACTATTGACAGAGAGACACTCGAACTATTGACAGAGGATCCTCGTGGTGCTTTCTAAAACCCCCGCACATGTGACACCCTGTGCTTCACCACGTGAGAAAAGGGCACGTGAAAAGTTGGCAACAGAGAATGTGTGTGTCTTTCAGTTAAAACCTAGAAATGTTTATTCTTAAGAAAATACGTTTAATATGTTGTGTATTTCTGATGTTAGATCAAAACTAGTTGAAACTTATTTTGTTGTAGAGTTTAAACTCTGAGGCCGTATATTTAATAGCCTGAGAGAGTATATCCACTTTTTAGTGTACTAAATACACATTTCTTGGTATCAAATTAAACCTTACGACTTGTCCGAGCTGAATATAAAAATAAGATTACCTTAGAATTGTATTCTGCTATGTTTTACCATCTTTTGGGTTATTCAAGCCAAAGCCGGACCCGGTCATGCAAATGAGCCTTGACGGGACAAAGGGACATCTCATGCCCAAAATAAGGGAGAATTTTACGACCTCCAAAGGAATGTGCAGAGATTGCTGACTCTCACTTAATTCTTACTGTGAAGGAGAAATTAATTCTTTTAATCCTATATATTCTATATATATATCCATGTGATAAATGTATTGACATGTATCTAATGTTCCATCTCATGATATCCCTTTTCTGTTGTTTGGTCTATGTTTTCTTGCAAACTCTAATGGGTTAATGTTTCAGACTTTGCATACTATGGTTAACTGAAATCATATGTGTGGCACATTTGGTCTCTATAACTTGGTATTTTGAAGATCGAAATGACTGTGTACATGATATGTCGATAACAACAACATATTAGTATTACAAGAATATCTCCTAGTTTCTTCATTGGCTACCACCCCTCCAGGGTGCACACCCTTAGAACAAAGAGCAATAAACCAAATTCCGCCTGGAACTTCCACCCTTCTTATTGGTCGAGCCAATGAGAGGTGGGACACGTTTTCTAAGGTTATAAATTGCATCCACTCTTACTCTTCGTTCTCTTACTCTTATCTTTTTTTGCTGCCCCCACTTCATCTCACCTATTCCCCTGGGACGCTCCCGGATCTCTTCAAGCTTTCTTACATCTCTTTTTACTTCCCTACTTCACTTCTTCTGGATCTCGTCAAGCAATATTACCCTCTCTCACGTCTTCCCCCGATCTTCTGCAACCCTCCGGAACGCTCGTCAACTATTCAACAGTCACCCTCTAAGACGCCTCGAGTTTCCAGCAAGCAAACCATGCTCTGGAAACACCGAACCGAAATCCTCCGTCTCAAGAACACCACGAGGACACGATACACACGCAGCCTTGCTCAGCCACGCAAAAGGTCCTTTTGTGCAAGTATTATTCCATTGAAATTCAAATGCATCACAGTGTGTAATTTCCTTGCTGGCTTCAAAGGGTTAATTGTTGTAATAAGTTTGCCATGCCTCTAATAATTCTTTACTTTCCCTTACTGTGTTTATTTTGCTTATTTTATGTTTATTTTATGTTACATGTATGTCTGTCAAGTGTAGTGATATATCATAGTGCCTTATATTAAAATCAATTATACGCTGGATTGTCTGTGTTTGTTGGTCATAAAGCAAAGCCTCTTTAATGTGCGATTTTAAGGTACAAGCTGGTATTATCAAAGTAAGTTAACGTGCTTTTGATGAATAAGCTTATAACTAAGAATAACCCTTCTGGAGAATTGATCAAGTGTATCGAATAAAGTGGTTCGGCGGACGAACTGACTGGTTGCGGTAGCCTACGGGTCAATTCCATTAAGGTGTTATTAAAATTAATATAGCCTGTCTGCATATGATGTATATCGATAATTAATTATAATTCGTTGTGTTTAATTATATATATATATTTGAAGCAGACTCTTGGACTATATAAGCCCTTTTTGGGGCGTTTTATACGTATTGGTATCTGGGTCACACCGTATGATTAATCATGGATTACGATCATTGGAATTAATTGTACATTCCCCAAACCTGACCTGCATACCCTACATATAATGGTGGAGAATGCGGGCACATTTTAAGCTTTGTTTTGTGAACGAAAGCATTGTCAATTTTGTGTATTTTTGGTTGTTAATTCTGTACGCGAGCGCACCGAACTGAAAGGCACAAAAAGCCATCCCAGTTCAGCACGATTAACGAGTTGCTAAATAATGTTTAAACATTTGTTGCCACTGTCGAGTGATAAAGTAAACTGCAGTTCATAATATTGAAATTGCTTCTGTAAAGACGCGCTATATTTTAATATTACAAAATCCCCTGTTCAGAACGATGTTCTTCTGTCGGGGCGATAAAAAGATTGAGTGAAGCGATGCTCCTTTTCTCATCTTAGTAAGGCCTGAGATTATAAACGTTATAAAATTAACTCCTGTTTACATTGACGTAGCTAATCAATCGGAAACCTAATACATATTGAATAAGTGCTATATTTCTGATGTATATGGGAGCCGAACAACAGACGTACAATTCCTGTTGTCCACATTTACTCGTAGTGCAGGAAAAGAATCTGCCACGCCGTTTATGTGAAGCATAGCACCAAAAAGAAAGAAAAAAAAACAGTCCCGCCGAGGTTTCAATTGAATAATTGTGATTTTGCAGAAAATCCAAGCATGAGAACTCTCTCTCGGATTTGAAATCACACAGAATGTTATTCCGCAGACAAACACTAGAGGGCAGCCTGTAAGTGCTTGATTAGTTCTCAAGTTATTCCCACCCCATGACGTCATCTTGCGCGTGCGCAAGTACGCCATCGTGTGGACATTAGCAGACAGGTCATATATATTTATTTAATTTAGTTCTCAAGTTACTCCCACACCATGACGTCATCTTGCGTGTGCGCAAGAACGCCATCGTGTGGACGTTAGCATGTAACACTCCACAATAATAAAGTTGAGTATCACAAAATATAATGGGAACAATAGTCCCGTTTCTATAGGCTATGGAGTAGAAAAAAAAATGTTACTCAACACTGACGATTAAACAATCAACCAAGTGTATTTACAAACCCAAAATAATATTTACAATAATAGAATACAAGGTGCAAGTGAGTGTAAACGTGGAGTTCAGAGTGCACAGAGTTATTGACAGTGTTTAGATCAGCCTCACCGGGAATTTTGATAGTCCGTGAGCACGATCAAGTGATGATGACTGGTGTATGTCCTCAGATAAAAAATAATCCAGGCTGCGAGCCAAACGAATATACTCCCAAAGAGGAACGGCGACCTCGCGCTTCCAGGTCAGTCAGCAATAGTAATCCAATTTGTGAATGAGCGGTTTTGTGAATGAGCGTTTTTGTGAATGAGCCTCCTGAAAACCGGCATACCGGTTCCTTAAATAGAAAATGACAGTATCTTCCTGTTTACGTGGCAGGACATCACGTGACGCGAAACCACGAGAAGTTCTCGCGTGAACAGAAATCGGGATCAATACACCACAGATGAGGAAATACAGAATACAGGGGAAAAGCAATACAACTTATAGGTGTCTAACCTAATGACTAACATAATTAGTTTTATGTCATAAACCTTATATATATATAACATCCCCTTATGTGGCCACGCTACATAGATCCCCCCCCCCAGCCATCGGCATAGGAGGAGATCGTCCGTACCAGCGTTTTAGGTTAACCACATTTAAGATTTCTGTTTTACATGGGTCTCCCCAACGAACAGTGTAATTTATTGGCCCCATTTTTTTTATTACTTCAGCTGGGCCCTCCCACTTGGGCGCTAGCTTAGCAGAGTATTTATTCGAGGAAGACGAGAGAGGGTGAGTTTTAACCCAGACTAGATCACCCAGCTGAAACTGCGCATCTTTCCGTCGGGCATTATATTATCTAGCTTGTCTAGATTGTTGCACCCCTACTCGGTGCTTTACCTCCTCTGCCATGATCTTCTGTCTTTCAATTATATTATATGATGTTTGGTCAGGAGTGGGGTTTTTGAGGATCAACCTCTCTAGTGGACCGTGAAGCTATCTGCCCAGCATTAATTCAGCCGGAGTTCTCCCTGTTGTTTCTTGGTGTGCCGTGTTGATAGCAAACCTCAGCTCAGGTAACCACTGGTCCCATGTTTGATGGTATTGTCCCACATATGACGCAATCATAGTTTTTACTGTCCTGTTTATTCTTTCTGTGAGGTGTGTTTGAGGATGATCACTGGTAGTGAGTTTTTGTATGCTTCCCCAGGACCTGCATAGCTCTGACAGTACGTTAGAAGTGAATTGTGCTCCCCGGTCAGAAATGATGTATTTTGGGACCCCCCATCGGGTGAAGATTTCTTCCCTGAGAATTTTGACGATCTTCTGTGTTTTACTATCTCTAAGGGGAACATCTCTACCCATTTGGTGTAATAGTCAACTATGACCAGAAGTGTTCTGTTTTTTACTGATAGGAAAAGGTCCCATAAAATCCATCCCCAAGGTGTGACCTGGTTCTGTCACTTGCGTCTGTTGTAAGAATCCGCTGGGTTTTGTATTGTCATGTTTATATTTTTGACAGGTATCGCATCCCTTGACGTACTGCCAGACATCCTTACGGACAGTTGGCCACCACGCCACCTCCAAGAGCCTCAGTAAGGTTTTCAGCCGTCCCAGATGTCCTCCCAGCGGGTTATCGTGTACGTAATGCAAGAAACCAGGAATTAATGCCTGAGGAACAACCAGTTGGAATTTATTTCCAATGTTCTTGACAGCAACCCGGCGATATAACACCCCCTGGTGGACCTCAAAGGTAATTTGGTTATCCTGAACCTTTCTGTTTTTTTGGGCCAGTTGGAGGAGAGACACCGTATTGTCATGACTTTGTGCTTGTGAGATTTCCTCTAACGTGTGGGGTATGTCAGAGGCACATTTTGATTTTATTATGGCTAGACAGGGCACACTTTCACTTTCAGGAGCTTCACAGACTCGTGACAAGGCATCTGGTCCCAGGTTCAGACATCCTCTTCTGTGATGTACTTGGAAGATGAATTGCTGCAGCCTAACTGTCCACCGGGTCAGCCGAGAGGAGGTTTTAGGGCAATTGAAGGCCCAAGTTAAGGCAGCATGATCGCTGTAAATGTCGAACTGTCTTCCTTCAAGGTAATGTCTCCATTTTTCCACTGCCCAGACTACATCTAGACACTCTTTTTCAGCCGTCGAATAATTCACTTCAGGTCCACGCAATGTTCGTGATGCGTAAGCTATTACTCGTTCCCCCTCAGGAGTTTGCTGGGTAATAATGGCTCCTAAGCCCACATCACTGGCATCTGTATGAACCTGGAAAGGTTGATTGAGGTCAGGTTGCATCAATACTGGGGGGTCTTGTAATATTTGTTTGATAGTCTCCAGGCTGGTTTGGCACTCAGGAGTCCAATCCCACTTAACTCCTTTCTTTTTCAGGTTGTTTAATGGAGCTGTGATATCGGCAAAATGGGGAATGAACTTGTGGTACCACCCGGCTAATCCCAAGAAGCGTTGGAGGGCTTTAATGTCTTTGGGAGGAGGATATTCAGCTACCGCTCTGGTCTTTTCAGGCTCGACCTCCACTCCTTTTTCTGAGACTATATGTCCAAGAAACTTCAGCTGCTTCTTAAAGAAGTGACACTTCTTCATGTTCAGAGTAAGCAAAGCTTGGTTTAGTCTTTGCAGAATGGTGTTCAGATGTTGTACATGTTCTGGTAAAGACCTTGAATAGATTATGATGTCATCAATGTAAACGAAACAAAACTTCCCTCTCAACTCTGCTAGGACCTTCTCCATCAGCCTCTGGAAGGTGGCAGCGGCATTCCGTAATCCATATGGCATGGAGCGGAACTGGAATAGACCTTGAGAGGTGATGAAGGCTGTTTTCTCTTTACTACTTTCCTCCATTTCTACCTGCCAGTACCCTGACTGCAAATCTAATGTGCTGAACCAGGAGGTGCCTTCCATGGATTCTAAGATGTCATGAATGATTGGCATTGGATAGGCGTCAGGTACGGTCTTACTATTAAGCCTCCTATAATCCACACAGAACCTGTAGGAACCATCAGGTTTGGGGACGAGGACTACAGGTGATGACCAAGGAGAGAAAGAAGGCTTGATGATATAGTCTCGTAGCATTTGTTCTACTTGCTCATCGATAATCTTCTTTTTGAACGGTGAGACTCTATAAGCTCTGGATCTCATGGGCATTTCGTCAGACAGTATAATTTTGTGCTGTTCCACAGATGTTTTTCCCAGGACTTGAGAGGTGGTACGAGGCCAATTATCCATCAGCTTTTTCAATTCTTCCTGATTGTCGGAGTCCCATCTGGGAATAACTTGTGTGTGTAAGTAAGGAATGGATGAAGTTGGAGGTAAGGCATATAGACTCACCGCAGCGGTCATGCCTAGGTTTTCTCCCATCAGATGTGAAGACAATACAGGATTAAGATGGGCAGTTAGAAATGGATAATAAATATATCCTTTGCCCATTTTCAGTCCATATCTCAATTGTCCCACATCCACTATGGCTTCAGTGGCTCTCAGGAAGTCCAGACCAGCTATAAGGGGAAAGGCCAGGTGAGCATCCTTCATAACATAGGTGTCCAACCTGCATATCTTGTCATGCCACTCATAACAGACTGTCTTCCTGTTGATCGCCTGGTGCATTTTTCCATCAACCATAATGAACCGCTGAAGAGGGACTGGAGGGTCAGGTTTCGTTTCCCCTCCTAACTGTCTCCACAGGCTTTCCTGAATAAGGGTGTATGTGCTCCCTGTATCCAGCACCACCTTCACCTCTTGTCCTTTTATCATTATCGGCACTACTAGAAGGGATGTCATAGGGTGGGGTTGTGCAATGGATACTCCTGCTAGATTTTTAACCGTATGGCGTTCAGGTGGTCTTTTAGTTGTAGTCTCTTTGCTGTTCAATTTGCCCACTTTCTGCCAGTAATCTTTTGCTCCCATCCAGTCCTTCTCCACCATAGATCCCACCTTCACCAGCTGTTCCACTGTTTTCACCGTCCCTCTCAGACAGCCCGCAACCCTTGGGTTGATGTTATTAAGAATTCGGCTCACCATCTCCTCTTCGGTGATAGCTGGCTTCCATTTGAGGCAGAGGGCTCGGTAATCATAGGCGAAATCTCTCAAACGCTAACTGGGTTGCTGCACCAGTGATCTTAACTTGTCCTCCACTTCCGTGAGGTAATCCTCTGGGAGAAATGCAGACATAAAAGCATTTTTGAAAGACTGCCAATCATTGATCTTGTTTTTTTCAGCCTTCCACCAACTCTGAGCGGGTCCTTTGAGCACTGTACTCAGGGTGCCAACGAGCTCCACACTAGGCAGGGGTCTAATGGCCAGATAATTTTCTACCTGTTCGATGAAATGTAGTACGTCTGATGTCTCACCGGATTCACCGAAGGAAGGAAATTCCAGACGGATAGGGGGTTTCCCACAGAAAGATGACATACTGGGCATACATGAAGGGTGAGCCATGTTCGATATTTGTGCTCCAGCCGTAACATCATAGGTAGCATTGCCTCTGTTAACAGGGGGGACTTTAAGTCTTGTAGCTGGTACGGGAGTATTTAAGACATTAGCAGTAGATAGGGAAGAGGCAGGGTACAAAGGCTGTATTTGAGAACGAGATGGGGTACTGGTGAATCTTAACCTTTTCATTTGATTTTCCCATCTTGCATCTCTCCGTAGGAAACAGTCAACCACCGCTCTCTCCAACTTTTCTACAGACCTCTGGAAATCATCTTCTAACTCTGCTAAGCCAGCGTCCACTGACTCCCGGAAACTAGTTTCCCTATTAAGGGAACTATCCACAGACTGTTTTAATTCCTGTTCATTATGTTGTATTTTTGCATTAAGAGCCAATAAATCCACCTTCAGTTTATCAATCTCCATTTGCATTGTTTGTACAACATTTATAGTCACAATCTCTCTTTCAACATCATCACCATCAGCATCTTCATCAGAATTATACAATGAACTTAGCATAGATGCTATTTCATCTGTCGGGTTACGTCTGGTAACAAACGGGCCCGCAGTGAAATCAGCAGCCTGAGTTTCATCATAGTTATACCTTAACTCATTTACATCAGTCTCAATTTCATCAGTATTTAGATTAATTCTTCCACCATTTGCCTGTGTCATTTCCTCCATATTTATGTACACAAAAAAACACTATCACTAAAAAGAAACAGCACGTAGTCCCCGTACGGGCCACCACTACGTAACACTCCACAATAATAAAGTTGAGTATCACAAAATATAATGGGAACAATAGTCCCGTTTCTATAGGCTATGGAGTAGAAAAAAAAATGTTACTCAACACTGACGATTAAACAATCAACCAAGTGTATTTCCAAACCCAAAATAATATTTACAATAATAGAATACAAGGTGCAAGTGAGTGTAAACGTGAAGTTCAGAGTGCACAGAGTTATTGACAGTGTTTAGATCAGCCTCACCGGGAATTTTGATAGTCCGTGAGCACGATCAAGTGATGATGACTGGCGTATGTCCTCAGATAAAAAATAATCCAGGCTGCGAGCCAAACGAATATACTCCCAAAGAGGAACGGCGACCTCGCGCTTCCAGGTCAGTCAGCAATAGTAATCCAATTTGTGAATGAGCGGTTTTGTGAATGAGCGTTTTTGTGAATGAGCCTCCTGAAAACCGGCATACCGGTACCTTAAACAGAAAATGACAGTATCTTCCTGTTTACGTGGCAGGACATCACGTGACGCGAAACCAGGAGAAGTTCTCGCGTGAACAGAAATCGGGATCAATACACCACAGATGAGGAAATACAGAATACAGGAGAAAAGCAATACAACTTATAGGCCATAATGACTAACATAATTAGTTTTATGTCATAAACCTTATATATATAACATCTCCTTATGTGGCCACGCTACAAGCAGACAGGTCATATATATTTATTTAATTTAGTTCTCAAATTACTCCCACCCCATGACGTCATTGTGCGCGAGCACAAGTACGCCATCGTGTGGACATTCATTGTAGGTCATTCTTTTCTCAAATTCCTTCTCCCTGTGAATATGGTTTGACTGTCAATACATATTTGCATTTACAAGCTTTGCTTGTGCTAATATTATTGGATGTTAAACAATTCTTCTACCTCCGACTGTTACACTTAATTGGGTTCAAACAAGATTTGAATTTAAATTTAAAGTTAAGTCTCACTCCAGTGACTAGTGCCCACTTAGAGGAAACGGCGCCCCCTTTTGGTGGCCTCCCCTGCTAAGTCGGTTTATCACTTCCTTCCTCCTTGCGTTCTGTTTTAAAGTGGTTAATTTCCAGTTGGTTTATTTCAGATGCTATCACTGATATCTTACAGCAATCGTGATTATCATCAGATATAATCCTGATCTCTAACCTTTCGTACACTTATTCAAATTTGGTTTGAAACAAACACATTTCGAATGTAAATTTGAATTAAGTTTCTCATTTCAATTATTATCAATTAATGTGATTAATTATTATTAATATTATTTTTATTAATTTTTTTATTTTTATTTATTTATTTTCCTTTTTTTTGCTCTCCCTCTTTGATACTTTATTACGACTGTATCCTTACTATCTTAGATGCTACTTGACATCTCTTTGCACGCTTATTTAAATTGAGTTTAACAAGTTTAAATTTAATTTAAATTAAGTGTCTGTTCATCCTGCCTTGTTTACTTCTGTCTTTTCTTGTGGTTAGATTGTTTTGATAATTAACATCATTATCAAACTCCTTTACTTATCCTTATTTGGTAAAGCTTTCGCCTGTTATTTCTACACACATAATTACTCAATTTGGTTTAAACAAGAAAGCCTTAATTCACTTTAAGACTTTCACTTGCTAAATTCTGTTCTGTATTTGTATGTAGAATTCCCTAGTGTGCTGTGGTGATTCGACAGTCATCTCTGGTTGGTTCCCAGCAAGCTGGTTTATCCGACCGGCGTTACCGACGCTGGCCGTATGTGAATCTTGGACTTTTCTGTCTCTTTTCATTGGTGCGGCACGCAACGACATCAGCAATTTGGCACTCCAAAGGAAAGTCAACCCCGTCAGTCGACACACACGGCAAGTTTGGAATAATTACCTAAACCAGGGCCTGAACAGGGGCCACTCTTACGAGGGTTCTAGGGTAAATCCAAATCTTGTTGTGCCGTCTGACAGTTGACACCCTGGTGTTGCCGGTTGTGTTTAAAGTTAAGTTGTTTGAGAGGGCGCACCGTGATAGTAACAGAGGGCCCGGGTACACTGCGGTCCAGCGTTCGGGACCGTTGGAAAGATTGACCACGCGCTGGGCCCCAGCAGAGTGACATCGATTCACCCCAGGCAAACTAAAAGAAGGTAAAATCCATCCACCAGTATAGGCCACATAATAGTAGACATTCCCCCGGTCATTTAAGCATTTGGCCCATTTCTTTTCTTTCTCTCCCCTAAGCCACACCATCTTCCTAGGGTTTATACCTCGATAGCGCCCCACCCTGTTGGTCCTATCATAAACCCTAGCAGTGGTGGTAGACTTAGGCCCTTTTTCTCCTGCCTATCTATTCCTAACATTAATTGTGTTCTACTTTATTCTGCTGTTCTGTTCTGTCGTAGTGTGTACTTCTAGTTCACATTAAGACAGAGCCTACAAGAGCCATCAAGGAAAACTGAATAAAGAGACAAACAGGCAGCCCGCATCATCAGATGACCCTTGTGGGACCTACAGTCCCTAGGTCGAGAGCAACTGGACGCCGAATTGGACAGCCTGATGCCCACGATCCAACACAGAGCTACAACCACAAAGAATGTACCAAGATCATCGGAAGTCTTGCCCACAATCTCGTCGCCCAGGCACGGATAAATGAGAAAAGCAACCTCGACCTGGAGCAGGAGGCCGCAGCGCTAAAACTCCAAGCTGAGGAGGCCCGTAGGAACCAAGCCAAAACTCAGAGTCGCCTAGATCAGCTACGCCTCGAGACCGAGGAACAGCGAAAGGAAGAGGATGAAACGGACCCAGAACAGAAAAAGGAAGTAGAAAGACTTCAAAATGCTCTGGAAAACCTTCGCCGAGACACAGACCAAAGAGAACAGTCGGAGAGAAAAGCCAGAGAGGAACTCGACGAAAAGCTGCAACAAGGCGAGTCTCTCCTTGCAAGAGCAGAGACTGCACTAAAAGACAGAGATGCTAAAGCCAGAGCCTGTGAAAAGCACCTGAACATGGTCCGAGCTGAAATCCATGAACTTATTCAGTACAGAGACCATCTCCAATATGAACTTGACACTGTTCACAGAGAACTGAAACATTCTTATAGACTGCAAAGTGAACAGAAAAGGGAAACGCAAACCACAGAGTTTCCCCTGACCAGTGGGCCCAAGCTTTTCAGCCAAGAGCTCAGAGCTGAAAAGGGGGGTGAAAGCCCACCGTTCAACATGTCACCAGCCAGCTTCCAAGAACCCCCGTCAGCAACAAAAGGGTGGGAGCCCGCCCACAAATGCCTGGTCACTAACCACGGCATGGCTCCCAAAGAACGTGACAAGCTGGCCAGAAACATCCCTACTTTCACCCCAAATCCTGCAGGAGGCCACGACGTGCACGCCTACCTGCAAGACATACTTTCACTTGCACACTGTTCCCAACGTGACCATGCGGGACAGAGTGTACCTGCTAAGAATTACGTCTGGTCGCGATGTGCGCAGCTTCCTGGATCGACAACCAGAGACTGTCAAATCAGACTATCTACAGCTACGGCAGGCCTTCATCAGAGAATTCTCTGACCCAGAGTCAGAACAAGGACTCATCGCCGCTATGGACCTCAAACAGGCCAACTGGAAACTCCACAGGCCTACTACAACCGCATCCGACGAGCCTACTTCGGAGCACAGAACGAACTTGGTATGGAAGAAGATTTCAACTTCAAAACTCTTTTTCTCCGAAACCTGCATCCCATGGTGAGCCATCACTTAGGGGTCCTGGCCTGCCCTCGTAGCATGACTACCCAACAGCTGCGAGACTTAGCCCATAAAGCTTTCACCAAGCAGAAGATTGCTTCTGAAAATTCTGTGAAAAATCCCACCATTTGCCCTGTCACTGATCAGCGCTCAGAGCTGGCACTAGAGGGCACCCACCAGCACCACAGTAACAGACCTTTTTACCACGAGTCAAGACCGTTCCATGACAGAAGAGGGCAGCACAACCGTGATGGTGCTCGTCCTAAGCACCAGAGCCGGCACTTTGAAAGATTCTAAGACAGCCCACGGCCATCCCACAACCAAAAGGGTGGAGCCGTGGGAAGCCAACCAACGGCCCAGACAGAACCGAACCCCGTCGACTAGAACGTCCAGCCCAGACAGCCCGCAGCAGAAACCCTTCCGGCATGCTCCAGCCAAGTCCAAGTCCGCGCCTACCCCACAGAAAAACAGTGAGGCCACGGCGGAGAGATCGGATCCTGAAGTTTCTGAAAGAGCTTCTTCATAGAACACCTCACAAGAAAGTCAAAGAGGACAGGTCAGACTCCTCATGACTAAGTGTAAGGCCTGAAACCAACACCCTTCCTGACTGCCCTCCTACTGAACCAAGCACCCAGAACACCGCTCTTCAGACACAGACTACCGAACCAGCTATCACATCACCAAGTGACAGCGACACCCACTCACTGCAGTTGACAACCACACATCCTGCAGCGGACAACCCAATCCGTCACACCAGTGACCAAGCCCCTAAGATACCAGAAAGTGCTGTTTTGGTCGTGTGTCTCTGCACTGAGTCACCCGAGACCGACCCTAACTGCTTATCGATCACCACACAAGCCCCAACACCAAAACTCTTGGGGAATCTGATCGAAAAGGGGGTAGCACGAAAACTCTATCTCGCCATCACTGTGGAACATGAGGTGAGGCTCGAAGCCCTGGTAGACACCGGAGCAGACCTCACCTTGGTGTCAGCCGAACTCTTTGAAAGACTCAAATTTGAAGCTAAGAGACAAAATCGAACTCTAAAATCTCAGAATTGCGTGCTAAATGTCCAGTCATACAGCCAAAATGACGTCCGGCTTGAACAGGTAGCTCCCATTCACCTGACAATTGGTCCTATGAGTGTGGTACACCCTGTATACATCTCACGATGAACACATATCCCTCCTTATCGGAAAGGATCTACTAGACCGCTTCGAGCCCCTGCTGGAATTCAGACAGCTGAAGATGTGGGCTCAAGTGCGAGAACCTCTCCCCCTTCAGTCACTCCGAACACCTGAACCAGACTGTCAGGTCACAGAGGTCACAGGAACTCTCGCAGCCAGCCACAGTGACACAGCATCAGCACCAGAGCGAGATTCAAGTTCGCTACTCTGCACATTTCAGCTCACCCAAGACTTTGATTCCTTCTGCCCCAAGGTCACAGCTGACCTGCACTTGAACGGTGTAACTACCACTGACATCATACTTGCACTATGGGCAGACAACTCAGCCATCAGCCTCTCCCTATACAATGCTCTCATTGAAGACACACCGGACCTTCCATCTGCCAGCAAGTGCACCCGTTTCCCTTTGAACTCATGTCCATCAACAATGGTGACTGCCAAAAGGATCTGCGCCTTGAACTTGAAGTGGAACTACCGGTGTCTGACCCACTACTTCCTGGTCCTTCCAGAACCGCCCCATGATGTCTACATCGGAGCAGACATTCTGATTCGCCTCAACGCTCATGTAGACATTATTAATGAGGTCTTGTGGGCCCCACTGACTTTACAGCCTCCTGTCGTTCCAACCAACACTGCGAACCTCCGGTCAGGCCAGACCATTCCAGAGGTCTGCACCTTGGTCAACGAACAGGAAACTGTAGTACCAGCATACACCAAAGGGGTCGCTGTTCGGCTCAACATGCGCTGTGGTCAAACCCTAAACCACACGCTGGGTTTCTTTCAACCTTCACCCGAATGCGTTGAACTTGGACTCACGCTGGAAGCCACGCCCCTCACTGAAGTGTCATCCCGTGCTGTTTACATCCTCTTCAACAACTGCATGGCAATGGACATCACAATTCCAAAAGCCTACTGGGCAGGATGGCTAGTGAGCCACGACTTTCATGACTTTGAACTAACATTACCAATCATTGGGCCCATCCCAGCTTCAATGAGACCTGAAGGGCACACAGACAACACCGTCTTCACAACCCCCTTCAAGATCATCTCCATAACTTCAGTCATGCCAGTGGACAAAGACCAGGTATGCAGAACAGAACTGACAAAGGACCAACACCTTGCAGTATACACAGTCTCCAAACAGCCTGCCTGCGAGATTGATGACACTGCCGCACCTTTGCCTGCCAACATGACAGACGACACACCAACAGAGGAGCAAATTCTAAAAGACGCTGACGCAATTAATAACGATGCAGATCGACAAGAACTCAGACGAGTCCTTTACAAGTTCAAAGCATCGTTTGCCAAAGACTCTCTAGATTGTGGTCTCACCAAGCTCCACACCGTGCGCATCCCAACGCACCCTAACGCTCCTCCCACGTTTGTCAGGCAGTACAAGATCCCCATCGCGTCACATGAACCGGTGCAAGAGATCATCGGCTCCATGCTTGAAAAAGGTGTCATCTGTCCATGCAACAGCACCTATTCTGCCCCCATCTGGCCCGTCCTCAAACCAAACGGCAAGTGGCAACCCACCATTGACTACAGGAAACTGAATCAACAAGTGCCACTGTCACGATGGCCTATGACTCAGCTGGAGCAGGAAATACCCAGAATCAGAGGAGCCACCATCTTCTCTACACTCGATGTGGCCTCTGGATTCTGGACCATACCAGTGCATCCAGAAGATCAGCACAAACTAGCTTTCACGTTCAGCAACAGACAATTCACTTTCACAAGGTGTCCGTTCGGCTATGCCAACTCACCTGCTGAGTTCAACATCTTCCTGAACAAAGCATGCCCAGATGCCAGAACAAGAGGCAATCTTATCTACATAGACGATGTTCTCATGAAAAGCACAACAGTGGCCGACCACATGAAAGAAATAGACTATGTTTTGAACCAATTGCCCACTGCCGGTGCCAAGATCGCCCTCCACAAAGGACAGTCGTGCCAAACCAAGGTCAACTATGTGGGCCTACTCATAGGATCACAGGGCATCGAACCACAGTCCAGCCGTATTCAAGCCGTTCAAAACATCAAGCCACCCACCAACATCTCAGAGCTGCAAAGTTTCCTAGAGGTGTGCAATTACTCGCGGCAGTTCATCGAGAGCTACTCAGACATTGCAAAACCTCTAACTGCCTTCTGAAAAAAGACTGCCCATTTGTATGGACAGAGGTCCAAGAACAGGCCATGGACGAGCTGAAACGACACCTATGCACCGCTCCGTGCCTGGCATACCCGGACCCACAAAAAGAGTTCTACATAGAAGCTGGATTCTACAGCCACTGTCTCAGTGCTGGCCTGTACCAACGGCATGACCAAGACAAAAGAGTAATCGCATATGCCAGCAAGACACTTCTTCCACCCGAGAGTAAATTCTCAGACTGTGAAAAAGCTCTGCTCTGCACTGTATGGGCCATCCAGAGATTCTCCAACTACATTTGAGCCCAAAAGGTTATCATAGAGACTTGCCACCAGCCTGTCATGTTTCTCAACAGCCAGCGTATCCGAGATGGCGTGGCCACCAATTCACGCATAGCCACGTGGTTAATGGCCCTCCAGGGGCGCAGTGTTGAGGCACGATACGCTCAGAATCCCAAGTCGACGCTAGGCAACGGCCTGGCTGCCTGCCAGAACTGCTCTGATAACACACCAGCTGCAACGATGGATGTGGAAGAACCCCAACAACAACAACTAACCTGTCACAGGTTCTTTGAAGAAAATGCGTGCCAAGGTATGCCCACAGCCTACGTCGATGGATGTTCCTACAACCAAGAGGGCATTCGTCAAGCAGGAGCAGGTGTATTATGGGTAAATGACCTGCCGTGCCCAGCACAACACTTCAAGCTGGGCCCGCAGTCATCACAGTATGCAGAGGTTGCAGCCATTCTCATAACTCTGCAAATCGCATCGACCCATAACATCAAAGAACTCCTGATCTGCACAGACTCCAACTACGCCAGACTCAGTTTCACATGCCACCTTCCAAACTGGAAACATAATGGCTTTAAAACTTCGAACGGCAAGCCTATCAAACACCAACACCTGTTCCAAGAATGTGATGACATCACAAGAAATCACAACATGATTGTCTACTGGAAGAAGGTGAAAGGACATTCAAGGCAACCAGGTCTTGAAAAAAAATTGGACGACCAAACCGATGCACTTGCCAAGACTGGCGCACTGCACGGTACTCTATGGTCACCCCCAACCCTCCCACCCACCATGAACGTTGCAGTGATAACCCGAAGCAAACAAACTTTTCCTGCAACGGTGCCACCCTCACAGCCTCTAACGCTGGCTCCGCAAATGTCAAACAACGACATAGCGGACATGCAAGCCTCTGACACGTCCATAAAGACTTTCATGAACCACCTCTCTGACCCCACCAACCACCCTCTAACGCCGTCTGACCTCACTGACAACCCGTGCCTCAGACGACTGCATGACATAAAGCACATGCTGCATGTGATCAACAACATTTTGTGGTATGCACCTGATGACATCACAGCGCCAAGGCTCGTGGTGCCACAGTGCCTAAGGGGGTCATGCTAAGTTATGCCCATGACGCACCATGTGCCGGGCACCACGGCACCAGAGCCACTTATGAGACACTGAAACAAGTGGCATACTGGCCCCGCATGCAGGAACATGTGACAGAATATGTCAGAGAATGCCTGGTTTGCTGCCAGTTTCAACCGGCAAACCCACAGAGCTCCACTGCAACGCAGGAGAGTCACATTCCCATGGTCAGACCTCCAAATCGACTGGGTAGGACCTCTGCCCAGGTCGACGAGGGGCAACAAATACTTCCTCACAGTCGTGTGCCAGTTCACAAAGTGGGTAGAGTGTCTTCCAGCACCCAACGACACTGCCCAGACCACGGCATACCTCCTGATGAACCACATCTTCTCCAGGTTCAGACTGCCCCTGAGAGTCAACTCAGACAGAGGCACTCACTTTACGGCCGAGATTATGCAACAGATCTGGAGACTCCTGGGAGTCCAAGTTCAACATCAGTCATCATCCAATCTCATCTGGCCAAGTGGAACGATCAAATCGAACCGTGGTCAGTATGTTGAAAAGTACGTGTCTGCCAATCAGAAGGACTGGGATGTAAAACTCCCGCTGGTGCTAATGGCTCTCAGAGCCACCCCGCAGGACTCGACTCGCGTGTCTCCCTTCGAACTTATGACTGGGCGGCAGATGACACTGCCACTGCATCTGCTGTATCAGCCAGGAGACTCCAGCGTCGTCACAGCCTGCACCACTCACCAGTACCTCGACGAGCTACACCAGCACCTGAAAGCAACATTTGCTTTTGCCCAACAACAGCTAAAAGAGCAACTCACCACACAAAGTGCATCCCTGCAGACCATCGGCAAGACCTTGAGAGGAACTGTGGTAATCCTCAACACTCACAGCGTTCTACTGAACCAGACAGTGAACTCCATGAAACAGCTGTTTACTGTCTTCCAGAACGACTTTGCTCAAACGCAGCTGGTCACAGCCCTGATGACAGACATGCTGCGGGAGGTGAGCTCCTCCATCGACAGGCTAGCCATGGGTAAAATCCCACCGTACCTGATACCCTTAAGCCTTGTACAAACCGCGCTGGCCTCCGCAATCACCACGACTACTGACCCATTACAGCTACACCTTGCCTACTCTCTGGGTAGCGCCATCCCACTCTACGTCGACCCCGAGCAGAGGGAAGTGGGTTTTCTCCTGAACCTACCCATCATAGAGTCAAGCCAAATCTACCGGCTCAAGGACATTGTTAACATCGGGTTTTGGAAAAGTAACACACACATCAAAATCCACACCCCAGACGTGGTGGCCTAAGACATTCACTACCTCTGCCCCAGTAAACCCTTCCTCAGAGACAACACTGACGGAATCTGCGGGCTGCAACACTTGGGCAGCGATACCCGCTGCCCCGCCGATGCCAAGCCTCGCACTCAAGTCACCGAGACCCAAGCCGAGATCGTAGGCGACAGGTGGCTCGTTAACACTCCTGTGCGCACAGCTACACTCACCTACGACCAGCATGACACCGCCACCCGTCTCACCTTGCCCAACCAGAGCATGTGGATTCAAGTCCCGAAAGGTGCCATCCTCCACCTCGATGACCTGGCACTATACCATCTCCCAGGCGAAGAGTACGAAACAGAACTGGAAATCCCATCTTTTTTTCCAGAATCAAAACCTCACCCTAGATCCAGAACTGGAACTATGGATCAAAAGAGGGGGCTCCCAGTTAATTGACATTGCTCCTATCGACACAGCCCTCCAAGCCTTGTCTCGAATGCTCATCTTGACCACCTCACCTGTTGTCCGAGCCTGGACCGCAGCGGACACTGCGCTGTGTATCTCTATGGGAATCAGCCACCTCCTGACACTAGGCCTGGCCTTCATCCTGTACAGGAGGCTCAACGAGATGCAAACATCCACAGCCAAGCTCATGAAAGCCATGTCTGTAGGTTTCCGACGGAACCCCCGGAAAGAGGGGACTACGACAGAGACCACTTTGAACCTCATCGAATTGAGCCCTCCGTCCGAATAACCACCTGCTACAAACCCCTCATGATTGACCTGCCATCCGCCATTGTGATGACTGTCGTCCGATGATGTCTCCAACAGGGACGTCACCTGACGAAAAGGGGGACTGTAGCGTCTGGAGGAATCAATGAAGGATAATCATTAACTCAGCAGATTCATGATAATAAAGAACTCCCTGTAAGACCACCGAAATAGCACCAGCTAGCCTGTGATAGTACAATGAACTATTGACAGAGAGACACTCGAACTATTGACAGAGGATCCTCGTGGTGCTTTCTAAAAACCCCCGCACATGTGACACCCTGTGCTTCACCACGTGAGAAAAGGGCACGTGAAAAGTTGGCAACAGAGAATGTGTGTGTCTTTCAGTTAAAACCTAGAAATGTTTATTCTTAAGAAAATACGTTTAATATGTTGTGTATTTCTGATGTTAGATCAAAACTAGTTGAAACTTGTTTTGTTGTAGAGTTTAAACTCTGAGGCCGTATATTTAATAGCCTGAGAGCGTATATCCACTTTTTAGTGTACTAAATACACATTTCTTGGTATCAAATTAAACCTTACGACTTGTCCGAGCTGAATATAAAAATAAGATTACCTTATATTTTACGACCTCCAAAGGAATGTGCAGAGATTGCTGACTCTCACTTAATTCTTACTGAGAAGGAGAAATGAATCCTTTTAATCCTATATATTCTATATATATATCCATGTGATAAATGTATTGACATGTATCTAATGTTCCATCTCATGATTTCCCTTTTCTGTTGTTTGGTCTATGTTTTCTTGCAAACACTAATGGGTTACTGTTTCAGACTTTGCATACTATGGTTAACTGAAATCATATGTGTGGCACATTTGGTCTCTATAACTTGGTATTTTGAAGATCGAAATGACTGTGTACATGATATGTCGATAACAACAACATATTAGTATTACAAGAATATCTCCTAGTTTCTTCATTGGCTACCACCCCTCCAGGGTGCACACCCTTAGAACAAAGAGCAATAAACCAAATTCCCACCTGGAACTTCCACCCTTCTTATTGGTCGAGCCAATAATACGTTTTCTAAGGTTATAAATTGCATCCACTCTTACTCTTCGTTCTCTTACTCTTATCTTTTTTTGCTGCCCCCACTTCATCTCACCTATTCCCCTGGGACGCTCCCGGATCTCTTCAAGCTTTCTTACATCTCTTTTTACTTCCCTACTTCACTTCTTCTGGATCTCGTCAAGCCATATTACCCTCTCTCACGTCTTCCCCCGATCTTCTGCAACCCTCCGGAACGCTCGTCAACTATTCAACAGTCACCCTCTAAGATGCCTCGAGTTTCCAGCAAGCAAACCACGCTCTGGAAACACCAAACCGAAATCCTCCATCTCAAGAACACCACGAGGACACGATACACACGCAGCCTTGCTCAGCCACGCAAAAGGTCCTTTTGTGCAAGTATTATTCCATTGAAATTCAAATGCATCACAGTGTGTAATTTCCTTGCTGGCTTCAAAGGGTTAATTGTTGTAATAAGTTTGCCATACCTCTAATAATTCTTTACTTTCCCTTACTGTGTTTATTTTGCTTATTTTATGTTTATTTTATGTTACATGTATGTCTGTCAAGTGTAGTGATATATCATAGTGCCTTATATTAAAATCAATTATACGCTGGATTGTCTGTGTTTGTTGGTCATAAAGCAAAGCCTCTTTAATGTGCGATTTTAAGGTACGAGCTGGTATTATCAAAGTAAGTTAACGTGCTTTTGATGAATAAGCTTATAACTAAGAATAACCCTTCTGGAGAATTGATCAAGTGTATCGAATAAAGTGGTTCAGCGGACAAACTGACTGGTTGCGGTAGCCTACGGGTCAATTCCATTAAGGTGTTATTAAAATTAATATAGCCTGTCTGCATATGATGTATATCGATAATTAATTATAATTTGTTGTGTTTAATTATCTATATATATTTGAAGCAGACTCTTGGACTATATAAGCCCTTTTTGGGGCGTTTTATATGTATTGGTATCTGGGTCACACCGTATGATTAATCATTGATTACGATCATTGGAATTAATTGTACATTCCCCAAACCTGACCTGCATACCCTACATAATGGAATGAATTTGTAAAGTGTAAATTAACAATAATTGCTTTACTTCAGCACTCAGAAAAGACAGAACAATGCAGAGACCTTCAAAAGGGCAAATTGTTGGCAGGTGACATTTCACCCTTCGCTTCCTGTAGCACTTGCCATAGATGTGGCTGTCTTGTAGGGCACTTCTCATGCACCTTATAGTCTAGCTGATCCCTCAAAAACTCAATGGGGTTAAGATCATAACACTCTTTTCCAATTATCAGTTGTCCAATGTCTGTGTTTCTTTGCCCACTCTAACTTTTCTTTTTGTTTTTGTGTTTCAAAAGTGGCTTTTTCATTGCAATTCTTCCCATAATGCATGCACCCCTGAGTCTTCTCTTTACTGTTGTACATGGAACTGGGGTTGAGTGGGTAGAATTCAATGAAGCTGTCGGCTGAGGACATTTGAGGTGTCTATTTCTCAAACTAGAGACTCTGATGTCTTGTTTAGTTGTATCTGGGCCTTCCACATCTCTTTCTGTCCTTGTTAGAGCCAGTTGTCCTTTGTCTTTGAAGACTGTAGTGTACACCTTTGTATGAATTCTTCAGATTTTTGGCAATTTCATGCATTGCGTAGCCTTCATTCCTCAAAACAATGATTGACTGACAAGATCTAGAGAAAGCTGTTTCTTTTTTGCCAATTACGACATGCCAGTCTATTAGGTGTATGCCTAGCTAAATAGATGAGTCTTTAGTCTAGACTTAAACTGAGGGAGTATGTCTGCATCTGGAACAGTGTTAGGGAGACTATTCCATGGTTTAGGAGCCAAATATGAAAAGAACCTACCTCCTTTTGTGGATTTTGATATTCTAGGAACTATTAACAGGCCAGAATTTTGTGATTGTAATGAACGTGATGGAATATAGCGTGGTAGAAGGTCACTTAAGTACAGCAGAGATAGACAATTCAAAGCTTTGCATGTAGTTAACAGAATTTAAAAATTAATATGGAATTTAACTGGTAGCCAATGTAACGATAATAAAATGGGGCTAATATGATCATATTTCTTGGTTCTCATTAGCACTCTGGCTGCTGCATTTTGAACCAATTGAAGTTTATTTATTGATATTGCTGGACATCCTCCCTGTAATGTATTACAATAATCTAGTCTTGAGGTCATGAACGCACAAATTCGTTTTTCGGCATCAGCAACAGAGAGCATGTGCCTTAATTTAGCAATATTTCTTAGGTGGAAGAATGCTGTTCTACAAACATTGGTAATTTGATTTTCAAAGGACAGATTGGTATCAAATATAACACCTATGTTCTTCGCTGTTGAAGAAGATGTAACAGTACATCCATCAAGATTCAAATTATATTGTAGTGGCTTATTTTTAGAGTTTTTTGGTCCAATAATTAGTACCTCTGTTTTGTCAGAATTGAGTAGAAGGAAATTTCTGGTCATCCAATCTTTTATTTCATTGATACACTCTGCTAATTTCAAGAATTGTGAAATCTCATCAGGTTTTGAAGAAATATAAAGTTCTGTATCATCGGCATAGCAGTGGAAACTAATTCCACGATTCCTGATAATATCTCCCAGGGGAAGCATATACATGGAGAAAAGCAGAGGCCCTAAAACTGATCCCTGTGGCACTCCATATTTTACTTTTGTTTGGTTTTGACAATTCCCCATTTACATAGACAAAGTGGTAGCGGTCTGCTAAATATGACATAAATCATACTAATGCAACTCCACAAATGCCAACATAATTCTCTTGCCTATTCAAAAGAATGTTGTGATCTATGTCGAATGCAGCACTAAGATCTAAAAGCACTAGAAGAGAAAAGAAGCCGCGATCAGTTGATAAGAGCAAGTCATTTGAAACTCTGATAAGTGCAGTCTCTGTACTGTGATGAGGCCTAAATCCTGACTGAAATTTTTCTTATATACTATTGAACTTTATGAACTGTATGCAGACCTGCCAACCTGTACGCATTTTGCGTAGCGGGTACGCATTTTGACCTCAAAGTACGCTGGTACGATTTGTCACTCTAAACTACTCGCAGTACTGTGCACGCACAGTACTCAAATCAAGCAACAGCAAGAGAAGAGTTCGACCAATCATAGCGCTGGGTTCATTCCCCAAATAGCAATCGGGTATGATTTGAGCAATACAAAATCCTGTTCGATCCCCCTTCCACTCCTGCCGTCTTACTGATTTCTTAAGCGAGGACAGTACAGTAGTCACTGTACTTCTAACTCCTTAAGGTAAACGGGTTGTGGTGGATGTGGAAAGTTGAAATATTGAATTGAGTTAACTTAATCCTCTGGAGTCGACGTGATCGCATGGATTAAATTAAAATACTACATCATTCAATGTCACTCAGATAAGAAGACGACAAAATTCAGCCATGCAAATTATAAAATGCTCAAGTAATGCTGAACAATAAATCTAAATAAAATTGAAATCGCTATATGGCTTAGTGATTATGCAAGTGCTGTGATTTAAATATTTTGAGGCACTGTGTGTTCCAGAGTGAAGAGTTCCAGAATTGTTCAGGCGCATGTTCTGTGCTCACACACGCAGTGTTTTTCCGTCTCACTCCTCACAAAGTGTGAATTTGTGCCACTTATAATGTTAACTTGACCGCAAGATGCGCAAACATTTCCCCTGATTTTTAATGAGAATCATTTATAAATCAGCACTTACAAAAATTTACCACGGTTTTACTGTACTGTAGTAAGTGTTTTTTATTTTTTTTATTTTTTTGGCAGAATGAAGAAATTAAAGACAGACATACAGTAAATATGAGTATTGTCCTAGTTTTGGTTAGATTATGACCAGTGTTTCCTCTAAAATACTGCCTTAACAGGGATAGCACAAAGGTGTGTGTGACTAAGTGCAGACCTGCTAACCTTTGGAAAATATTTAACATTCATAACGTTATCCTAAAGCTACATAATTTGCAAGCTAGCTTGCTTGTTCACCTGGGGCCGGTTGCACCAGCTTTGCCCAAGTTACAACTTAGCCTAGTTGTGGTATAAATGGGCACTGAGTCACAATTTACGCACTAATAAATATTTGAGCATTGCACCATTAAACTTAGGTAGGATCCTACATATAAACTAAATATTTACGAAGGCCTCCGACCCAGAGTAACTGATGGAATAAAAAAAGCAGTCTCATTTAATAACATCAATGAACTCATGTTTTGACGTTAGCCATCAAGGAGCTTCAGGTAGTAATTTAGCTATCTAGGAAGACCTACATTTCTAGATATCTGTTAATTGAATAGGCTAACTTTTCATTTAGCCTATTTCAGGATGTGTGGCTATATAGCTGATTTAGTTTTTAAACAAAATGTAAATCCTGAACTCAAACTTGGGTTTTACTCATATTTCATTGACAGTATTGATCACTGAGGTCTTTTCCCAGTCATCCAGGACTCTTAGTGTCAGAGTGATCTCCAGGTCATGTCACAGCTATGCCAGAGTCAGCTCCAGGCCATGTCACAGCCACGCCAGAGTCCAGGCCCAACGCCTGAAGACCCCCCTCTCAACAGAACTTTGGGATTTATGTCATGTTTAATGTGTGTGTTCGTGTATTTCATGTCTTTTGTTTTGAAAAGTCTAGTTCCTGTTTCATGTCATGTGGTTTCCTTGTCATGTGATTTAATGTTTCCCTCCATGTTCAAGTGTCTTTTTTTCATTGGTTTATTGCTTTATGTTGTTATCATTTCTAGTTTGTCATAGGTTTTAGTTTATTAGTCTTGTTATCTTGTTTATAGTTCTGTCTGTTCATTGGTTAACTTGTTATTGTTTTACCAAATGTCTGTGTATTTAAGGCCTCATGTTTGCCATTGTCTCTTGTCAAGTATTGTATGTGAATGTGTTTATGTAACTTTGTTTAGCCAAGCTAAGCCAAGCCAAGCTCATGTTTATGTTTTGTTTCATAGTTAAGATAAATAAAGTCAAGTTTAGTTAATGTTTATGTTTTGTTTTTGATATCGCACTTGGATTTATCTCGATTCAAATTAAACTGCTCTTGGGTTCATCTTCACGTCTTTGTCATCATCTTCATCATTGTCCTTGCCAGCTTCGTTACACTTAATTAGACTATACATAATGTATGAAAGAGGGATCCCTTCTAGACACAATTAGCAAAATCTGAGAAGTGACTGAGAAGTGGTATTTTGGGAATCATTCAACAATGGAGCTTGGATGCCCTCTATTGAACATTTCTGGTACTGCGTCTGAACTGGGTTAGACATATGGCTTTGATTTTCTAGTATTTTTACATTTCAGTTGATATTTTTATTATATTTTAATTATATAAAAACATTCAAGCATGCCTCAAAACATGTGAATATACACAAAAAGGAATGATTACATTTAATGTGTTGCCATGGCAACAGTATTTAAGATATCAAGAATACCATCAGAATTTTTAATCTGCACTGTCTTGAAATTACTCAAAAATGTTTTCACACCATGCATGCAGAAGATTTGAGACATTTCCTTATTCCAATTTGTTGACTTTATTTCATCACATCGCCATGGCAACACCGTTTGATATATCACAAATAATTTTGCAAGTTGGCATCGTCAATGTCTTGGTATGATGTCGCATTTGGTACCGGTAACATAAAATCCCCGGGAGGAGTATTTTAAATTCCAGAGCATGCATTTTTCAAACAATCTGAAATGGCCAACTTCCTGTTGGGCTGAGCTTATGACTGTCAGCGTGAAAGTTGTCCAGCTTTTAGCACCTCCGGTGCTCAGACCCTAACAATAATAATAATAATCCTTAGAAGAACAATAGGGTCTCGCACTTTCAGTGCTTGGACCCAAATAAGCCTTAGAAGAACAATAGGGCCTCGCACTTTCAGTGCTTGGGCCCTAATAATAATTATTATAAATTCAATTTCATAAGTCTTAAAATAATAAATTAAAAATAATATTTGGCAGCTTGGCATACAATTAAATGGCAATAAAGCAGTTAGAAGTAGTTAAAAGTAGTTAAAAGTTAACTAACTGTATAACTAAATATTAAACTGTTAATAATATTAGTAATACACCTTAATACCATAATACTGTAATACTGTGGTATTTTTGTGACGGTTATCATACCGTGAAAATCTCATACTGTTACAGCCCTAGTGTATACAAATTATACATATTATTATAAAAATACACATTAGCCACAAATCATATGCCACCAATCCAACAACTGTTCAAGCTCCAAGCACGATGGGAAATGACTTGCTCACAACATAGATTAATGCTCTCTGGGGTCTGAGGGTGTTTTGGGCCCTGGAGAAGTTTTGACATGCCTTGACATTTGTGCTTTTTTTCATTTACATTTACATTTATGCATTTGGCAGATGCTTTTATCCAAAGTGACTTACAGTGCACTTATTACAGGGACAATCCCCCTGCAGCAACCTGGAGTTAAGTGCCTTGCTCAAGGACACAATGGTGGTGGCTGTGGGGATCGAACCACTGACCTTCTGATTAAGAGTTAAGTGCTTTAGCCCACTACACCACCACCAATTAATATGTGAGCAACATGTGTGTACATGTTTGTATTTTTGAGAAAATAACGTTTATGTATGGTTTTTGAAAAAACTAAATTTTTAATTGAAAGTCATTGAAATAAGGCCATATAACACATAATGAATATTCATCCACAAGCCTTTTGAGAACTGGATCTTGTAGCCTAGAGGTTTTGCTACAAAATGATGTGAAAACCATCCTGATCACTCATTCCTACCAAAAAATATAGTAATTTCACTTTTGTAAGACACTTTTAGTGTTAGAAAGGTCATATGCGAGGAGGCGTGAACTATAATGAATTTTGATTGTAATTCAAACCTGAGGAGACAAAAGACCCCTCCCCTGGGCCTATCAATGAGGAATGTGACAGAAAGAGAATGAATGTGAGGAGACTTAATTATCAAAAAAGTAATCTGACTATACATTTTCATTACATAAAGACTTTACTTAATTTTAGACCTACACTACCATTTAAAAGAAGTCTCTTCTGCTCACCAATACTGCATTTATTTGATCCAAAAAACAGTAAAAACAGTGATACTATGAACTCATTTTACAATTTAAAAGAACAGTTTTCTATTTGAATATATTGTAAAATGCATTTGTGATCAAAGCTGAATTTTCAGCATCATTACTGCAGCCTTCAGTGTCACATGATCCTTCAGAAATCATTATAAGATGGTGATTTTCTAATATGGGCA
The DNA here is from genome assembly GCF_025860055.1 of Xyrauchen texanus. Lineage (NCBI taxonomy): Eukaryota > Metazoa > Chordata > Actinopteri > Cypriniformes > Catostomidae > Xyrauchen > Xyrauchen texanus. Next base: position 35,548,583 of record NC_068297.1, on the reverse strand, counting down.
TATTTAAAGTGCATTTTACTCATTTAACCTGAACACATATTTGCAAGCACAAACTTTGTTGATGATAATGAGGCAGCATAAACACTAGTTAAAATATAATGTAAACATCCATTTTATTTTATATCATATTACATATCATATTTATATCATACAGCATACCATTTAAATACCTGCTTCAGCCAAAACAACATTTAAATGTAACTAAAACTAAAACATTAGGACATATTTCAAATTTCAATACTCTGAATCCTGGCTGGCAAGTCTGGAAACAGTCCCACTAGTAAAATATGTACATGTTTATATAAAATAGCATGTCAACTAATGAAAACTAAATGACTTACTCATCCGAAATTGTATCTTCGGCTGGATCAAGTCTCTCTTCAAAATACATACCTTCATCGGAGTCCCGCTCTTCTTCTGAGGAAAATTGTAACTCTTCGTCACTATCCAGGAGTTCCCTTTACAAAAAGCTTCACTAGGATGCTGCGCTGAGCAAAGCGCTATGGAAACAATCCTGCATTGTGACCTAGCTGTGAATATAAGTGTAACACAATGAACATTGACCGGAATTTATAGCCTCGGCTGATGTAATCATTAGACGCACCTGTGGCCAGGCTATAAATGGATGCGTAACCAGAGTGTCGTCAGATCCTCTTTTTTCAGAGCTATTCTGTGTGTGTGTGTGTGTATATCGCAAGCCTGTCAAAACTTTCTTTCCTCTGCTCATGGAGGAACCCCTATTCTTCCCGTGTTCACATACCCTCGACGTCATTATATTCGACTATCATTGGTGCTGAGGCACGGGGATATTTAGTGATGCCGCCGCTTGCGGGTAATCTCTTGCCGGGCTTGGCATCATCACTTAAAAATCCCTCTCTCCCCTCAAAGCCTTGTAGAACAACCTCCACTTTAGTGAGAAGGGCTTATCAAGCAGCAGGTCAGGCTGGTGCTGCTCTGCACACTATGGCTTTATTACAGGCGTACCAGGCTGACCTGCTGGACGACCTGAGTGTGGGTGCTGCGCTCGATGAGCGAGCTTTTCCTGAGCTTCGCCGAGCCACAGATCTTTCTCTCCGCGCGACCAAGCAAACAGCCAGTGCTATTGGCCAGTCTATGTCTGCCTTGGTCACCGCGGAGAGGCACCTTTGGCTCAACCTTTCGGGCATCAAGGACAAGGATAAAGTTTTCCTCCTTGATGCCCTGGTTTCGCCCACTGGCCTATTTGGAGACGCCATGACCACGGTTATCTCCAGGTAACAGGAGGCGAAAAGCCACAAGGAAGCCTTCGGGCAGTTCCTCCCTCACCGCACTGAGGGGGCGGGTCCTTCGGCCCCCCAGACCTGCCTCGGTCCTGCTAGAAGGGAGGCTCAAAAGCAAAGCATGCGAGTCCTCCCAGGGATTGGGGATAGTCTCGTCGCTATCGGCAGCCCCCGAAGCAAGACCTCAGGACCATATTTTCAAAACAGAGAAAACCCTGATGGTCTTGCAGCTAGTTTTATGTTGTAGCTCCCCTCGGGATGAGGTGCATGCTCCACTTCGCCCCTCCCGGTACCCCCGCGAAGCCTCTCCATTCCCGCCACCTTTTGATGTTTCGGGTGTTAGAGGCTCCCATCAAAAGTTGGGTGTTTTTGCTGCTCCCTGCATTTATTCAGGACGCAAAACACTCGACACCCCCTCAACAGGAAGTGTTAAAAAATTAATACCCATCTCAGAGAACCTGGCAGCGTAGAAACTTCTGCCAGATATATATTTTTGTGTGGGTCCTAAGGACAGTAGGAAAGGGCGACAGAATTGAATTCACTCGCCGCCTTCCGTGTTTCAACGGAGTGGTTCCCACTACTGTAAACCGGATCTGTCTGTCTACTGTTAAAAGCACAAAAAGAAGCAACAAAAAAACGTGTACCCCTTCCAGAGAGAGAGTTAGGTTATTACACCGAGTACTTCCTGGTTCCATGGAGGGTGAGGGTTGCGTCTGGCTTAGATCTTAAAGCTTGAACTGCCCAGTCAGGGTGTTCAAGCTTCAAGCCCAGTCTGCCTATCAAGACGATCGTGACACAAGCCCAACCACGTGTGCCGCACAAGCCCTGCAGTCCACTCTTTGTGAATCTCCCCCACATTTTTGAATGGGTTTTGTTTCACAATCCTCTCCAGGGTGTGGTTATCCCTATTGCTTGTACACTTTTTTCTACCACATCTTTTCCTTCCCTTCGCCTCTCTATTAATGTGCTTGGACACAGAGCACTGTGAACAGCCAGCCTCTTTAGCAATGACCTTTTGTGTCTTGCCCTCCTTGTGCAAGGTGTCAATGGTCGTCTTTTGGACAGCTAGTCAGCAGTCATCCCCATGATTGTGTAGCCTACAGAACTAGACTGAGAGACCATTTAAAGGCCTTTGCAGGTGTTTTGAGTAAATTAGCCGATTAGAGTATGGCACCCGGTGTCTTCAATATTGAACATTTTCACAATATTCAAATTTTCTGAGATACTGATTTTGGGGTTTTTCATTAGTTGTCAGTTATAATCATAAAAATTAAAAGGAAAGAACACTTGAAATATATCAGTCCGTGTGGAATGAATGTATACATTATCCAAGTTTCACCTTTTGAATGGAATTACTGAAATAAAATCAACTTTTTGATGATATTCTAATTATATGACCAGCACCTGTACATGACCTGGAATGCGTCTGTATGCGTTTTTTCCCCGGTTTCTCTGCTCCCGGGAGTATTGGTCAAGGTTCGCCAGCAAGGGTCTTGCCTCCTACTGATAGCGCCGCGCTGGCCGAATAGGGTATGGTTCTTGGAGCTAAATTCTCCCCTCGAAGGCTCGCCTCTGGCGATTCCGAACAGGAAGGACCTTCTTTCTCAGGCACAGGGGACTGTATTTCATCCCTGGCTCTAATTGTGGAACCTTTTTCATGCTTGGCCCCTGTTGGGTACCAACTGAGGTACACAGGGCTTTCTCCTGAGGTTATCAAGGACAGTTTAAGTGCTAGGGCTCCCTCCACTTAGAATTGATCTGGGTAGATTTTACAGGGCAGAAGAGGACCTCTTCGCCTCTGTGAACAGCGCAATGTCTCCTCTACTTCTCCCCGAGTCACCCAGTCACCAGTACTGCCCAGGCGCACGGTCAAGCTTCGCCAGTATGTATTAGGGCTCACGCTTCCAGAGGGCCTTGGCTAGAGGTCTCCCTCTGCAGCAAGTTTGTGATGCGGCAGGTTATCCCCTCTGCACACATTCATTGGATTTTTATAGTTTGGATGTGTTCGCCACTCCGGGCTCTTATGTCCTTAAGTCGACATCTCAAGCTCTTGTCTGAGGCCTCTCACGCTCTTGTGAACACACTACACAACGGTAAGGGGTCTGGACAGCCACAGTGCAGCGGCGTGGGTATTCTCGTTACCATAGCGCTTTGCTCAGTGCAGCATCCTAGTGAAGCTTTTTGTAAAGGGAACGTCTCGGGTTACGTATGTAACCCTTGTTCCCTGAAAAAAGCAGAACGAGATGCTGCGCTTCTTTGCAGCACTGGGATGTCCTTCAAAAATAAGTATCTGACGACACTCTGGTGATGCATCCATTTATAGCCTGGCCACAGGTGCGTCTAATTATTACATCAGCTGAGGCTATAAATTCCAGTCAATGTTCACTGACGTGTTACACACATATTCACAGCTAGGTCACAATGCAGGATTGTTCTCATAGCGCTTTGCTCAGCATCTCGATTTTTTTTCAGGGAACAAGGGTTACATACGTAACCTGAGATGTTTTCTCACTTGTGTATCGTGCTGTCTTTCAAAAGCGCAGAAAATTAATGACTTTGTTTTTAAGGCACTGTCGGGGGCTTTTACCATTTTATTTGATCGTCTCAGCACATTAGTGTATGAATGGTGCGCTCTGCTGGTGGGTGTGATCACATTAGAGATAATTAGCTGAACCAGTGAAAACTGTACATCGCTTTGTTTCATACAGATTACATTGCAGCAGAATATTTGTTTTAAATTTGAATTGTTTTATTTAAAAGTAGACATTTTAAGCTTTCTTTAGACATATGTTTCATGTTTGTGTGATAAGTATTCACAGAGTTTCAGTTCATTTTTGTGACCTGTTTCAGGTATATGCTCGCAAATCCAGAGACTGCTTATAGCTCACCTTTTTATTTAGATTATTTTACAAAAGCACAAGGTTTTGTTGTTATTGTGAGTGTACACAAATAAAAGTAGACCCTTTATAGTCTCTAATGATGTCTTAAAATTCTCATTTTGGGGCATACAGATAAGTGTATGTTGTTTCCGCTGTAATGACGAAATCCAGCAGGACGCGCCGGCGCCTAATAATCATTAGAAGAACAATAGGGTCTTTGCACTTTCAGTGCTTGGGCCCTAATAATTCTTAGAAGAACAATATGGCTTCCGCACATTCAGTGCTTAGGCCCTAATAATCCTTAGAAGAACAACAGGGCCTCTGGAATATCAGTGCTTGGGCACTAATAATAATAATGCTTAGCAGAACAATAGGGCCTCCACACTTTCAGAGCTTGGGCCCTAATAATAAACCTTAGAAGAACAATAGGGCCTCTGCACTTAATAGCCTAAATAAGCCTAAATTTCACAGAAAGGAGGTATGTGCAGTGATTGCGCCTGCTCAAACTAAATTGGCGGATAGTGAATAACACACCGATTTTTTCCCCTGACATACCAGCACAAAAGAGGTGCAACTGTTGTGCAATCCACCAAAAACATTAAGGCATCCACAGCAGTATGTGTACAGCTACTATGACAAACAATACAGTTACTTTCAACCACTCAAGATAAAAATAAACGTATTCTTTATGTGTATGCTATGTTCAGATGTTCGAGGGGGGATGTAATGTGGTGAGCCTACTGTATGTGTAGATAGTGAGGTTAAGTACAGGTGAATTGCATAAAATAAGTGCATAATAAACATGATATTATAATGTGCAATAATGTTTGGCAAAGTTAAATTATTGCACGTATGATCACTTTTATTATTTAGGTTCATAGAAGTTTCATTCATGTTCAATCTATATGGAGCCAAATTCTTGCCAAAAGTAAACAAAACAAACACAAGGAAAACTCGACTCTCAAGCAAACAGAAAGCGGTTTGCAAATACAAAGGGCCATTTGAGAGAAAATGAAGAGTAGTTGTCCTGTACCATTGGCTTAACAATCTAATGTGCCAAATATAAAAAATGTGTTTCATTTGTGTCTACATCATATTCAACAAACAAATACAAATTCTACAGGATTGTCGAAGAAATACAAAATCCGATGTGAACAAATACATGCCTCTTGTGAGTTAATTTTGGTACAATTTTCTCAACCAGTTATTATTTACTCATAAATGCATCAATGATTTTCTCACAAAAGGGCTGACTGATCCTCTTTTAAAAGATGGCACAGTGCTGCCACATACCTTCACTCAGTTATGTCGTTACTACATATTACATGGTAAAAACGACTTATTTTCTAGTAAAAATTAGATCCTTTCTGGTAATAACAAAATATGTAATGAATAATAACATTATCTTTAAACAAATATATATTTTATCCTTATATGTTTTCCTGATCAGGTAAAAATGAGAAATGTTCTACTAATAAAGTGATAAAACGACCTACAGGAATTTCATTTGTAGTCATCATAGCATAGTTAATGTAACTGATCTATTTATACTTTATCCTCAATTTTAACCGTAAATACATTTTTATAGCTTTATGCCTAAGGCTGTTTCCCGGTAACATTGCAACGTATGCTTTAAAGATCATCTTACATTGTAGCCTACATTATTTTACAATACACAGTCATTAAACCTGAAACCAGAAGATAAATGAATGAATGAAGTGTCTTAATAAGAAGTTGTGTAGTTCAATACAATGCTGAGGCCAGTCATTGCATATCTGTGTGCATCTGTTTTCAACAAAAGTCAAGTCAAGAAATGTTTATTTGTATTATATATACAGAACCTCATAGTGCAATCCAAAATACAACATTGGAGTTATATTTTGTCAAATAAAGTGCTGCATAACAGAGCATAACAGATGTTAGATACTAGTAGTGGTATTACTGTGAATATTACATAACTTTACAGTCTGTGAAATAGTGATCAATTTCTGTCATACTTCTTTCCCCCTATAAATTTAACTTTAAAGGGATAGTTCACCCAAAAAAGAAAATTCAGTCATTGTTTACTCACCCCTGTGTTGTTATAACCCCATTTAATTTTCTTTCTTTTAATTATCGATTTAGTTTTTACACAAACGTATCAAGTTGGTTCAGGAGACATTAATTGATTGACTGGAGTCATGTGGATTACTTTTATGCTGCCTAAATATGCCTTATAGACTGTCAAACAGACAGCAGCCTGATGGCACCAGCTTATTTGCATTGTATGGACAAACAGAGCTGATATGTGCTTATAAATATCAACTTCGGATCTGCTCAAGAAAGAAAGTTATCCACATCAAAGCTGGCTTAAAGGTAAGTCACTCATGAGAGGATATACATTTTTGGGTGAACTAACTTAAATACATGTTTTCTATAACTTTTCATTTCCAGTTCAATTTGCACTCTTGGTTCTCATTTATAAATATAGTATAATATGGGCCTCTTATGTCTGTGTTTCCCCTTCTGTCACTCACTTCGACGTTGTGTCGAATAGTGATACTAGGGGTCGCTCTTGAGAGCCCGATTCACCTTCACATCTTTAAGAAAAGGCTAATGAGAAATTGGCGAGTTGAATTTGCATGCCACTCCCAACAAAATATGGGTATAAAGGGGAGATCGGAATGCAGTTTCATTCCGACTTTTTCTTCAGAGCCGAGTGGTTGTATTAACAGCAAGCTGAATAATACTGCCGTCCATTTACCTCTGCAAAGCATTGCTGTTTATAAGGCACATTCCACCGGTTCTCTTTCCACTCTGCACTCCGCTGCAGACTACACCCCTGGGCGTTTCGACAGTGCTTTAAAGAGCTTTTCCTCTAAAAGAGTGTGTGTTTCATCTATTAGAGCAGGCACAGTGACGTTGAACGTCTTTTTAAAGGCACATCTTCTTAAAAATGCCTTTCCGTCTCTGTGCCGTTCCTGGATGCGGTCGTTACCTCTCCGCCTCTGATGTTAACGATCACTCCCTCACATGCCTGGGCTATAAGCGCGTTGAGGATGCATTCGTGGATGGTTTATGTTCTCACTGCATGAGAGTAACCATGGCAACATTGCAGTTGCGGCATTCCTTCTTTTGAGGGAAAACCGCTTCGGCTGTCCCCTTGCGGCTCCTCCTACCTACGGGTATGAGACCGCTTTGGTTGACGCTGGAGGCGATTTGGGGGCTTCAGTGGATATGGTTCCGCCGGGTAAATTCCCCATGGAATGCCCACTCCCTGGTACGCTCATTTGCTTTGCTTTCGATGGGGGGGCCGACACTCAGCGCTACCACCTGGCGGACTCACCCGACACTCCCTTCCCCAGCCTGTAGGACAACATCGTCCTTGACGACAAAAACCCTACAGCACTGCAGGGCAAGCCGCTTTTGCCCTTCATGCAATGGCCCTCTCACAGGTCCATGAGGCTGAAGCTCTGAAAGAGTTACAAGAGTGTAGTTCTGATCCTGGTGTGTTACAAGAACTGCCCTCTGCAACTGACCATGCCCTCCGATCGATCAATGTCACAGTGCACGCACTCAGGCAGACGATGTCCACGCTTGTGGTCCAGGAGCACCACCTATGGCTGAACTTGGTCGAGATGAGAGTGCGCACATGCACGATTCCTTAACGCCCCCATTTCCTAAATCGCTCAGCACTTCGCTCAGCAGTTCTCAGCA